>NC_090754.1:36093390-36270890 GCF_036898095.1 Palaemon carinicauda | reverse complement strand
TTATTCTACTGCTGCTATCTTTTAACTTTGTGGGTTATTGTACATATGTTAAATTAAACTATCGCTTTAATCGGCAGCTAGTGTAAATCAATTAGTATAGGGGTGATCCTATCTCTAGGTGGGACACCTTTTATCAGTCTTGCTCCCCTGTTTATTTTTTGTAATTTCTTAAGTTGTGCTTAGGGTAAATTGTAATCGATGGAGTTGCAGTAGTCAATCCTGGTGATAAGTTTATCACAAATTCCTTTACAATTTTCATCCAGGTACTATATAAAAGCAATATTTCTTAGATGATAACCAGCAGTTTTTACTACATTCTTTATTTGGGCATCAAGAGACGAAGTTACAGTCAAGAAATAGACCTAGATCACTAACTTTACAAGATATCGGCACTGAGTCATTATTAATGTTCATTTGAATATCTCCTAAAATTCTCCGTGTTTCTTTCCCAGGGTCAGGCAATGGTTCCCGATGACTATGACCAAGGCATTGCTATGACTCGGTAGATAGACCTTTTGGCTCTCCCAAACTCCCCATCCTTAGCACACACAGATGGTCAGGTTGCAGAGACCAAAGGACCTAACGAGTTTGAGCGGGACTCGAACTCCCACTATAACGATCACTAGTCACATAGGCTACCACAGGAGAAAGAAAGATCAGTGCACACGAGTTAGTTTAAGAGGAGAAGGAGAATTGAACCTGTTTCCTTTTATAAATCGCTGTAACCCGTCAACATGGTATGCGAAACTGATAATTAGCAATCGGCCAGTCGCAGAATAGCTAATGGCATAAGGAGTCCAATAGCCGAACCAAAGGAATGGTGTGCTCCGATGTCCTAAAGAATAATAGTAGGGGCGTATCTGCGTCTATTTGAAAATATTAAACCAGTCTGTTTTACGTGAACAATTTATCATGCTAATTGTCGACGAGATAGCAAGATTGACCGGTGCAAAAGTTTTTTTTATTCTTTCTCTTTTTTTTTCTTTGCTCTTGACTGTAGTCAGTCCATCTGGCAACTACCTGTTCATGAAGAAGACAGAAAATACGCATGTTTTGTAGTTTCATTTGGGAATTTTGTATTCAACAGGTAAATAGAGATTTATATATATATATATATATATATATATATATATATATATATATATATATATATATATATATTTATATATATATATATATATATATATACATACATATATATATACATATAAATATATATATATATATATATATATATATATATATATATATATATATATATATGTATATATATATATATATATATATATATATATATATATATATATATAGAGATATAGATATAGATATATATATAGATATATATACATATATATGTATATATCCTATCTATATATATATATATATATATATATATATATATACATACATACATACATGTATATATATATATATATATATATATATATATATATATATACATACATACATACATACATACATACATATATATATATATATATATATATATATATATATATATATATATATATATATATATATATATATATATATACACGGAATAACTGCTTTCTGACATTGAGTGTAGTTGGGGGAATTTTGAAGAATATTTGAAGACTTTTTGAAGACTATTTCAGATTTTGGAGACTGAAGACTAACAATAAGAAGATGAAGTTAGGGATTTACAAATGGTCTTCATGTTTTTTTTAACAATAAGCCAGATACAGGAACTCTATATTGTTGGCTCGGCGGGGCTGCCCGTTTCCCGCCAGCCCGGGCTGGCCTCCCCCCCCCCCCCCGACTCCCGCTAGCCCGGGCGGGCCTCCCCGCGTCCCGTTAGCCCGGGAGGGCCTTCCCCCCTCCAGCTAGCACGGTTGAGCCTTCCCCCCTCCCGCTAGTCCGGGCAGGCCTCCCCCCCTCTTGCTAGCCCGGGTGGGCCTCCCCCCCTCCCGCTAGCCCAGGTGGGCCTCCCCCCTCACGCTAGCCCGGACGGGCTTTCTCCCCCCCCCCCCCCCTCCCCCACTAGCCCGGGTGGCCGTTCTCTCCTCCCTCTAGCCCGGGCGGGCCTCACACCCCTCCCGCTAGCCAGGGTGGTTCTCCCCCCCCATCCCGCTAGCCCGGCCAGGCCTCCCCCCCCTCCCGCTTGGGGAGCATGTACGATATGTTTACGCATACATAGAAGCAATAAAACAATTTTCGATTTCTGAAAGTTGTTATGTCAAAACCCCATGGCAGACAGTCCCCAGTCTCTAGGACTCCAAATCGATTCCTACATTCAATAGCAAATGTTACTCTGCGCTCTTCTTCTTCTTCTTCTTCTTCTTATTATTATTATTATTATTATTATTATTATTATTATTATTAACTAAGCTACAACCCTATTTGGAAAAGCGGGATGCTATAAGCCCAAGGGCTCCAGCAGGGGAAAATAGACCAATAAGGAAAGGAAATAAGGAAACAAATAAACAACATGAGAAGTAGTGAACGATTAAAATTTGTTACAAATTCCATGAAACATTCTACAATACTTAACTGATCCAAGATGTAAGCTTTTATTTTTTAAAGATAGTTTTGAAAAGTGGCTTTGTATTAATAATTACCTCTTCTTAGGTTTCTTGAACTTTTTGCATTAGGCCTAAGAGCAAGAATTTGACATCACAAAAAGAAAATAAATTTTGTCGTAAGAATTCAATTTTAGGGTTGTGGTGGCCGATGTGGTAACGTCCCTGACTGGTGAAAGCCAGACTGGGGCTCGAGTCCTGCTCAAACTCGTTAGTTTCTTTGGTCACTGCAACCTCACCATCCTTGTGAGCTAATGATTGGGGGTTTGGGGGAGCCGATAGGCTTATCTGCCGAGTCATCAGCAGCCATTACCTGGCCCTCCTTGATCATAGCTTGGGTGGAGAGGGGGCTTGGGCGCTGATCGTATCTA
This sequence comes from Palaemon carinicauda, assembly GCF_036898095.1. Taxonomy (NCBI): domain Eukaryota; kingdom Metazoa; phylum Arthropoda; class Malacostraca; order Decapoda; family Palaemonidae; genus Palaemon; species Palaemon carinicauda. Next base: position 36,267,958 of record NC_090754.1, on the reverse strand, counting down.
TATATGGTCAGTCTCTAGGGCATTGTCCTGCTTGATAGGGTAATGTCACTGTCCCTTGCCCCTGTCTTTCATGAGCGGCCTTTAGAACCTTTTAAATTCATTACCTATATAGCAAGAAGTTAAATAGGATCGCTTAGCTATGACTGTAAGCTAAAATACAAATAATGAATCTGTATATAAAGGAGAGACGAAAGGAAAACAGTAAAAGGAACATTTAAGAGTTTCACTCTTCTTGATATCAGACTTGGAAAGGAAGCCAAAGTGCAATAACACGTTTTCCACCTTAGGGAAATTACGATAAGATGAGAGAGAGAGAGAGAGAGAGAGAGAGAGAGAGAGAGAGAGAGAGAGAGAGAGAGAGAGAGAGAGAGAGCGAAAGTAAACCGAACCATTAAAGAAGAAAATAGGCGATAAGAGAAGCGACTGGAATCTATTAGTGTAGAAACGGTCTTTAGGAGAGACGTAAAAACGAACGTAATCCTGCTTTTACTTCCCTCCGAAGGTTTAAAGCTCTAAAGGCTACTCATGAATGGCAGGGGCAAGGGACAGTGACAATCCCCTAGCAAGCAGGACAATGCCCTGGAGACTGACCATATACACATATGATTAGCGGCCAAGCCCCCTTTCTATACCCAAAGCCGGGACCAAGGAGGGCCAGGCAATGGCTGCTGATGACTCAGTAGATAGACCTATAAGCTCCCCCAAACCCCCATCCTTAGCTCACAAGGATGGCAAGGTTGCAGTGACAAAAGGAACTAACGAGTTTGAGAGGGTCTCAAACCTCAGTCTGGCGATCAATAGTCAGGGACGTTACCACATCTTTTCTGATAACTTTTTTGTTCAGTTTTATAAAGAAGCAACGTATTTCTGTAGTTAAGAAGTATTTTCCTTATCTCAATCTTTCTCTTTCCAAAGATTCATTTCTGAGCTGCTTGTTTTTATTCTCGATAAGTCAGGAAAGGGAAATGAGAAATAGGAAGTTCAGGAAGAGGGAAAATGTGAAACAGACTGCCTGGAGACTTCCATGTCAACTTTGATATAGATAAGGTCAGTCTTCTAATGGCCATTTCCGAATTCTGAAAATCGCAGAGCTGGGTTATTGAGAAGATTATTATCTCTTACGTCCCAATTTTATTTTCTAAATGTTCTTTTTTTTTTTTACCTACGCCAACGGTGTTGGAAGGGAGTTATGTTTTCACCCCTGTTTGTCTTTTTTTTTTTTTTTTTTTTTTTTTTTTTTTTTTTTTTTTTTTTTTTGTGAACAGCTTCCCGGCCACAATTTTACTCACAGAGTATTGAAACTTTCAGGAAGTAATTGTTATATTAAGACGTAGAAGTGATTCGTTATTTTTTTTAAAGTCGTAGGTCAAAGGTCAAGCTCATGGTCAAGCAAAAGGTCGACCGAATTAACTCCAACCTTAACCCCGAGTTCGCACATGGTTGTCACACAAACTTCAGGTTCGCCTACGGTCTAAATTGATTCTAAGAAAGGCAAACTGGTTTCGAGATCTAAGCTGTCGTGGAGGAGGTCTGTATTCTCAAGAGTACTTTCATAGTTTTATTGAGTAATGTTTGGAACATTGTTTCAAGTAAGAAAAGGGAAAAAGATATTTAGCAATTGGGAATTTATGAGCCTTTAATTTGTTTCCTCTCTTTAACCCTAGAAGTACATGTAATACATATATATAAAACGTTATAAAACATTATCATTGTGATTATATCTATGTAATACTACTATATTGTGTGGTGCTATTTAAATAAGTCAATTTGTTTTAAATTATTAAATTTATGATAACTTTTTTGTTCAGTATTAACATGAAGTAGCAGTTTAGATTTTTTGTACCCTAGGCATTCGCTCTCTAAAAACCCTCCAAAAGTGATCTATTGATAGAAACTTCTATAAAAAAAATTCTTATAAATATAATCTTTTACGATATTTATATATACGTATGTGACCACGCCATCTAGAGACCGAAATTATATATTACGCGTATAGGATACATTTCTTGAATATATTTTATTTCTTTCTTTTGTTTCTCATGGGAAATTATACACACTCACACACACAAATACACAGACACGCAGACACACCGACACACACAAATACAGACACACATAGACATACACACAGATATATTTATGTGTATATATATATATATATATATATATATATAATATATATATATATATATATATATATATATATATATATATATATATATATGAATGGATGGCAGTTTGGAGTGTTAGTGAAAAGGGATATCTGACTAATTGCAATAATTACAGAGACATCACACTTACGTCAGTTATCATGAAAATATATAGCATGCTCATTCTAAAGAGATTAGAGACAAAGAATGATGAAAAGCTGAGAGATGAATAAGCAAGAAGCTGTACTGACCAAATGTATGCTGATTATGCTGTACTATTAGCAGAACACCACAGGATTGGAAATGCTTGCTTGCCAGAATGCATGAAATATCACACGAGGCTGGGCTTAAGATAAATAGAAGAAACATAGAGATGATAAGAACGGAATATGCAAGGGAAGGTGAAATATTATTAGAATGAGAAAGGATTGATGAGGTAGAATCCTTTAAGCATTTAGGAACTATGATCTCCAATACAAGATCATTAGAATCCGAATTTAATGAGAGATTTAAAAAAAAAATAAAACAGACAATGGCTAGATTAAGTATAATTTGGGAATTAAACCGCCTGAAATTACATATAAAACTCAGACTATATATCAATTTAGTGAGATGTGTGTTACTGTATGGACTTGAGTCGTGGTATGACAATGAAACAATTTCCAACAGATTAAGTAGATTTAAGAACAAAGCCCTCAGAAGAACATTGGTCATTAAATGACAGGACAGGAGATTAGGAATAGAACTATAAGAAAGATTACTCGAGTGCCATATGTGGATGAGATCATGATGAGGGGTAGATGGAGATAGTTTGGGCACGCTCTTCGCACTCCCCAAGAGAGATTAGTTCACCAAACTTTAACTAGGCTCTACAAGGCACTAGAAGAGCTGTTGGACCCAGGCTTACATGGCTGAGAACTATTAAGCGTGTAGTGGATGATGAGTGGAGAAGTATTGATATAGAGAAAACTGGGGAAATCTAACCGAGGCCCTTTGCGTCAATAGACGTAGGAGGGGATGATGATGATGATTATGATGATGATATATATATATATATATATATATATATATATATATATATATGCGTGTGTATGTGTGTGTGAATTCAAAACAAAGAGGCGTTTGTATAAACGGGAATCTCTCTCTCTCTCTCTCTCTCTCTCTCTCTCTCTCTCTCTCTCTCTCTCTCTCTCTCTCTCTCTCTCTTATTTACATCGCATTCTCTGTAAACCTAACCGTGTGTCGAAGGCTATCTTATGATCTCCTTAAAATAAGAATGAAATTGCAAGTTCCCCTCCAAGGCAATGTTGTAAATTCTTGTTAGCAGGTGATTCTGGGAAGGAAATAGCAGACAGGATTTCTGGTTGTTCTGGCAAAGGAGAAAAGAGAATTCTACTTATTAGAGAGTTAACAACAGTGTACAGGTTAACAAGTATGACAATACCATAAACGCTATGTAATCTTAAAATCCAACAATAGGCAAATTTATAAAAGCAATCCTCAAAATCCAAATAATCCATAAAATTAACAAAATGTCCATTTTAATTTCTTTGCATTATTTATTTTTCTCATCAGGTAGTTTTGTTATGTTAGAGTTTGCTTAGTTGGATAATAATTATGGTTTTGAGGTAATTCTACAGGTGTTCGCGAAAGTTAATAAAAAGTAACCTGATTATTATAATAACTAGTTTAAAATATTTGTCATAGCTGTATTAAGATTTTACTCTGTTACCAACTGAACTGCTAGAAAATTAGTATATGAAGCATCATATATAACAAGAACCCTCAAAGTAAAATGTCTTCACCCATTATTCAACAATCCCCCTTCCCAAAAAAAAAAAAAAATTCCTAACAATAAATTGAATCTCAAAAAAAAAAAAACTTAACTCGAATATCTATATAAAAAAAAAAATTCTCTTGTAACTCGAATCTCCCAGCGAATATCGTCAGTCATCCAGTATTAGGAAAAGCAATTCCTTAGGGAGAAGAGAAATTCTAGGACGTCGTTTATTCCCTAATTTGTTTCTCGGTGAGCGATTGTAACTCGGCTATTAAATCTTTTCATCTACTTCGCCCTCTCTTGATGGGTAACAGATTGGGTCTTGGTCTCACTCAAGTAGCCAAGTGGGTGTAATTGCTTCTGTTCCTAAGTCCTTAATGAATCTCTACTTTTGACGAACGGTCTCTCTCTCTCTCTCTCTCTCTCCTCTCTCTCTCTCTCTCTCTCTCTCTCTCTCTCTCTCTCTCTCTCTCTCTCTCTCTGTTATTTATGCTTGTTATGATATTTCCCAATTGTTTACAATATCAATTTATTCTAAAAGATGTCATTTTAGGAGACAGATCACCATCCTCTCTCTCTCTCTCTCTCTCTCTCTCTCTCTCTCTCTCTCTCTCTCTCTCTCTCTCTCTCTCTCTCTCTCTCTCTCTCTCTCTCTCATTTGCAGAGACCGTAATTGGCTTATTGAGAAAGTCTTTTATGATTTTCGTTGATCAGTCTATTCTGGAGGAAGGTTTCAATTTTTTCATTCTACCATGTTTCGAGTATTGCTCTCCTGTTCTGCTGACTCTCATCTGAATGTTTATGGACAAAAACGTGCGGTCTTTTAAATTTCTTATTTCTGATCTAGATATTAATCTCTGGCACCGTCTTTTGATTAATTATTTATGCATATTACATAAGATTTTTCATAATTCTAACCATCATTTGCATTCGTATCTTCCCAGACTGCACCATCCTATACGTAGTACTAAGTATGCAATTCATTCTAACAACCATGCCCTCTCCATCTTAAGGTTCAGTACTACACAGTATTCTAGAAGTTTTATCCAAGCTGTGACAAGATTATGGAATGATCTTCTTAATGAGGCAGTTAAATCTGTGGAGCTTCAGAAGTTCAAACTTGCAGCGAATGATTTTCATCAAACAAGCAAACATAACTCTTTCTTCATAGTTTAAATATGACAGACATATTCGAAAGTTGTTGCTGATCTCAAGATATTCATTATTCGTTACTTCCCATATACTTTTTTTCCTTATGTAATTTCCTCACTGGGCTATTTTCCACTGTTGGAGACCTTGTGTTTATAACACCCTGCTATTCCAACCAAGGTTGTGGGTTAGTTCAGAATAATAATAATGATAATAGAAACGATAGGAGCAAAGTAGATAATGAGGAATATAAAATAGAGTTCAAATCCACCGACAGGGGTACACTGGCTTCACTAAAGAAAGAATATTATATGATCCAGTGAAAAGGGCGTAGGATGATCTGTCCGCACATCTGTTTTCTAGAAGAAAGGCTGATTAGATAATCAACTTAATTTAATAAATTTCTTATTAAAGTTCTTTTTGGAATAGAGATAATCTGAAAATCATGTAATATGCAAAATTCCTAGTCTGTAAAGTATATTTTAAGTAGTCCCCAAGATGTTAATTAAAATCCACAATGTATCCTTAAAAGTCTTCAAAATATCCACGAAATACCTATTACCACTCATTATCACCTTAAAAGTCTTCAAAATATCCACGGAGTACCTAATACCACTCATTATTACCTCAAAAGTCTTCAAAATATCCACACAATAACTATTATCACTCATTATTACCTTAAAAGTCTTCAAAATATCTACGAAATATCCATTACCACTCATTATTACCTTAGAAGTCTTCAAAATATTTACGAAATACCCATTACCACTCATTATTACCTCAAAAGTCTTCAAAATATCCACGCAATAACTCATTATCATTCCCCGTAAGTTAATAGAACCCGTTTGAAAACCCCCACGAAATAGTATGGTTTTAAATCACTATTGCTATATATTAAAAGTTCTATAAACTTTGTTAGATCACATGCGATTAGATATAGCAATTCGAGTGTAGAATTCATGACCAACTTCCGAAAGTAATAGGCTATTCTGAAGCAAACATTAATCACACGTAATGGCCAACTTCAGATGAACAATTCTACCACTTTGTTATTGCTTGTGGGTATGTGCATACATTTTCCTTCATATTTGGTGAATTAACATATTCATAAATTTATGTATGCTAATTCTCGTAATAGTTGGCCTCTCGGCTTTGAATTCCTAAGCGCTTATGGGAAAACTAATGCTGTGTGTAAAATGAATGCAAGGTAAAACGAACAAGAGAAAGAAACGTAAAGATAGTTTAAATAGTATAAAAAGAAATAGCAGAGATTAAGCTGTCTCTTTTATATCTGAAATTCCAGAATCAAAAGTCCGCGCATACGTAAAGAAACAACAGCATCGCCTTAATAATCCAAAGGGAATGCAACAGAGAGAGAGAGAGAGAGAGAGAGAGAGAGAGAGAGGAGAGAGAGAGAGAGAGAGAGAGAGAGAGAGAGAGCGTATGTTATACGTAATTAACTGGCAACTTTTCTCTAGAACGAAATATGGACGTGCTGCAGAAAGCCTAAACACAATCTCAATATATTTTTTTTTTATTCTGTAAATAGAGACTTATGCATCTGTAATAAATGCAAATTGGGATTAGTTCCAAGAGAAGTTGATCTATACTACGTGTTTAATTTTGTATTCCCCTTTTCATATTATGGACACCATAACCAATGTCGTGAAATCTCACGTTTTAGTTAAAAACCAAAATGGGATTAGTTATTTTTTACTTCTTCGCCGGGAAATTAAATTTCATACTTCTAGAAATTCATTTTATCTGTTTTTTTCCATCACCAACTTCTTGCTTTGTTTATTTCGTGATATTCTTTTTAAACTATTCTTTTTCCCGGTGTGGTAACGTCCCTGACTGTTGAACGCCAGACAGGGGTTCGAGTCCCGCTCAAACTTGTTAGTTCCTTTAGTCGCTGCAAGCTCACCATCCTTGTCAGCTAAGGATGGAGGTTTGGGAAAGCCTATAGGTCTGTCTGCTGAGTCATCAGCAGTCATTACCTAGCCCTCTTCGGTCCTAGCTTGGGTGGAGAGGGGCTTGGGCGCTGATCATATGTATATATGGTCAGTCTCTAGGGCATTGTCTTGGTCGATATGGCAATGTCACTTGCCTCTGCCATTCATGAGTGGGCTTTAAAATAAGAAGCCGAATCGATCATTTAAGTCTCTTACTCTCAGTAATTTTGCACTTGACGTTTCAAATATCGTAAATCGAAGCCTCATTATCCCAAGAATGCAACGATATGCTTTGAAATCCTTAACATAATTCCTGTACCTCACATTGTGTTTGGCAGGGAAATATGAGAAACAAGTTGTTTAGCTGAATTTTACTTTTTCTTTTAATCGCAATTCAGGCAACAAGTTATTATAACAGCCTTGAATTTATTTTGTAGTTCAATAAATAAATCTTTTGTATAAATCTCTGATTTTTCTAGAGAAAACCATATTGTAAACCACAGGAACGAATCTTTTGAATTTACAGTTTGACATATCTAAATCTATCATTAAGAATATCTTATTTATAAATCAATGATTATTTGGAACCAAATGAACTAATCTGTTGTTCAAATTCATACATATAACTTTTGTATATTAATAATTAAAACCGGGCAACACCTTCGCATTTACAGATGAATAAATCTAAAAAAAATTTCAAAGAAAATCCGCATTTGCAAAAAAAAAACTTTTAAAAAAAATTCAAAGAAAATATTTTTAGTAGATATCAAAAAATATTAATAAAAATCAGTTTAATGCTATTTGATTAAATATTTTCAATAGAGAGTACTTGAATGTATCAGATAGAAATATTAAATGAATTTTAAAACTAAAAGAAAGATCACTTAGAAAAGACTTATATACATTTTTTTAAATATTGATTAACAGTTCAATTAATCAAACGAAGTTTCATTGAATATCTAAAGCTATCACAAAACAAACAGCTTCAATAGGGTAGTTGTGGTGGCCGATGTGGTAACGACCCTGATTGGTGAACGTCAGACTGGAGTTCGCGTCCGCAATCTCACCATTCTTGTGAGTTAAGGATGTGGGGTTTGAAGGAAGCCTATAGGTCTATCTGCTGAGTCATCAGTAGCCATTGCCTGGCCCTACTTGGTCCTACCTTCGATGGAGAGACGGCTTGGTCGCTGATCATATGTATATATGGTCAGTCTCTGGGGCATTGTACTGCTTGATAGGGCAATGTCACTGTCCCTTTCCTCTGCCATTCATGTCACTGTCCCTTGCCACTGCCAATCAAGAGAGGCCTTTAAACCTCTAAACCTTTAATAACCATTTAAAGCTGTCAGGCCAAGTAAAAAGTCATCAGAGCTAATCTTTGACATTTCCAGTTCGATATGTCAAAACTCTCAGGCCACCCTGTGAAGCACTCGAAGCCACAAAAATATAAAAGCAATTTGGAGTGATTACAAATATTGACCTCAAATCACTGACGGTTTTGGAGTTGGGTCAAGTGCAAGTCGTGAGTCACAAAAGTAACTTGAAATTACTGGCAATTATCTTGGGCTTTGAAACTGGTGGAACTTTTTTTCAGTCATATTTTTAACACTTTCTAAATGCTGCTTCAAAGGTTAGAGAAGTGAGAGATGGATTTTATTTTCGAGAAGTTAAAGGACACTCAAGTGTACACATATTAGGCTCTAATTAAATATTGTTTTTTGAGGATAATAACAATAAACTAAAAAACATGATTAACTCTTGAACTGGGATTCCCAGCCATTTTGTTTCTCTGTAGCCCTTTGGCATTTTCGTAGATTCCTTTGTACCCCTAAAAGTGAGGATGGATAAGAATAACAATGAAAATTATATTGTTATATAATTAAATCATTCTATCTCAATGCAGATTAAATCATGTATTGCGCAGTAATGTACCTCCTGAATAGTAAAAATGTACCACTCGAGGTACATGTACCCCAGGTTAGGAACCTCTGCTCTAGAGGAATCCTTATGAAGGCTTTTTATCTTTTCTTTTCTGTTTTTTTTTTTAATCTTTTTTGTTTTCTATGATTACAGACAGCTCATTTTCATGGATGCTAAGTTCAAACATTCATATTTTTTTTCTATGCTTATCTTAATTTTCTCTTTACATTTCAAACTATTTTGTCAATTTTGGCCAGCTTTTTCTCTTAGCATAAACAATCAGTTCTTATAATGGCCTACTTTATTAAGAAAGATCCGTCAAGATACTAATTTAGGAACCCTCAACTACGTCATTCTACCTCGTTGCACAATCAATTTTCCCTTTTGAAATCTTCAGTAAACCTAGTAGCAGCGACTCCAGAAAATTCCAAATTAATCAAATTATTCACTTTTGAAAGTATGACAGTATTTGGGATCGGGAGAATGAAGAATACCCACTATTTTGCGAATTCTCTGACCGAGTCACTCGATACTCAAGTAATGTAGTGAAGGATTTTGGTGAATCAAAGAATATTGGAGACTATCAGCATATTGTTCTATTCTTGGAGTATTACCGAGATCGTGAAATTAACTTATAAGAGTCGCAGATAACGAGGAAGTAAAGTCACTTTTTTCGTTCTTAATATACTGTAACATTGAGGCCGTAAATAATAGCTAAGATGTTAGTTTATGTTGCTGGCATATACGAATTAATATGTAAATTATGTAAATTATGTAAATTAGCTTTCCAGAGAGAGAGAGAGAGAGAGAGAGAGAGAGAGAGAGAGAGAGAGAGAGAGAGAGAGAGAGAGAGAGAGAGAGAGAGAGAGAGAGAGAGAGAGAGAGAGAGAGAGAGAGAGAGAGAGAGAGAGAGAGAGGTCATACAAATCATCATTTGGTGTGTACTATGTTAATTACGTGTTCACAAATGAAATGGGAAATTAAATCGAACTTTACTCAGAGTTTAATTTCGTTTTATCTATTAATAGATAAAAGTTGAGAAACGAGATTCAAAATCCTTACGGTATAATTTTCTTTTCCTATCAGTCAATAAAATTTGACGTTGATTTGAAAAATTTGATCCCTCTCTTGAAAAGTTTGTTTTCCATCTCTCTCTCTCTCTCTCTCTCTCTCTCTCCTCTCTCTCTCTCTCTCTCTCTCTCTCTCTCTCTCTCTCTCTGAAAGAATTTTTTTTTTCAATGATGACCAATTAAGAAGTAAAGCAGCCTGTGGAAACATTTACAAATAGTAGATTTTTTGTTTTTTGTTTTTATTCTTGTCGATAAAACATAACACAATACAAAGCAAAATTTTAGATTTAATTGATGTAATTGTCTACCATCAATAAACACAATTGTACAGTTATTTTTAACTTTCATTCAATGTTGTTCTCATGTGATCCCTCTACATAAGTAAAAGGAAAAAAGTCAAATAGAAACGGAAAAGGGGATATGATAATGATGACAAAAAAAAAAAAAAAAAAAAAAAAAAAAAAAAAAACAGCTTTGAACTTAATTAGTGAAGAGTAATGATTCTCAGCGCATCGTATTTTCTCCCTCACAGTTAACGAGCTTCTTAAAAAAAAAAAAAAAAAAAAAAAAAAAAAAAAAAAAAAAAAAAAAAAAATTTATTTCCGCAAAAATTCCGGCCACTAAAAAAACATTATTTTCATTTCAATCATTATTTTCTTTTTATCTTGGAATTCGTAATGAGGCGACATTTCTTAGAGATTTATCATGGTAATTAAGAGGACTTATTGCCAAAAGTTTTTACAATCATTTATGTTGCTGATGTTGATCTTACTGGAAGTAAGCCTTGCCTTGTATTTGGCCCTGAATAGAGGAACGAATTAATTCACTTATTTTAAATCCTGCTTATAATTTAACCATCTGGAGTAATCTATTCCGCCTGCAGATGATATTGGACGAAGGCTTTGTCCTCTTGTCTGTCTAAGGGTTAAATTGTTAGTTACTTTAAAAGCTAAGCATTTCATTCGGTTAGTTTTTGGGGAAGAATAAGTTATGGACCATAGAAAATTGAATCCAACTAAAAAAGTTTGATTCATGACTTGATTAATTTCATCAACAACAAACTATGAGCAATCCATTCAAGAATGTGTTTATCCATCTGCTTAATTGTTCGTTATATTCGTCATATTTTTATTTTTGCTCTATGTATTTATTCATTTGCTTTTATATGCTGATCTATTTTATTATAGACTAAGCTTTGCACAAATACTGATAGAACAAGAATAAATTTGACCATCCATAATCATTAAATATTTGTCAGAGTACGTTATCAAAATAACCTACTGGATGTTCAAGAAGTCTAAGCTTCTGATGGTGCAATTTCAAGAGATAAGACTTCGAAATATTCTTGAAATGGGATAAAAATTTATATATTGTAAGCATCTCGATACAGTTAAAGAAACAATTAACTCAAAATAACGCAGGAAGGGCTATAGACCCTTTTGAGGTAAGTGATGACATATGAACAGTTCATTATTAAGAAATTCAGGCTCAAATTAATTTAATAGATTAATTGAATTTCTCTGATTGTTCCGCACATGATCTTACTTTATTATTATTATCATTATTATCATTATCATTATCATTATCATTATCATTATCATTATCATTATCATTATCATTATCATTATCATTATCATTATCATTATCATTATCATTATTAGTATTAATATTAGTATTAGTATTAATCAGTATAATTGATGGAAACTACAAGGTCAAGTTTTAATAATCACATATTTTTGGTTAGAATTAAAAAATAATCTCAACTTTTGCGTTCAATTCAGCATACTCGAAAGTTAATTTACAACGGGTTCGTAGAAAGAAAATTACTGATTAATCTCTCCATAAATATAACTGACCCGTTAACAAGGCTGATGGGAATTATTGATGTAACGACCTCGGGATGAGAAAATAAAAATGTCCCGTCACTGAACGAAACAGAGACATTAATTACTCTGGATTGGGTTTTAACCAATTCCAAAGTTTTTTAATCCAATATTCTGGCGTTATTTTTCATTTCCTCACGACATAAAATTTGTTTCCGGTCTAATTAATCTGTCGGGCTGTGATTAAAAGGCCACATGCGAGCTAAATACAAGCAAATTAATTTACGCATGATGGACACGCAGAATCAAAAAGGAAAATGGAACAACGGATAGTTTGACTGAAAAATAGCTGGATAATTCTCAATCGTGTTCAGGTACTAATATCACCAATAGATGTCACTATCTTTCCTTTTTGTGGCGTAACGTCTTTTTGAGTCAGTTCCTTTATTGTACGTTGGTCAATCTAAAGTGGCGTTTCTCCAATTGATTGACGTGAGCAAATCGGACAGGATACCTTTAACAGGTAAAAGAGCCTTCGTGGTATTAACCTTAAGTATCCTATTTTGGATTATGAAAGTATTCACAAGAATGAATGTATTTTGAAGAAATTGAACGTATACTGGATTTAATGTTGCTAATAGGCAATAACTTATGGCAAAATGGTATCGGACATAAGTACGTAAATTTCTAATGCGGTATAAAGAAATTAATGTCAAACATTCTTTCATTGTACCTGAATAAAATCAGCTTAGAATAAAGATATTGAATGGCATTTGTGAAGAATTGTCTTCCTTCTTTCTTTATTTTTTCTTGTTTATGGATAATATAGTATAGTTATCCCTTTACTTACATATTTTCGTTTTCTTACTCTAAATGCCTTTGTCGTTTTCTGTTTACTAATATACGGGTAGACTATGGTAGCGTTGCCTTTACCATATACACGTTGTCTTCGTAATGTTAAGGAGGCACAGAGTTGAAAGAAACGACATAAACTGCATATACGCTGGTTCTTCCTTAAACAAACGCATTTATCTAAGTATTACTGAACTTAAGGTCAGGGAAACCTTTCCTAGTAAAAACCAACTTTCCCTTATAGAAAAACGCTCGTTTCCTTCGAAAATGACACTTATTTTTGTCGCAAATAAATATTTATTGTAATATAATGGTGCCAAACGTTCTTCTGTTGTACCTGAACAACATCAGCTTAGAATAAAGATATTGAATGGCATTTGTGAAGAATTTTCTACACTTTGGCCCATTAATCTATCTTATTTCTCTTCCTCTTGTTTTGTTAAAGTTTTTATAGTTTATATAGGAAATATTCATTTTAATGTTACTGTTCTAAAAATCTTATATTTTACTTCGTTTCCTTTCCTCACTGGGCTCTTTTCCCTGTTGGAGTCCCTGGGCTTATAGCATCCTGCTTTTCCAACTAGGGTTGTAGCTTAGCAAGTAATAATAATAATAATAATAATAATAATAATAATAATAATAATAATAATAATAATAATAATAATAATAATAATAATAATTTTAGTTTCTCGCTTATGAATGATATAGTTTAGTTACCCATATAGTAACAAATTTTCATTTTCTTACTTTTCATACCTTTCACGTTTTCTTTTTACTATATATGGGTATACTATGGTAGCATTGCCTTTACAAATAGCCACACATCCCTTCGTAACGTTACGGCGGTACAGAATTGAAAGAAACGACATACACTGCGTGCACAGTGGTTCTTCCTTAAACAAACGCATACACTGCGTACACAGTGGTTCTTCCTTAAATAAACAAATTTCAAGATAAATTGCCCACCCTTATTTTTATTACAATTTAATATTGCTAACTTATAAGCGTCAATATGCGTTAGAGTAGATGATAATGATGATAGTGATAAGCTTATAAGCTCTCATTTTATCTCTCTACTGCACTCATGTTTGTTAGCCTAGGAAATATATGTTTTGTTCACTGCACACGGCTATTTTCTAAATACCTTTTTGATTGTATCATTTTTGCCCCGAGACAGTTAGGGTTATTCCTATGTATGCTCCCCTGGAGCCGCAAGATTACTCCTTGATAAATCAAAAACCTTTATAAAACTTGCTTTCCTACAAGCCTTATATGGTGCCTCAAGTTGCATAGAACCAAAACTACGCATGTAGGCCTTCAACTGTTCCAGGTTAGGGCAGACAGATTTCTCGGGAGATCAGCCGATTCGTTCGTGAGACGTCTTCAAGTCCAGTTGGAATAACCCTGCCCCCCCCCCCATCCTTTTTATTTTAATCATGGGCTCTTGCACACTTTTAGTTCGTAGTAAAGTAACCCTGGCCTCCTTGGTCTACATATATATAGGTTACCTATACCGTGGCCTACCCCACACATCACCCCTGATCGGCCCATTGATTGTCCGGAAGAGGACTTGGGGGTTCCGGTTAACCTAAAATCTTTGGACTTAGGACCGTAGAGGAAAAGACAAAAATTTATACCGGATCCAGTGATCCCGACCGGCAAGCAAAACAGGGTCATAAGGGTAGGTCAGTTGGTAACGTGCTACATTGACAATTCATAAGTCGGAACCCGAGGCTTAACATTGCATGATTTCACATAAGTGAATTGTATTTTTACATGATCATACCCCACCTTTTACATTAGCCTGGGTATTATACCTTTCTTTATATAATTCTGGCTTACACAACTCGGGCTGTGAGCGTGGAATCTACTGTACGTGACGCATTTGGCTTTCTTTTTCTCTAAGTATATGGCATTAAAATTTCAGGTCACTGGTCACGTTTCTGACCTTATGGAAGGCTATACCTCAACTTATTTATGACAGACCTGTGGTCTAAGTTCATGGATATCAAGATTTAATCTTAATTATCTTGCTTGGTATTTCCGTTTAGTATTGATTTATGTGTTGAAAATTTTATTGACATTTATTCATAATTGATTTTGCATGGTATGATTTGAATCAATCATTTGCCTAGCATTGTTTTTTATATTGTTAAGATGGCAAGTATTCAAACTTGAGTAGAAAGTTATATGAGAAGTATTAGTTACCATATGGCCTACACTTCTCGTGAAGTGTATTGAACGAATGATAATTTTACATTATAGTCTCAATAGTTGTTAGTGTTTCATTTACACACACTTTACTGTATTTGTTAAAAGCCCCATCAGTGAATAAAGCAAACTTAACATTCCTTTGTGCATTACCACTTTAGATTCAAAGTAGGCTGCATCTGAAGTCCATAACCAATCGTTTGAACATTTTCTGCCACTTTTTTGGCTTCACAAATTCTATGACTCGCCACTTATCTCATCTAAAAATCTTATTCTTCGTTCACTTTATAAAGTTATCTGGCCTCCCACATTCTATGACTCGCCACTTATCGCATCTAAAAATCTTATTCTTCGTTCACTTTATAAAGTTATCTGGCCTCCCGCATTCTATGACTCACCACGTATCTCATATATTTTACTTTACTTTGCTTTACTTTAAGGGCTGTTTTCTGGACCTATACAGCAGGGGAACCCTACTCTCTACAGGACCACCACTGTCCTTTTACCTTGTTCGTTCGAAATCATTTAACATTTCATACCTCATATTGCTCGCTTATTGTTAAATCGTCAATATTGAAGCACTCACAGAACAAGAAAGTCTTCAGTTTCCTCTCTCATGGGAGCTTATTGAATAGTCTCGGGGCTGCAGGTTTAAAAGCTAGAGCCTACAGTAGACATCCATCTAGGTTCCAATAACTGAAACCATCTGTAACTATTCTCGTGCCAACACGATTTGTTGGTTGCACAATATGTAGCAATTCTCTTAGATATTTAGGACGTCCGGTTCTGATAACATGATGGGTTATTGTACATATTTTAAACTCAATTCTCGCTTTAATAGGCAGCCAATGTAAATTAATTAGTATAGGAGTGATCCTCTCTCGAGGTGGGACACCTTTTATCAGTCTTGCTCCTCTGTTTATTATGTTTTGTAATTTCTTAAGTTGTACTTTTGATAAATTGTCATAGATAGAGTTACAGTAGTTAATCCTGGTAATAACACAGTGTATCACAAGTTTCTTTACGGAATGTTCATCCGGGTACGTTTTTTCTATAAAAACAATGTTTCTAAGATGACAACCAGCAGCTTTTTTAACATTATTTATTTGATCATTGAAAGACAGGTTACAGTCAAGAGATGCGGCTAGTTTACGAACTTTACTAGATATCGGGACAGAGTCTATATCTATGTTTATTTGAATATCACAAAAGTTTCTTGCGTTGTTTTTCTTTCCCAACACCATAAACTCGGTTTTATTTTCATTTTAGTTGTTGGATTTTTATCCATTCCCTAATCCTGACAAGAATTTGGTTTAGAGTTTCAATAGTGTCGTCTATATCATTTATGGAGAAGTAAAATTGTGTATCATATGCAAATAGTTTGAACTTCACATCATGCCTTTTTAGTATTTTCGACAGACCGATAGTATAGATACAGAATAAGATTGGGCCCAGTACACTCCTCTGTTTAAAGGTTCATGGACTGTAGATCATTTAGTAGCAGTCCATGCACAACTGTATCAAAAGAAGCACTAAGATCGAGTAATATTAAAATACAACATTTATTGTCATCCATCATTTCCAGCATATCATTTACACCAGAACAGATAACTGTCTCCGTAAAGTACAATTTTCTCTAAGCAGACTGGTTGTCTGGCAAAGCTTCTATTTCTTCTAAATGACTAATTAGTTGTTCAAGAATTGCGTATTCTTGCACTTTTGAAACAAAGGATAAATCCGAAAGAGATCTATTTGAGCATAATTCCTGATAATCTAGAGCACTTTTCAGAACTTACACTCATCAATGCTTGTATTTGCTATTTTCATAATTATATCAGTTGGACTAGAAAATTTTCTTTGTTCAGTTACTTCAGATATTGGCACTAGATCGACCGCACAATTTGTTTTCTTTTCTCTCTTGAAAATCCTGGTCATATCGTCTTGTGTTATATCACTGAATCTCCTTGATTTTATCTGTGTATCTGGTGAAGCAGTAAACTGATGTTGAATATTTACAAATGACCTAGTTATATTCTCAATTTCGTTTTTAAAGACTACTAGAAAATTGTCTACTAGTTCGTGGTCACTGTACCCCTATGGTAATTTATTTTTTTTCATTTACATTTCCCTTTATACCATATTTTAGGAAACGATTTATGTTATTTATGTCTGTTGCTGCTTCGCGGATCTTTCTCATAGTATTCATGTTTTTTTTCTCTTCTTAGTAAGTAATTATATTGGCACATTGCAGTTTTATATTCTAGCCATGTAAGCTACTTTCAGTTTTTACCGATCCCATTTTCTTTCTTCGAATCTTTTTCCTCTTTTTCTCTAAAGTCTCTCCATCAAACCAAGGAGATTGGTCTTCAATAATAACAGTCTTTTCCATCATTGGACACAAGGTATCATATTCACTTTTACTCACCCTAAAATCATATTTTTAGATCACTTAATAAAGTTATGAGAGTCAATCCCTTAAATCCTTTTAGCCACAATATTAACATAAATTAATTCATCATTTTTGTGCCTATATACTGTACATATATCACCTTACAGAAAGCTGAATTTTAATTTCCAAATTTATTAATAAGTAAACCATTGAAAACTGTTTTCCCCATATTTTTTAGTCCCTAATAAGCATAGGGAAAAGCAAGATGTTATAAGGCCAATTAAGTGCTCCAACAAGGAAAAATAGCCCGATGAGGAAAGGAAACAATAAAATAAACTACAATATAAGTAATAAACAATCAAACTGAAATACCTCAAGAACAGTAACAACATTAAATTCGATCTTCCATATATAAACTATAAAAACTTCAAAAAAAAAAAAAAAAAAAAAAAAAACAAGAAGAAGAGAAAGAAGATAGAACAGCGTACCCGAGTGTACCCTCAAGCAAGAGAACTCTAATAAAGACAGTGAAAACCATGGTAGAGAGGCTTTGGCATTATCCAAGACTAAAGAACAATAATTTTATTTTGGTGCCTCCTTCTCCCAGAGGAGATGATTACTATAGCTAAAGAGTCTCTCCTACCCTTACCAAGAGGAAAGTAGTCACTGGACACTTACAGAACAGTAGTTAACCTCTTGAGTGAAGAAGAATTGTTTGATAATCTCTGTGTTGTAAGGTGTATGAGGACAGATGAGAATATGAAAAGAATATGCCAGACTATTCGGTGTATATGTAGGCAAAGAAAATGAGCCGTAACCAGAGAGAGGGATCCAATGTAGTACTGTCTGGCCAGTCAAAGGATTAAACACTTCCAAATATAATAAAAGGAACATGTCCGGATATATATATATATATATATATATATATATATATATATATATATATATATATATATATATATATATATATATATACAGCCTATAACATTCTAGCAATGGTATTTCAATGAACGGCTGATGCCCTGATCAACCTGCTACCTTTATATATATATATATATATATATATATATATATATATATATATATATATATATATATATATATATATATATATATATATATGACAATGAAACAATCTCCAAAAGATTTAATAGACTTCAGGACAAAGCCCTCATAAGAATGTTAGGAGTTAAATGGCAGAACAGGGTTAGAAATAAAACTATAAGACCGATTACTCGAGTGCTGTATGTGGATGACATCATGTTGATGGGTAGAAAAAGATGGTGTGGGCATGCTCTGAGCACTCCCCAAGAAAGATTAGCTCACCAAACTTTAAACTGGGATCCACATGGCACTAGAAGAATAGGATGACCTAGGCCTACATGCCTGAGGACTATAAAGCGTGAAGTAGGTAATGATGAATAAGTATAAAAATTTACGCTCAAGATAGAGATGACTGGTGAAATCTAACCTCTTTGCATAGGAGGCGTGTATATATATATATATATATATATATATATATATATATATATATATATATATATATATATATATATATATATAGTTATTACTTGCCAAGCTACAACCCTAGTTGGAAAAGCAGGATGCTATAATCCCAGGGGACCCCAACAGGGAAAATAGCCCAGTAAGGAAAGAAAACAAGAAAATATAAAATATTTCAAGAACAATAACAACACCAAAATAAATATTTCCTATATAAACTATTAAAAAGCTTTAACAAAACAAGAGGAAACGAATAAGATAGAATAGTGGGACCTAGTGTGGCCTACCCTCAAGCACGAGAACTCTAACCCAAGACGGTGGGCGACCGTGGTACAGTGGCTATGGCTCTGCCCAAGATTAGACAACAATAGTTTGATTTTGGAGTGTCTTTCTCCTAGAAGAGCTGCTTACCATAGCTAAAGAGTCTCTTCTACCCTTACCAAGAGGAAAGTGGTCACTGAACAATTAGGATGAAGAAGAATTGTTTGGTAATATCATTATTGTCAGGAGTATGAGGACAGAGGAGAATCTGTAAGGAATAGGCCAGACTATTCGGTGTATGTGTAGGCAAAGGAAAAATTAACCTTAATCAGAGAGTAAGGTCCAAGGTAGTAGGCTACTGTCATCCCATGATCCCAGTCAAAGGACCCCATAACTATCTAAGGGTAGTATCTTAATGGGTGGCTGGGGCCCTATCAGTCTTATAACCAAAGACTATATACTGAAGGTAACCTACACACACACACACACACAATGTATATATGAATACACACACACACACACACACACACACACACACACACACACATATATATATATATATATATATATATATATATATATATATATATATATATATATATATATATATATATATATATATATATAATGTGTGTGTATATTTGTGTAATAGGGCATATGTGCATTCTTTATAAAGACTGCATACAAATCCTGAAAAGTCTTGGAAAAAAAAGTAGTTCGTGGTATTTCCTCCATCTTATCTTAAAATAAGAGGATTTAAATATGAATTTGAAATAGTAACATTTATTATATATTTACATTATGTTATTTCAAAATAAAGATATGTCTAAAGAATGATTTTATAGGAGAAAAATATTGTTTCGGAATTCCAGTATTCCACCCAAATGTATTGTTCCGCATTGGAAACCAATGTTGCCAGATATGAAAAAATTTTCCCCAGATTCAGGGAATTTGGGTTCATAATGGGGAAATGGGGAATTTAGGTGGAAATTTGGGGGAATTTTAGTTTTGAGAATAAATTATTTTAGGAATTTGGGGAATCTCCTCACCATTCGTAGGAACTTCCGAAAAAAGGACGACTTCTGAAATATATAAAGATGAAAGTGACTGAGTAGAGCTTCATAAGCTGCATCTAAATTACCATATAAATGAAAGTAATGTACATATACATATACGAGATATTGATTGTGAAGTGACTTATAAATTACCCAGTGAAACCTAGTTAGACCTACTGATCAGTGAACTTTGAGTGTTGTCCAATATCATTTCACAATTTTAATTTTACATATCATTAGTGTGTATCCTTTTTCTATATTAGAATATTTTTATGGTAAATTTAAAAACCAAAATATTTTGTGAGTTTGAGTATTCTTTCTTTCTTAAATGTTTCGAAAGTCTTTTGTTCTGTTCATTGAATCAATGATTTAGTTAAAATTCATTGGATTCATTAATTGTGAAATCAAGATTCAAGTTTGTAAAATAGATATTTACGGGCTGCCCAACGGCAAGAGCCCGTGTCTTACGCAAGGTAAGGCAATCTACACACACAATTGTAAAATAAAAGTATTTAGGTTATCGTGTTTCTTTTTGTATTAAATGTTTTCATAGTATTTTTTTATCTCAAAATCTATTTCCTAATAATTTAGTAAATTTGCATGGAGTGTTGCTGAAATTTTTTTTAAGTCATGGTCAGTCACCATGTGTGATATAAATTGAAGCTACCAGAAGTACATCCATATAAAGTTGAATCTTAATTGTAATTCCATATACTGTGCGATGGACTTCCTTTGACATAGGTCTCATCTTAGTGAAATTTTTTAAGGTTTTGGGGAAATTTTGACATGATTTTTGGGGAATTCTAGGAGAACCGATCTGAGTGTGGTCTGGCAACACTGCCGAGGACTTTTCACCAAGATACAACTGAAAGAGTGCAAGCATGGTCTCTCGTTAGTTTCCGGCGTTTAACGTAATTCCAGCAGCATATATTTCTGAAGGTTTGTACTCATAGTTTAGATTCCATGTCAGGTATTTTAAAGTATTATCTTAGTTATCTTCAAGTTTGAATTTGATAAATATGCAATTTATGATGTTAGACCCTACTCCGTTTCGAGTTGGCAGTCATAAAAGCCAAGGCCTCTTACCAGTGGCATAACTTTAATTAGAGAATGGTGCAATATTAGTTAGGCAATTGAAACGCCCATAATTGAATAGACCTTTGTAAATACACTATTTTGAATACCATATACTACCGGCGGAAACCTCTATTAACGAAATTACAGATTTTAATCAAGAAATGCTTGTTTTACTCCATTTGGCATCGTAGCGCATAAAGGAGCCACCTTCCACCCGGAAGTTCCTTTAAACACAAAGATGTTGCTTTTGCCTTAAGTTACTTGTTCGAACAGAATTAGGAGCCCCAACGTTTTATATGTTAACCTTTTGGGAGCCTTTGTTTGTCAGCAGCCAGTTCCTCCAATTTTGATTAAAAATGACAGCAACTAGACTATACTTTCCCCCTAACCTAACCTACAAGTGTCCTTACCTACTTACCTGATGGGGGGGGGGGGGGTTAACAGCCCCTGCGACCCCTCTTACACTGCTGTATTCTAAGTTAGTCGTAATCAAACATATAGTTGGCCGCTATCATACACACACCCCCACCTTTTGTTTATTTGCAATATCAGAATATGCGATATAATCATAGCTCTTATTTTATTGATCATGTTGATAATAAAAAGTTAGGTTTAAGTGTGTGATTGATGAATATAGCCTGATCATTGTAAATGGAAGCTAAGTCCCTGTTCAGTTATATGCTGGAGCGCGACGCTACAACTCGCCATTATTATAGAACAATACAGGAAAACTTTACTAGTAAAGAAATGACGTTTTATATAGACTTCGAAAGTTACATTTATTTTCGTCGCAAATAAGATTTGGATATACCTCATCATATCCTGTGGCAATGGGGGCCACCCAGAGTTAACCAGGGGTTTGGTAAAATTTTAATATCAGCCTGAACAACATTTTGAGCAGTAAAAAGTTTTTCCTGAAGTAAATAATATTTTCACTCAATTTGACCTTCATTTCAACAGCATTTAAACTGAAAATTCGTTCGACTGTCTAACAACAGGGATATTTTTTAGAAATTTAATAGTTTTTGCTCCTTTGTGCGCTCGCTTCTCTTGCGGTAAAAGAAAAACAAAGTCGCTATGTACTTGCAAGTGGTACATACATGCTGAGCTGTGCATGTATGGGATTAAGTATTTATTTGCAGTGAAAATAAGTGGAATTTTTGCAGAGAACAGACGGTCTTCTATAGGAAACACCTGTTTTTTAGCATAAAAGCTTTTTCCGTCCGTAACGATAAACTTACTGGCGAGTTGATAATGGTAAAACTAACTTTTTCTTCTCTCTACATTATTGTCTGGGACACATAATAGATCAACAAAATATTGCACAAAATAGTGTATCCTCTTTCCCTGAAATATTTCTCTCTTTTGTAAACATTTGTCGAGTTGGACTTTTATTTGCTCCTGTTTGTACATAGCTTGTTGCGTGATAACGACTTTCTACGCATAAGCCATCCTTCCACTTTCTTTCTATCAATGGAATTACTCCTGTTCATTCAGTTGTAAGTAGCTCTTCCTCCTTCCTTCCCCTACCATATGACAAAGTTTACCATATTTGGGCGTATATGTCTGCTTGAGTGTGACAGGTCGTTCTGTGACACACCCCAATTTCTTTGGACATCTCGGTTCCTTTGTAGTTGTGTTATGTGTTCGGTGTGTGTTATGGAGCCCAATGTGATAAAGTGTGATGGTTGCCATTAGTTGAACTAAGTATTTAAAAGAAATACAGTACTTCTAAATTAATTCAAATTTAATGGCAAATTAAAATCAGTTACTCAGATTCAAAATACATTAGATTATAGCTATATATGGTGCTGCAAGGTCTCTCTCTCTCTCTCTCTCTCTCTCTCTCTCTCTCTCTCTCTCCCTCTCTCCCTCTCTCCTCTCTCTCTCTCTCTCTCTCCCTCTCTCCTCTCTCTCTCTCTCTCTCTCTCTCTCTCTCTCTCTCTCTCTCTCTCTCTCTGTGTCATGGCCAAAATGACCAGGACTCTTCTACGGCAGTTGCATCTTAGGCCAGTTTCTGGACGCCTCTCTTATCTTTTACTGTCCTTGGCATTGGGATGGCACTGCAGGAAGGGATTGGATGGCATGTCAATTTTCTCCCACCTTGTGTTTGCAGGAGAGATGCTAATTCAAGCCCTGTGAGTGATTGAACCCTGCTCGCCATGCTTCCAAGCACTGAACAAGGCCAGGGACAAGAGGGTAGGGTACACACTACTACCTCAGTACTGTCCAACAGTGGTACCTGGGATAATTATTTTTGTTTATGTGAAACTAAGCTGTTCTGATCTCAACCCATTGTCTACCTCCTAATTGTATGTTTCCAGATCTGTTCCCGGATTATTGAGTTTGTATTAAGGGGAAAGAGAACCACCCCTAGTATTTGTTGTCAAACAACATCGTGTGTGGATCAGAGTGTCTTAGAGTTGTCATAACCTGTAGGACCTGGCTATGGTAGCATTTCAACACAGTAAGAGAATCTCGGTGTCAGTGATAAATTTCAAGTCCTGTGGATTTTAAGAGTAAGTGGATTTTGGTAGGAAGCCACCTTGCCTCAATCCTTGAGTGTTGTGCCTGAAATGGGGAATTTTGCCACTACACTAGGTCTGGAACCTTCCATAAACCCCAGGTTGGGAGCTTTAAGGGAGAATTTGTATAGAGTAAATGCTCAGGTCTTTTGTTTAAGTTTTTTAAATATAAAACTTACCCGCTGGTCATATAATGGCTAAAGTCTCCTGACGCCCTGGTAGAATTTTAAATCTTGCGCTATCGTATATACCAGGTGTACACCAGTGCCCTCGCGGTACCACAGGTGGAACTACACCCACAAGCCGCAGATCTTCTTCTGCCGCTCCGCTGGCTTCATATAGAAAATTCGCTCTCGCTGTTTTACTCTGTTTGGTCGTATTTGGTGATGTACAACCTTTTTTTAGTTTGGGCTATCGTTTATTTGTTCTCCTTTTCATTTAATCTTGAAATCTTTTGGTTCGCGGTTATTTTTATTAATTTAACCTTTTGTTTTTTGATTGTCGGTCTTTTTCTTTACCATTCAATATGGCCAACCCCTCCCCTGTTATTCGTAAGTGTGTTAGTGAAGGGTGTCGTGCTCGACTCACTAAGGGTCCTATTGATCCACACAGTATTTGTGTTAAATGTAGGGGGAAACCATGTACTTTTGATGATAGATGTAATGAATGTTTTTCATTGACGGAATCTGAATGGGTAACATACGAACGTTATGTTAAAAGACTAGAGAGGGACAGGGTTAGGCGTAGTTCGTCACGATCTGTTGATGTAGCCTTATCTAATACTAATGATCCTTCTTCCGTAGTGGTAGATCAAAAACCGAAGGATCCTTCCCTTAAAGACATGTTTACTACTATTCTGACTCTCGGTGGGAAAGTAGAGTCATTAGCGGCAGATAGGAATAAGATTTTTTCTGAATTAAAAGTACTGAAAAATCGCGATTCTATCGGAAATGTGGAAAGTGTCTCTGAATTAAAGGTACTGAAAAATCGTGATTCTATCGGAAATGTGGAAAGTGTCTCGAATGTATTCAGCGTTGCGGAGGGTGCGTCTGCACGATCTTGTCGTTCGCCCAGCCTACGACCTCTTTCGAGCTCTCGAACCCATGAGATAAGTAAAGTCGGACGGCCAAAGGGAACGAGAAGCTTCATCAATCGTGCATACGTTCCCTCGAACGTTCCTGCTGCCGTAGCACAGGTCGTTCACCCTCATCGTAGGAAAGATGAGTTTGGTACGTTATCCCTGTCCTCCGATGAAGGTTCAGGTAGTGAAATCTGGCGTCGTGCGTGCAGACCGCTCAAGAGATCGTATGCGGTCGTTCAACGTCGAGAATCGCCTACGTGTTCAGGCAGTAGTGCATGGGATTTGCCTGAACATTTCCGTTCTCCCGACGCTTGTACGCCTGCGAAACGCTCATATTATGGCGTTCGTGTAGAGAATATACAATCCTATTCAGAATTTGTATCTTTGGCTGATGTTACTATTCATGCACCACCTCTTCCTTCTGACTGGCTTTCGTCACCCGAAAAGCGTGGTGGTGATGATGTTGATATTCCTTTGAGTAAGGAATCGAATGTACGAACGAACGATCCTAAGTGGTCGATTCTTTTAGACATGAAACAACAGCTCTCGTCGTTCATGGAGTCTTATCAACCGGCTGTTGGCAGTGCGATTGGGTGTCATGTCGGACCAGTTGTCGCACAGGTGGCCTGTGGTATCTAATGCTGACGAGTTATCGCACAGGCGGTCTCCCATTCGCAGTGCTCAGCAGCAGATTGATATAGATGAGTCACGTCCAAGAGTTGTTGCTAAACAAATATCGACTTCCGAACGTGATGAGGAACGCCGGTGTCGGCAAATGGACGCAATACGTCGCCGTGACGACACTCGGCAGTCAACTTTCGACGCTATGAAGCGTCAGCGTCAACAGACGAGACGACCATCGTCAGTCTACTTATGCACTGCCAGAAGATGAACTTGAAGAAAAGTCTGATGTGGACGAACCTTTAGAGGAAGTTTCTGATCATGAAAAAGATAAACATTATCAACATGCTGTTGATCTTAGAAAGTTTAATTCTTACGGAGGTTTTTCCTGAACATTTTACCCCTGTGGCTCCTCGTTCTCCTCCATCAGAATTTATCTTGGGTAAAGCAACCAAAGTGCCTGTTTATACTAAGATGGTGCTTTCATGTTCTTCTAAACGGGCCTTAAAGTTAATGGGTTCCTGGATGGACAAGAAGAGAGCTATTGGCAAATCGGCCTTTGCTTTTCCTCTGGCAAGATTGGCCTCTAAATCCAGTGTGTGGTACGAGACTGGTGGAGTACTGGGCTTGGGATTTCCTTCTTCTGCCCAGGGGGATTTCTCGATTTTGGTGGATTCGTCTCGTCGTTTGGCCTTAAGGAAAACAAAGGTATGGTGGTCAATGGCAGAGTTCAACCATTTACTTAGGGTTTGTTTAGGGCCTTTGAAGTGCTGAATTTACTAGACTGGTCTTTGGGAGCCTTAAGTACGAGGGTATCCAATATGAAGGACACAGACACTAGTGGCATTGTTCATTTGATGTCCTGCTTGGACAAAGGTGTGAGGGATGGCTCTTAACGCGTTAGCTGCCCTTTTCACAGCTGGAATCCTTAAGAAAAGGGCCATTGTGTGTTCTTTTCTCTTGGCAGGGGTTTTTCCTTATCAGAAAGCGGAACTATTGTTCGCTCCTTTGTCTTCTACCTTATTTCTGCAAGAGTTGGTAGGAGAGGTTGCAACTGCTCTTACCCAGAAGGCCACGCATGATTTAATGACCAACACGGCCAGGAAAGTTCTGCCTTCTACCTTTACTTCTCGTAAGCCAAAGGAAACCTCTACGGGTGTTCGGCCTTCTCAACCCTTTCGTGGTAAAGTTTCTGGAAGAGGTTCTTTCAAACCAGACAGCAGAAAGCCTAGGAGCAGAGGAATCAAGACTGGCCGAGGTAGAGTCTGACTGCCCTATCCTTCAGATAGCAGTGGGGGCCAGGCTGATCTACTTCTGGAAGGCCTGGGAGAGGAATGGAGTTAACCTCTGGTCGGTTCAAGTGTTAAAGGAGGGTTACAAAATCCCTTTCTTATCGATTCCTCCATTAGTAACAGATCTGGTGGATCTTTCGCCCAAATACAGGGAGGGTCAGAAGAAGCAAGCCATGCAGCTTCAGATGTCTCGATTATTAGAAAAGCAAGCAATAGAGGAAGTGCAGGATGCAACATCTCCGTGGTTTTACAACCGACTTTTCTTAGTCCCCAAGAGTTCGGGGGAGTGGAGACCGGTTCTGGACGTAAGTGTTCTAAATGGTTACGTCCAAAATACGACGTTTACAATGGAGACTCAGAAGACGGTTCTTGCAGAGGTAAGGAGGGATGATTGGATGGTCTCGATAGACCTCTAAGACGCCTATTTCCATATCCCAATATATCCCATCTGCAGACGTTATCTGAGATTCATGGACGGGAACAAGGTCTTCAAATTCCGGGCTCTTTGTTTCGGTCTCTGCACAGCCCCTCTATTGTTTACAAAGATCATGCTGAATGTAGCAAGCATACTGCATTCGAGGGGGATCAGGGCGTCCCTGTACCTGGATGATTGGCTGATAAGAACCTCCTCAGCCGATTGTTGTTTGAAGGATCTAAGAATAACTCTGGAATTAACCAAGGAACTGGGCCTCCTAGCGAGTTCGAAAAAATCACAACTGACTCCATCCCAGGAGATTCTTTATTTAGGGATGGAGATTCACAGTCGGAGTTTTCGGGCTTTTCCGTCGCCTTTGAGAATACAGTCGGCTCTCCAAAAGATGCAATCTTTTCTGAAGAAAGAACTCAGTTCCGTAAGGGAATGGTTGAGCCTTCTGGGGACACACTCATCATTAGAGAAGTTCGTGACTCTAGGGAGGTTGCATTTGCGTCCACTTCAGTTTCATTTTAATCATCATTGGAAGAAAGGGAACAGTCTCGACAGAGAAGCAGTTCCCATCACAAACTCCAACAAGTCTCATCTTCAGTGGTGGAATAATGAACACAGACTGAAGGAAGGCTTGTCTTTACATCAGAAGAGCCCAGACCTCGTGTTGTGTTCTGACGCCTCAAACTCGGGGTGGGGGGCAACACTGGGGAAGAAGTAACTCTCGGGAGCTTGGACAGTGGAGCAAACATCTCTCCACATAAATCAAAAGGAGCTATTGGCAATTCATCTAGCCCTCAAAGGCTTCAAAAAGCATATCAGGGGCAAAGTAGTCCAAATCAACGCGGACAGCACTACTGCTCTGGCCTACATAACAAAACAAGGTGGGACCCACTCGTGGACTTTGTACGAGATAGCAAGACCTCTTCTCATATGGGCAGAGGAAAGAAAAGTAACTCTTTTGACTCGGTTTATTCAGGGAGCCAACAATTTGAATGCAGACAGACTCAACAGGAGAGGTCAGATTCTACCCACGGAATGGATTTTACACCGAGACGTCTGCTAAAGTCTGTGGCGTTTATGGTGTCGTCCTCTCGTGGATCTCTTTGCAACCGCAAAGACAAAGAGACTGGAGTGTTACTGCTCACCAGTACCAGATCCCGAAGCCTTCCACATAGACTCCATTCTAATGAATTGGTCGCACATGGAGGTTTATGCTTTTCCCCCATTCAAGATTCTCTACAAAGTGATACAGAATTTCGTATCTCACGAAGAAACCAGGATGACGCTGGTAGCTCCGTTCTTGCTGTCAAGAAGTTGGTTTTCAGAGGTACTGGAATGGATGGTAGATGTCCCGAGAAGCCTTCCCTTAAGACCAGATCATCTCAGACAACCTCACTTGGCTCGAAACCATCTAAACCTCCGAGCTCTACGTCTAACTGTCTTCAGACTATCGAAAAACTCGCTAGAGCTAGATTTTCGAAGAAGGCTGCCAAGGCTATTGCGAGAGCAAGGAGGTCTTCCACCATTAAGGTGTATCAGTCCAAGTGGGAGGTGTTCAGAGAATGGTGTAGGGCTAACGCTATTTCTTCATCCAGTACCTCTCTAACCCAGATAGCGGATTTCTTCATAGACCTTAGAAATAAACACAACTCGTCATCTACAATTAAAGGTTACGGGAGTATGTTGACGACAGTTTTTAGGCACAGGAACTTAGATCTTTCCAACAATAAGAATCTGCAGGACTTACTTAGATCTTTTGGTACCACCAAGAAAATTCAATCAGCTCCTCTTGCCTGGAATTTGGATGTGGTGCTTAAATTTCTCATGAGTGACAGCTTTGAGCCTTTGCACTCTGCTTCTTCTAAGGATTTAACTTTAAAAATTTTGTTTCTGGTTAGCTTAGCCACTGCTAAAAGAGTAAGTGAAGTACACGCTTTAAGCAGGAACATTGGTTTTCGGGATGGAAAAGCTATTTGTTCCTTACTACTAGGGTTTTTGGCCAAGAATGAAAATCCGACTCGGCCATGGCCCAAATCCTTCGAGATCCCTAACCTTTATGATTTGGTGGGAGATGAGTTGGAGAAGGTACTCTGTCCAGTAAGAGCATTGCGGTTATATGTGGACAGAACGAAGAATCTGAGAGGTGACTCAGACGCTCTGTGGTGTGCAGTTCGAAAACCCTCACTGCCCATGTCAAAGAATGCCTTATCATTTTTCATTGTACTGTTAATTCGAGAAGCTCACGCCCAGTGTAATGAGGTGGACCAGAGGCTTCTTAAAGTAAAGACCCATGAAGTCAGAGCGGTAGCGACTTCAGTAGCTTTCAAACAGAATCGTTCTCTGCAAAGTTTGATGGATACAACCTTTTTGGAGGTGTAAGTCAGTATTCGCATCTCATTATTTGAAACATGTTCAGACACTATTAGGACTGTTATACGTTGGGTACATTCGTAGCAGCGAATGCGAAAGTAGGTGAATGATCTACCACTACGTTCTCTTTTCCTAATACCCCTTTTCTATCTCTTGGAACTCGTAAGTTATGGTTGTTTGTGGAGACTGGTCGTCAGTCTTCCGCAATCTTTGATTTGGTCAGGTGGTCAATTTGTTCCTAGAGTGCGCCCGGAACAAGGGTATTAGTTGAGGTCCTGTCATGTTATAGGTGGTTGTACCGTTTGACAGCTCCTAGAGATCATCAGCCCCGAGTGGATCACTGGATCTCCTAAGGATAGCGGACGAAATGAGGCAGAGTATCATTGCTGTCAGCTTCCTTATCAGGTGAGAACCTCTTTAAGTTATTTGTGTAATGCTTAAGTGAATTTTCAAATATTTAGCTGTCTCTGACCCGCCACCAAGGGGTGTCAATCAGCTATTATATAACCAGCGGGTAAGTTTTACATTTAAAAAAGATATTTTCATAATACCGTAAAATAAATTTTTGAATATACTTACCCGCTGGTTATATAAATTTTATACCCGCCCTCCTCCCCTCTAGAGACTACCTGTGGTATTGCTACGAGGCATGGAAGATCTGAGGCTTGTGGGTGTAGTTCCACCTGTGGTACCACGAGGGCGCTGGTGTACACCTGGTATATATACGATAGCGCAAGATTTAAAATTCTGCCAGGGCGTCAGGAGACTTTAGCCATTATATAACCAGCTGGTAAGTATATTCAAAAATTTATATTATGAATTTTTTTTTTTTTTTTTTTATATATACATAATCTGGATTGATTTTGCCTCTACAATTGCTTGACTAAAAGTTTTCATGTGACTTAAGACAATAAACACCACCTGTAGCAAAGCCCCGTTGACCAACTAGTGGTTGGGTAAGGTATTGAAATTTTTTCAATGATGTAGATGGTTTGACTGCTGAACAAAGTTACCCATGCTTGTGTTATCAGGATGAAAGAGATTATCTTTTCTTTTTCACCGGGTAGTCAACCTTTAAGGCAGGTTGGCACAGGGATGACAGTTGTGGTGCTGTGCAGATGGAGGCTTTCCATTATTCCTCCTACAAATTACACTTTTCTCCTATTCTCTTTAAATTCTCTAAAGAAGAAGAGGAAGTAGTACTGTAGTATAAGGCTTGTAGAGTCATTTTCCAATAACTTATTTGGGACTTCTAGTGAGAGCTTTTCATTTTCAGTAACATCTTACCAGCTAGCTGGTATTTCTAGGCTCAGTCAAGAGGAGGGTGAGCCTGGTACAATAGCTACAGCCGTTGCCATGTCATCAGGTGAATGGTCCAGTCCAGGCATCAATACTGTTGTCCAGGTGAGGGTGAGCTTATGCAGCAACCTTCATTGTTACTGGTGTGGCATGGGAAGAACACCCTAGCCTTAAGTAAGCCATTTTCCTCTCTAGGAAAGAGTACCTGTATCTGAACTCTCACTAACTGATATCACTTGGTCTGGTCGAGCACACAAAGAACCAAGTATGAAGGCTACTAACTTTAATTGGTTGCTATTGAACGATCCCACCTGGGACAGAGCACCACCACCATTGCTCAAGTGAAAGTCGGTATCCCTACACTCCAAATTCTTAAAATGACATAAGAGGAAGGTTCTCGCCTTTAGAAAGCCACTCGCCTCTGCCAGAAGGGAGTAATGGAGCTTACCCAACCAGGGGTACTCCTTTGGGGCTCATCAATCAGAGGAAGATTCTGCTTTGGCAGCTATAGCTGTTACTCGTTAGTGCTGAGCAGTCCCACACTGACTCATCACCATAGGCCTGGTACGAGTATAAAATATAGTTCCCTTGGAATCCACTCATCATCTCAAGAACGGAGTAATGGAGCCAGCCCAGTGACTGTTTTTGCTAAGTTTCATTAACCAGTGTATGAGCCTAGTATTTTAGATGCTACTGACATACCGGTAGTGGGCAATTATCTGAGTACCCTCTTCATTCAGGGGAAAGTGGAGCATCTGTCTACTTTTCTGATCCCTATTAGAGTCCAAGGGATACTAGATGGGGTTCCTAGAGAGAGCCTTGACTGTGGTTAAGTGTTCCTTATCCATAAAGTTTTTGTACTTGACAGATGGAGACATCCTCTCATTTATTTTCATTGAAGGATGTCTATATCAGCATGCCACTCTTAATGATTGTGATCAAAGGTAGTAGGCACACAGCATTGATTGTTTTGTATATAAAATAACAATCATTTGGTATTTGGTTACTAAGGATAGGATGTAGATGATTATTTATTAGTATTGTATATTGAAAAATACCTTAGAGGTAATTTCAGAAAATTTTTGGTATTCATCCATTAATACCAATGAATAGGTAACATTGCTTTTTGAAAGATCCTTTTATTATGAAAGAGAGAGTGCCTTATTCAGTTCAATTATATTTTATAAAAAATGATGGGAGAAGTTTTGAAATCCTTTTTTTTTTTTTTTTTATTTCAGGTGCATCTTGAGCAATGAGGTACAGGTATTAAAAAATTGAAGTTTTATAATTTTGTCGCTCTTCAATGAGAGCATAAAATCTATGAAAACCAACTAGCAGCATCAGCTGGAATTTTAAAGGTAAGATTGATTTAGAGCACTTTTTGTTAGATTTGAATAGTGTTATAAAAGAAATATAGGCTTGTTAGTAGATAAAGGTCAAATTGACTTTTAAGTGAATTAAAATTGGATTAGCCCGTGTATGGATTGATGATGATTAGATTGCATGAGGACAAGTAAGTTTATTGATTAGACTAAGATTTAATTGAAATAATTTGATTCATAATTAGTTATTCAGGGTAGAATTTTCTTGGTAGTAGATTATTGTAGGATTATTTTTGTTCTGTACTTCATTGACAATTTTTGTTTGGACTATTTTTAAATTTTACCCAATGAAGAGAGTTGAACGTTTCAAGTGTTATTGTTAGAAGTCGAAAGTAGTATTGGATTACTAATGAATAAGGATATTTTATTGCCAATATATTATGATAGTGTTTGATTTCCAATATATGTTCCTACACAAATATAAATCATCCTCCCTTAATAGGAGTATTATTTCAGCTTGGCTAGAACTCTGCTGTTAAGATTTATAATGTCCGTAATTACTGGTGTGTGGCGGGGATGCCCTCCCTTCCCTTCCAGCACATCAGGAAGCCACTTTGATGACTAAAGCTGCTGGGCCATACACAAGTAAGCCCAGTGTCTCCATGTCTTGACTATTTAACTTGTTTTTTTCTCTCCTTAGTGAAAGATGTGTGTGTGTGATGGAGGACATGCAATCCTTCCCTGGATTTGCTGGACATAATTGCAGAACCTTTATGAGCAGGAGCTATGTAGATCCCCATTCTTTTTGCACTTCTGGTATGGGGCATGACAGTTTGCAGTCTTTTCTATGTAATGAGTCTAAGGAATGGCTGTCAGTGCATTAAGTGATGTGCAGCAAGGGGAGGAAAAGCCAAAATGAAACCATTCCCCATCAGGGTCATCTTTTTTTTTTTCTTTGGTACCTAAACTTTTGACCCATCTCCGAACCCTCTTTTAGGGCAGTGACAAGGAAAGATGTCCATTTTGATCTCCCTCATGGGTAAACTACTAGAGAAAGTGGTAGCTGGTTACCCAGAAGAGGCACCTATTCCCTGGTCTTTGCCTGGTAATAAGTCTCAAACCTAAGTTGACAACAATGGTTAGGAAACGGCCATAAGTTCGCTGACCTTCCGTGGGCTCCCCCTCAACAAACCTGTTGACCACAAGCTCAATATGCTTCTAGTTTACTGTTCGCTAATCTTGGACTCGGTAGCAGCTCTAGAAAATGCCTTCCAACATTACTGTGACGGACTTCAGGCTTAGATATTTAAGGGACATTCATGAATGGCCGAGGCAAAGAACAGGACAGTACCATAAGGACTGAGTTTGCTATTTAAAGGTAGTAGGTTGGTTAGGGCACCAGCCACTCGTTGAAATACTACGTCTAGTGAGTTATGGGGTCCATTGACTGGTCAGTCAGTACTACATTGGATCCTTCTCTCTGGTTACTGTTGATTTTCCCTTTGTCTACACATTCACTGAGTAGTTTGGCCTTTTCTTTACATATTCTCCTGTCCTCATACACCTGACAGCACTGAGATTACCAAACAATTCTTCTTCACCAAAGGGGTTAACTACTGCACTCTTAATTGTTCAGTGGCAACTTTCCTCTTGGTAAGGGTAGAAG
Organism: Palaemon carinicauda; assembly: GCF_036898095.1. Classification (NCBI taxonomy): domain Eukaryota; kingdom Metazoa; phylum Arthropoda; class Malacostraca; order Decapoda; family Palaemonidae; genus Palaemon; species Palaemon carinicauda. The sequence goes on along the minus strand of NC_090754.1, from coordinate 36,234,163 downwards.
AGACTCTTCAGCCATGGTAAGTAGCTCTTCTTGGAGAAGGACACTCCAAAATCAAACCATTGTTCTCTAGTCTTGCGTAGTGCCATAGCTTCTGTACCATGGTCTTCCACTGTCTTGGGTTCGAGTTCTCTTACTAGAGGGTAGACTCGGGCATGCAAGTCTATCTTGTTTCTCTTCCTCTTGTTTTTTTTTTTGAACTTTTTATAATTTATTTGGAAAATATTTAATGTTATTGTTCTTGAAATATTTTTTTGTTCCTTGTTTCCTTTCCTCACTGGGCTATTTTCCCTATTGGAGCTCCTGGGCTTATAACATCCTGCTTTTCCAACTAGGGTTGTAGTCTACCAAGGAATAATAATGATGATAATAATAACATTGTTAGGCAGTGACATTTCCAGTAGACTAGCACAATCCTTATGCTTTCCTGCATTTTTTGTCTGATTTAAAGGTTAATCAACTTGGTCGTGATTATCCCCGAATTTTAGGCTGACTTTGGGGCCTCTTAAATGGCCATAGTCATAATGGTACACAGATCTGCTGATGCTCCTCAATTGAAGTTCACTGACACCTTATCCCTTCATGGATGCAAAAGACTTTTTGCAAGGCATTGCAAAGATGTCTGAATGCCTCTGGAAGTTTTTTTGCAGCAGTACTGTATATCAAGCAAAGTGGGCCATCTTCTGCAATTATTGCCATAATAAGGGTAATTCTATGGTCGGAGCCCCTTTGCCGTTTTCTCTTGCATCTTTACCGGGTGAAGCTCTTCTGGTGTAAAGCTATCACTCGGCCTCGAGTTATTTCTTTATACTATAAGGTCTGGGACCTTTCTTGATTGTGGTAATAAGCTATGCTCATGAAGAGCTTTTGAACAATCTTGCCCATCAAGGGAACTCAAACAATTGACATGGAATGTAACAAGCCTCTATTTCCCTAAAAGGTTCCATTACAAACTATTATGACAGGCGTCAGCTAAGGCCCTCAATCGGGAAGACGGTTTTTCTCTTGGTATTAGTTTGGCAAAGAGATTAGGCATACTTTATGGTATTTCCAGAATTGTAAGTCCTTCTGATGGGTGAGGTATGGTCTCACCTTCGTTCCAGATTTTGTAGCGAAAACCAAGAACCCTGCCATTGAGGACAACAAGTTGAGTTTTTCTCCCTATTCTCCCTTAGGGATGCAACCAACAGTTAGGATTATTTACAATTTTGTCTTGTAAGAGTGCTTTAATGCTACCTGAAAAGAACCCAACCTTCAGGCTACAGAAAAAGATTGTGAAGGAACACCATTCCCTATGATTTTGTGAAGCCATTAACCCTTTTACCCCCAAAGGACGTACTGGTACGTTTCACAAAACCCATCCCTTTACCCCCATGGACGTACCGGTACGTCCTTGCAAAAAAATGCTATAAAAATTTATTTTTTCATATTTTTGATAATTTTTTGAGAAAATTCAGGCATTTTCCAAGAGAATGAGACCAACCCGACCTCTCTATGACAAAAATTAAGGCTGTTAGAGCAATTTAAAAGAAATATACTGCAAACTGTGCTGGGGAAAAAATAACCCCTTGGGGGTTAAGGGTTGGAAATTTCCAAAGAGCCTGGGGGTAAAAGGGTTAAGAGGGCATATCCCCAAGCAACAGATGACCCAGAAGATTCGGTTATGGCACAGTTTCATGAAGTTAAAGGAATTGGTTTGATGCTAGCTAGTAGCAAAATGACTCGAGCCTGGAGTCGAACTGCCAGGCAACCTTTACGGCCCACTCTCTATGAGAGTACGGTATACCCAAAAGTCTTTGGACACGTTTTTACTTGGACCTGTGGTGAATGTTCAGCAGGTTGTATAATGTAGTGAGCTCCTATCGGGGCAAGAAGCATCTTGTCTAATGTAATGGTTATTTTGTTAAACAAGGAAAAGATTTAAAGTTCCTGGCCTTTTTCACTCTTCCTTTTCCTCTCTTGAGGTTTTACAGTCATGCTGTTATTTACTGGATTGGATATTTGTTACATATAAGCTTTCACACACAACTTTTTTTTTTTTTATATATATATATATATATATATATATATATATATATATATATATATATATATATATATATATATATATATATATATATATATATATATATGTATATATATATATATAATGTTTAAGAAGTATCTCCCCCCATCCTCCTCACGTGGGAGAGGATTGTTTGTGGTCAGAATCCATTACTTAATATAGGCCCTACATCATTACAGCATATTCTTACGAGGATGTAGGTTCTTCTGTGACCATCTGTCCATAGACAGTAATCTAGTCTAACCTTTGAAAATCTTTCTCTTAAAATTAGAAGGTAGAGAGTGGGGTTCCCCTGCTGTATGGGACCGGAAAAGCAGCCATCAAAGTAGGAGTCATAACTTCACACTTCCTATGGTGTGAGTGTGTTAACATTTCGAGATTTTGAATAGAAGTATTTTTTATTTTTCCAACTATACAAACCTTAATGTATTAGGTTTCACTTCAAGCCTCAAACCTCACATGCCTTAAGTGAAGATCAAAGTGGCTTCTCTGTGTGTTGGCAATGGGCTGGGACATCCCTACCACCCGCCAGTAACTACTGACCTCGCTTTATAAATTTTAACAACTGATATCCCGCCATTCTGAAATTGTACTTCTATTGAAGAACTTAGGTTTTTATAGAGAAAAATACAAATTATTTTCTAAATGTGATATTTGGGAAGGATTGGATTACCACTGAAATTAAATATATTTCCTGATCAACAGAGCAAAGTAGGACTGGTTTGATCCTATATGCATTAGGATTTCTAGTCATTAGAATAAACTCAAACTCCAGGTAATGGATCTAGTTTGGCTTTCATGTAATGAATAAAAATAGAAGTTGAGTTTTTCAAATAACAAAAGATTCATGTATGAATAGATATTTACTGCAATAAGGTAGGACTGGTTACTTGGATTGGAACAGGTTAAAAATCTTGTTGAAAAAATTTTTATGGAGTGTCGCTTGACGAGGTAGTGTACAACGGTCAACGGTTCCAAAGGCACGGAAGCTAAAACCAAGGGCATTAATCTAGCAACAAGAAGTGCTACAAGGCCTATCTTAGCCCCATGGTCACCTCACTCATTAACAAGGCAAAGTTGAAAATCAATGTCTACAAGTTGCTACTAACTCATTTGTACTTTGTGCATAGGATGTACAGTACTGTATTTGATAGTTCCAGCCCAGTAAATTATGGTATCATTGCCATGGTGAGCATCAGTGCCCCTCACATTTGGTGCCTTGGGCATTACTTATGGTCTTTGCTGCGTTCCCTTAACTCATAGCTGTTCTTTCTTTATATCGTTTTCTATCTTACCTTTGATACCGCCTCCTTTCGTACATCTTGCTGTCTGCCCTTTTCTAACTTCTGAGGCCTTTTTCCCGGAGGTTCACTTTGGCATTTAATGGCCTCACAGACCCTAGTGCTGGACTATATAGCCCAAATTCATAAATCCAATGCATGGTGGGCAGCAAGATTAAAAGGAAAGTATAGAATGGCAATCTCGAGGATGATCAGTTATAGTTGCTACACTTTGCCAAAACAAGGAAGTGTCAATAAAAAAAACTAAGTGCAAGGACAGTTACCTAGAACTAGAAGGGAAAGCTATGTATAGATATTAATGCACTGCAATATCGATAAGAATCAAACTTTACCCAAATTTTATGGTCTTTTAGAATATTGTACTAGCAAGGTTACCAAATGCCAAATGTTATTTTGTAAAATTATTAATTTGGAATCTAGTGCTGCTGAACTATGAACACTTGACTCTGGCAGTAAGGCTGTTTTCCTGTGATGTTATTCCTTCTGAAATCATTGCCACTCTTCTTTCTGTTCTGTTGATGATGGTTACCCATCGTGCACTGCCCAGTTGTGTGGATGCATGATTAATGTTTGTTCTTACTAGAATATAAACCCTTTGAGCTAAGCTGGAGATGGTAGTTAAAACTTTTAATGAGATGTTGGTAATTATTGCTGGGTGGCAGGCAAGCCCCGCTCACCTGACAGGCCACTGAGTTTTCACATTTTGGTCAACAGAGAGTATAGATGTACTTCCAGTGCCCTTATCTGGTAGTTTTAAATTTTTGTTTTTTCTGGTATGAAATGGTATAGTATCTACAGATTGTCGGGTGCAAGGTATTTTACAGAATAAGAAGCTTTTAGTTATGACTAATAACGTAGCTGTGGGACAGCAGTCAGGGCATCCTGCCATCCCCTCCTTGTTCTTGTTGAACAGCATAACTTATTGCTGTATCCCTCACTAGTATGGCTGAATGACTTAAAATAACAAATCTTTAGGAAAGGGTGTACTCTTAGACTTAGATGTACAGTACTTCCATTGAAGGAAGCCACTGCCTAGTGGGATTGAAAAGGTTGCTGCACATCCCCTTTCAATGTCTTCATGGTCCTGAGAAGATGCCAAGGACATTCACCTGATTCCAGTTTGAGTTCCTCATTATCCGTGAGTGTTGTCTTTGACTTGGCGACCCTATGAATGCAAACTTCAAGTTCTTCTCTCATCTGCCTCTTCTTTGCTGGAGCCTTCATTGCTACTTCCAGAAGGTGAACAACAAAGACGTTCAAGAAGTCGAGGAAGTTTGATCGATAGGAGTTACGTTTGAGTGACTACTGTTTCTCCCCAGTGAGAGAGAAGTGTGGTACCAACCTCCTGTTAGTGCCGATAGTCAGCAAGTATGTATATGGGTGGTGCCTTGGTAGCCAAAATATGTGCTCTCGCACCTATTGCTGGTGCTCCGTTTTGTATCGAGAGGAGTGGTGCTAGTTTCCCACGCTCTGTATTTTTATGAGCTAGATCTCCACTCGCTGGATCCCTAAAAGGTAGATCCCCACTTGCCGAGTCTCCAAGTTAAAGAGCAATTTGGATTTTAAGGAGAGAAAACTCTGTGATAAGTTGCGGACTCACTGACCGTTAACAATCATGTACGCTTTTAAATAAGAAGAAAAATATATGGTTTGTTGCATTAGTTTTTTCTAAGGAAACACATTTTTTATTTGATATTCTGTGTTGCTTCAAAAATGATAGTTAGTAATGGTATAATAACAAATAGCTACTTTAGGCATTTCATCATTTTAGTGTAGTTCCATACCCAGGGAACACACACTTTATGAAATGATAGTATAAAAAAACTTTACAATCTTCCTAATATCAATCAAGAAATCTATGAAAAATATACTTCTAACTCATTAAAAGGAATACAGTAAGATATCGGTAGTTATGATCCTATGATATTATTTTTATTAATTTTTATGGTTGTAGGATAAATTGCTTAACCTAACCTATTGTTTATTTATTAGATACAGTATATAACCTGAAGCTTAACTTCTAAAGTTCAAACTTGCAGATGTTTTATGTTGAACAGGCTAACATAGGTATTTTTTTTTTTATAGTTTTATGGGTGATTTGTTTTAATGTTGTTAAGTGTTCTTAAGATTATTTTATTTTAATTGTTCATTACTTCTCAAATAGTTTATTTCTTGACTATTTCCTTTCCTCACTGGGCTATTTTTTTTATTATTGGATCCCTTGGGGTTATAGTATCCAGCTTTTCCAACTAGGGTTGTAGCTGAGCTAGTAATAATAATTAGATTAGCACAAAGGAGCTTGAAATTGTGAGAGTCATGCCGACTCTTACTAAATATTCGGGGATGTAAACACTATATTAGTCAAAACAATAATCAGTTTGTTAGTTGATGTAAAATAAGATTAGTAGAGTAGTTTGACTGGACAATGCTAGGTCAGTTTAGGGACAAAGGCAAGATAGGGCAGCCAATGGTGGATAAAGATAGGATTATATAGTTAGCGGATAAGGTTGGATATAATTTTCATTAATTTGAGGTAACACTGGTTAATCATTCTTAAAATATATTATTATTGTGTATTTATGAATGTTTAAGATGTGACCCCGGGAAAAGCAGGTTGTCAATTTGTGTTGGATAGGTTTGTCCGTTCAAGAAGTATACTAGCAAGTCAAAAACAACGTTGAATAAGCTCGACAATGAACTAATCGAGACTAGGTTAGTGAGTCAGAGAGAGTGTAGTAAATTTTACTGTAGGTTAAGGCAATATAAGTAAGATGGTGAATATTGACAGAATAAGCTAGTTCATTGATTGAAAGTTAACCAAATAATCCACTTAGGTAAATTAATTAATATGATTGAATAACTGGAGTTAGTTTATGGAAGAGCCATACAATATATAATGAAAATTTATGCCAGTTCAATTTCAAGAATGATAGATTTGCTTCATAAGTTTACCAAGTTATAGGTAGTTTTTTTTCATGTTTATAGGTTGTTTTTTTCATGTTTTTAGGAGTTAAAACTACAACAATAATCTCTCATTTGCACAGAACTATGCTCTTATATGCTAAGAAATATTCTACTCCAGAAAATGTAACCGTGTCAGGAAATCTTACTTTTACTCAGAATTTATACATACCTTTTTATAATAAAAATTTTATTTATGAGTATTGAGTGTGTTAGGTGAAAGGTAGAATGTTTTATTCAGGGAGTTAGGTTTATTTAGTGTCTTGAAGAAAATTAAGGATTAGGGGAATTCCTGTTATTCGGTGGATTACCGGAGGCAAGTCATTAGATTATTATAATGAAGTATTTCTTTGTTAGGATTTAAGAGGTAATACTTCTCCTCTTTACAAGATATACTTAGGTTGTAATGTTTGCTATTATAAATGTCATGGGCATGTCTAGTTTGCCATTATTTCCACTTATCATATTTATTGCACTAGAATATCTCGTATGCTTTATAGTTTATCATCGAGAATGACTTGCTAGAAGTAAAGTCTTGATATTGAAGTACACAGGAAAGTATTTCAATGACTGATAATATCTGTATAATTGACATCTTTTATTCATTTTTCAGACTAGAATCATCAAATGAAAAGAAATTCAAGTCATTTAAAGCTTTCTAAAAACTAGAAATCAAGCAGCAAATATGCACTATAATGAAGATCGGCAGCGAGTAATCTGGGACGTACTATGGAAAAATTTCCAGAAAGATTCCGAGGAAGACAAAATATTTTCAATCGTCTCGACTGAAGCGGTCACTCTATCATCAAACCTTTTTGAGAAATTTCATTACAAAACTGCAAATATTTTGAAACTCTCAATTGACCAGATTTATTGAGATTTTAGGAGGTTGTGTGTTACAATGGCCACTCCATTTATATCCCTTAGGTTCAATAGCAATCACTAATTGAAGATAGAAAAAAACTAGTCAAGTTACAGTGAATAAGTAATATAAATTTTTACTACAAAGGTATTACCAGATTATTTCAAGTTTGTCAATTGTGTTTATTTCAGGCAGCCATTATTTTGATTATTAAAGCCAAAAACCTCCTAGTGTTATTTTATTAGGTCTTTATCTTTACAAAGTCAGTGTATATAAAGCTAATTTCAGTTTTTAATTGTATGCATCTTTGTTATAAATTACACGATGCTATTTTTTCTAGTAAGTTCTAAATACCCAAAATTTAGGTAGAAAATTATGTTCAGATATACAAAAGAGCTTCTTTTGTATTAAGATTCAGATTGAAATTTCCTAATTATTATTTGATATTAAACAAATAGCTTAGAGTCATTCAGGATGTGAATATACTGAATATTAGTGGATTCCTATTGCCTTGTAAAATAATTAGCCAGAATTATTATAGGTAATGCTAAATGGAGTGGTTTTCTTATTGTATGTATTATTGTAAATATTCTTGGAAAAAAGGGGGAAATTCAACATTACATCTAATTAAGACTTCTTCCTTTGAAAATTGTTGCCCATATTTTCAAATTTCTTTTAACTAGTTATTAAATCAAATGTTAATTTCCTCTTGACCACTTATCATAGGTCTGAATCTTAATCACTTTTAGAATGATGTAAAGTACTGCAAACAAGTTATCTAGATACGTAACTGAAGGGAAATTTATATTGAACTTTTTAGGTATTGATTCAAATTTAATTTGCAATCTGTATATTAAAGTACATTAACTACTTGTGAGTATAATCTCTGGGCAATTATTTTAATTGAATATTTCTTCTTTGCCTATATATACCATTTCATCTCTTTCAAGACTTTCTAATTATTACACAACTTTCATTGAATTTTGTTCTAAACATCATTAAATCTATGGTATGTCTCTTCTCTTAAAAGTGTAAATAGTTATGCTTAAGAGTGTAGGTATTGGACAAAAAAAAGTGTGGCTCTTTAACCCTTTGGCGCCATGTTCTTACAAAAGTCCGGCCTTTGCTGAAAAATGACATTAGCGAACAACCTTTTTTTTTCCTAATTTCTTTTTTAAATTGTGATTGTCAAACTATAAGATTAGTGCTTCTGGTTTGTTGCATTATATTGGGAAAAGATTGAAGTTTATACTAATGTAAAACAACATAACTTTAATGCTAAAAAATGCATACCGAGAGATTTTTTTTTTAAATCGTTTACTTTTTTTTAGAAATTCATAAAAAATGCAATAACTTCGGTATGTTGGAGGATTTTTTTTAGTATACTTGGATGCAACGTGTTTTTCCAATAAATATATTAGAGGTGTGAATGCATAAAAAATAGCTTTTTTTTTTTTTTTTTTTTTTTTTTTTTTTTTTTTTTTTTTTTTTTTTTTTTTTTTTTTTCGGAGCAAAAATTTCAGATGTTCCGACCTAATTATGTTGACGTTTTTCATTGTTATGACGTAACAAATAAAGATGAGGAAAAATTATAGGCATCATTATAAAGCCGATTGAATTTCAAAGAAAATGAAAAAAATTACTGTTAGAAAAAGGAGAAAGTTTTGCAAGTTGGTGTTTTTACGATAATTTTTTTTTCTATAGAAGCTTTGATAATTCTACGTATATTTTATACCATATAAAAATACAATGAATGTGCTGTCGAATTGTGTATGAGACATGTATAAAGCATTTATTTTCATACGCACAAACCCGGCTAGAAAAATTTTTCTGAGTGTAAATTGAAAAGAAAAAAAAGAATTAGTTCACAGTAGAAATCAGTATAGGGCTGTTACACATGCACTGCTACCACCCGTTTTCTTTTAGGCTCCACGTGTCTCTCAACCATCTGCCTTCGCATGGTAGGCCTATGAGTTTCGTTTTCCTTGAGTGACGCGCATAATTATGCTGAATTTCCCCCCAAACATGTTGCATATGTTGCGGGAATTCATGTCAACTGATCACACGGTAATGAATATTTTCACGGGTCACTGGATCAACAAAGGGTTAATTAGCCACATCCTGCCATGGGTGTTCAATCACTTTTGGGGGGGGGGAAGAATAGCTTATCCTATTCTATCAATTAATATATATGTAAGTGTTGGTATTATAAATATACTAGGGAAGTAAAATAAAAATACTGAATAATGATTTTGGTTCATATATTTAAAAATAAAAGTTGAATTTTATATAAAGCTGCAGTACTAGAATTATTTTTTCAATATTTTTAAGCTAAACCAAGAGATCCAGGTATGCCCTGTAAAAATTTTGCTTTCTATTTATTAATAGGTTTACATATTGTGCCAGCAACTATTCCATTGATCTTGTGTAATGAGATGCAAGGAGATTCATGAATAGAACAATCTTGAATATGATATTAATAGTATTGTTAAGCATTGGAAGGCTAAAGTCTCTCTCTCTCTCTCTCTCTAAGCATTTGAAGGCTAAAGTCTCTCTCTCTCTCTCTCTTTAAGCATTGGAAGGCTAAAGTCTCTCTCTCTCTCTCTAAGCATTTGAAGGCTAAAGTCTCTCTCTCTCTCTCTTTAAGCATTGGAAGGCTAAAGTCTCTCTCTCTCTCTCTCTCTCTCTCTCTCTCTCTCTCTCTCTCTCTCTCTCTCTCTCTCTCTCATATATAGGTATTTGCAAGCCCAATCTCAAAACTTCATATCAGAAGTTTTGGTAATTTTTATAAGATTAATCATTTTCCCAAAATAATGCTTGTTTGCAGTAGATCTTATTTATTTTCCTTCAATCTTGTGAATGAGATTTTGAGTTTCGAAACATTAAAATGACGAAATTGCTAGTAAAAGAATTTGATCTTTTGTCTACTGGTTTTAAGCTTTGCATATTCTTTATACAAAAATACAATCAACTGCCTCATACTTTAGTCTAGACTATAGCTAATATCGTTAAGTAGAAGTTAGGAGCATTTATCAAATTGAATTCATATAAAAAAGTTATGAAAGTAATAGTAATTTAATTTGAGTTATGACATTCTTAAGAGTAGGAAACCATCAGTGAAGTAGTTTTAAATAAGTTTTCACAATATTTCATTTTTAAAGTAGATGTTCTAAGAGTGGTTTAATATAAAACTTTGATATTATTCCTGAAATCTTAAAGAAGTAGGTGTATATTTTGTAAAGAGAATGCTCAGACAAATTTGGTTCTTGTTATATAGGCTAAAGTTAGAAGGGGTTTTAAGAATTCAACCTAAGGCACTGCTTCGTAAGGAAAGAAAAATAATTGTCGTGATCAATTATTTAGGATAATAGGAGGAATAGTTAGCTTTAGGAAAGGTTAAATAAAAAAAAAAAAGTTTCTTGAAACAATTTAGTGAATGCCTGCCAAATTCTTATCAATGTAGCATTTTGAAAGAGTATTAGTCTTGAGAATAATTTAAAGATTTTCAGGGTAACCTTGTGGTCAAAAGAGTATTAGGCTTAAGAATAATTTAAAAATTTTCAGGGTAACGTTGTGGTCGAAAATTTCAATTGGAATAGAAATGTAAATTGTACATTTTAAACCTATCAAAAGTTTTATAGGTAGAATTGCTTTACAAAACTAAAAAAATTGTACATTTTAAGCCTATCAAAAGTGGTTTTGTAGGTAGAATTTCTTTGCAAATCCAGAGAATAACTTCATAATAATAGGATGTGAATGGAAAATGGTGAGCAGATATCAAAAGCTTAAAACCAGTTGCTTTTATACAATAAAATATTTTTTTGTCATGTATGATTTTATTAGACAAATATTAACTAGTAAAACTTAATTGAGATGTGAGATGCTTGTATAATTCATGTCTGTAAATTGGTTAGAATATCAAATATGTTGGCTGTAAATAATAGGTGCTACTCAATAATGTCAATTGCATAATTATAATTAGTATGGACGAAAATACTCAAGATGCAAGAGCAAAGGTCCTGAATGATAATTTATGGCCAAAAGTGGCATACCACTGTGAATAGCATAACTACATATATTCAAATATTAAAGGTAGATGGTTCAGTATTTTAACATCGGTAATATGGACATTACTAACTGCTTCAACCATATCCTAGATTCATTATAATCAAAGAGCTGGGAGGGATTTATTCATGATATTGAGTGCAAGATATCTGAATATCTAACTAGGGTAAACTTCATTTATAACAGACGATTCATCTCAACTTGAGTAATCCTGGTGTCTAGCAAATGTGGGGCTTTGTTAATTCCTAATATCCCCCTAAAGAAATGGTAAAGCCTAAGATTTTGTTCATTTCTCAAAACTGAAATAGAAAGAGAGGACTTACCCTTATATACAAGATATTGAATCGCAACCACCTTTGTTCAGACAAGAAATTGACTGAACTTCCTTTGTTCTGTAAACTATTTCCAAAAAAAGCCTAATATTAATATCAATTGGCAATGACGAACAGACTTTAGAGAGCCTTTATAGGTCAAATAAGGCATTTCTAGAAAAAGTTTACTCAGTTTTCAGTCAAGCTCTATCATTTAAAGACGTCCTACCTATCTCTTAAAATGTTGAAAATTACCATTAAATCTTGAGCGTTGCCATTAAGGGGAATTTGAAGTTAACCCCTGTTGCTGAACACCAGGATTGCAAATCTTATGATGTCTCATTTCTGTTATGAATGAAGAAGCTGATTTTAATATCTTCACTCAATATCATGAACAAACCCTTTCAAGCTCTTGACTTTAATGAACCTAGAATATGACCATAGTAGCCAGTAATTCCCATATTACCAAGGTTAAAATGTTGGGCCATCTACCTTTGCTTATTCAATATATGTAGTTATGCTATTTGCAGTGGCATGTCACTTTTTTAACATAAATTATCATTCAAGACACTTAGCTCTTGCATCTTTTGAGTATTTTTGTCTAAAGCCTACCAATTATTCTTTGGCAGTAGATCTTATTGAGTAGCACCTATTATATACATCATCATAACTCTTGAAAATATTGTTTTATTGATGTTGTGCTGTTCATTATATAGCCTGTCACTTTATATATATTTTTACCATACTCAAACATTATAACATCTTGTGGAATTTCAAAATAAAATACGTATAAAGGTATTACTAATTTTAATTTAGATTCCCTGGTACGTAAAGAAAAAAAAAAAGAAAAAAATGGAAATGTAAAGAAACTATGATTATTCTCCTTTATTAAACCTCATATGACAGAGTATTCTCCCTAACCGGCCCCCCTGCCTCTTTTAAGACCAGCAAATGCCTTATTCCCCATGAAAAATGGGCCAAATGGTTCATGTAGTAGTTCTCGCTCCTAACTAGTCGCTTGTCCATTTGGACTGTTATTGATCCCTCACATACAGTTTGTTCACTCCCCTACTGAAGGTATGAGAGCAGCAGTACCAGTGTTCATGATATACAGTACTCAAAGTCAAGATGGCCAGTCTCGAAATTCATTTTGGACAAGAAGTCCACTTCTTAATCCAGCTGTTTATCAGTTGGTTTTTTTCCTGACTAAAGTCATGATAAACAATGGTCCTGTTATTTCCATTAGTTCAATACTTCTCAAAAGCCTCTTATTCAATGTTGAAGCTATTAAATCAAAATCTTAGGTACAAAAGTATACCTGCATATTCTTAAAGCTTCCAATTAACAATACAGTATTGATAAAGAAAAACAGAAATTCGTTAATAACTTTTATTGTAGAAGATTGAATGCCAAATATGAGACAGGTTCCAGTGTAATCAGTTTACTTATATAATGGCAATACAAACACTGAAGTCAATGACATATATACATCAGATTCATGAAACCCCATTTTCTGAAAGCTTTAAATGCCTTAGAATCAAAGAAAACCTAACATTTGTCATGCATTAAGCTCATAATTAGACAAAGTAAGGCTCTTAGGGGAGTCCCTCTTCATCCAATATGGTGCACAGAATGACTGAACGTCCCATTTTCTTTGTTTTACTAGACAGTGTCCGTGTTCTTTTTAAGGAAAACTGTTAAGTGTTTGAAGCTCAGCATTTGAGGTTACATATTTCATGATTGTGTAAGTAAGCAGTGCTTTCTCTGATAGAAAGATAAAATTATTAATAAAAAAAAGGAGGAAAAGGAAAGCCCACCAAGGCCATCCCCTGTCCCACCTAGTAACTGAAAATCTAAAGCAAAATTTTCTTCTGAGGAAGCAATGTTACTAGGCCCTTGAATGCTTTCCTTTTCCTTTTTTTTTTTTTTTTTTTATTAATAATTTTACAAACAATGTCATCAATATTGTAATTCAAAGATTTCAGGAATAGTTTGGAGCTCTTTTGAAGTTAAATGGTAAAACATTTATGTCCCTATTTACATTACTATAAGGCAGATTCCAGCAATTATAGTTACAATAATTCTTTAATGAAAAAAGCTAGACAAGAAAAAACTCATTAATATTTGCAGAATGGATAAAAAATATAAAATTAAAAAGTCATTTTGAGTCCTTGGTGCAATTTCTGAACGATTCATTACTACAGACACCTGAAGCTCGGTGAAAAGCAGACAAGATTCACAAATGCCAAGGTGCTTCCCTATCTCGTTCCATTTTATACACATGATTGAGTCGGGTAAAAGAGAAGAGACGTGCAAGCCTACTGCCCTGACCACCCTTGCTACTCCTCCCAGCAGACAGTCAGATCGGACCGAAGTACGCATTCACCTTACACATGGACACCTAAATCACTTTAGCTGTGTAATAAGTTTTCAAATACAAACCCTTGACAATGCAATGCTGGAAAGCAATTTCAAACAAACACCTCATAAAGCTAATGCCACTCATTTAATAATAATAAAAATATAAAAATTGATTTATATTTACATGCAGATAGATGTGTTATAAAATTGCATTTTTACCTAGTTTGAGGTAGCTTCAAGTTTTAATTTGAAGTTCATATAACTCCTAATAACAAACTTAGGCTAATAACTAATATCCCTAAATTGTACAATACTGTACTCATAGAAATATGTCTTATACACCTACAGAATCAAATAAAGTCAACCCACTTTATTCTATTCTCAGCTTGTACTATCTTCAGATTATAATACCTTACAGCAGTATACTATCCTCAGCATATAAGCCCTTAATATACTAACATCATCTTATAATTATTCATAATACACTCCTCTTATAATCTCTTCCTATATTATCCTCTCATAATCCCTTACTAAACTATAACGAGCATATATTCCTTGACTAAGACATCATCAGCCAATAATCAAAGGAGATGATTCTTTATAATTTATTAGGTATTTTACGCATGTCCAGTGTAACTTAATACAGTATATCACTGAAAGTTATCTTTAAAATACTAATGATCATGTTATTTTAGTAATGAAAATAATTTGATACTTTCCGGATTCTTGTCCTTAATAGATAGACTTTAGATTGACCCAACCTGAAATGAAGTTTAAAATTCTTTTTTTTTTTAAGTTGCTAGAATGAGCTCAGACACAAGAGACAGACAGACTAAGTTCATGCGCCTCCAAGTGATTTTTGTTCTTTTCGGAACGTGACTAGCTCTGAGGTTCTAAATATCTTTCAATGTAATTTAGCTGAAAAAAGTACCAACGAAGGAAAATATAATTTTAGATTACTGAATACTTAATTCTTTATAATACCCAGTGTTCACCTATTTCATGACATTTAATAATGATGAATTTATTGCACACTTTCCGATAAAAAACTGAAATCGTTTTCATAATAGAATAATACAGGACCAGAAATTGAGTCTTCTATAAAAGTTAATTACTGTTATGAAAATAAATGCTTATAAAGAGCGAAGCATCAAACTCAAATCTCTCTGAACAAAAAGAAGAATTAACTTCTATTGTTTATTTCTCTGTGACTTTATGAAGACTAAAACCTTCTCCTTACATAGTTCAGCAAATTCCAGAAATAACTCCTTAATACTCTTAAAAAAGATATATTTTTTCTTTAAAGATTTCTTTTAAAAGTTCATATAAAAAGCTAAAGTTTTCAGTTGATACAGTTATCTCAAAGTCTGTTCAATATTTAGGCATAAATTAAAACTTCAAGTGAATATTTTACTCTAATACACTTTTAAGATTATGAGAGGCTGTTTCCAAAACATAAGATAACAAATTTTATATATGCTCTATTTCCTGAAGCTGAGGATTCTACACTTAGAAAATACTTTTTGGAAGAAACTCGAGTTTGAAGCTTGCCAAAAGGCTAGCTGACTGGGCATTGTAGCCTACTTGCTAAATGGATAGGAGATATTTTTCCCCCTTTTTACATAGTTCAATAAAATTTCTTCATAAGCTACATTACACAAATTACAATGCGAAACCCACCCTAATTCTACATAAAAACCTGCAATCCTAATTTTTATTCGTCTACATAAAAAACTATAACTAAAATCCTTTCAGTCTGACTTCTCTAAGGAAATACTGACAAGAAAAAACTGACTTCCCTTATCCACCTTGGGACATGGACAAACAAACAACATAACTATTCCATGAGAACTTCACACCAATAACTCGATACTAGCACAGCAATCCCACATTCCTTACAGTGGCATTCATAACACTTTTATATCAGAGTCCCAACATTCAATATATGCAAATTCTCATCGTAATTATATCAGACATTGATATCAAGGATAATTATTTACTGGGTTTTAATCCTTTTCCTATAAGGATGTGCAAACATTTTCCTATACGGATGTGCGATGCATAACCATCTTAAGAGAGCAAAAGTGGCTTAAAAAACAATTGAGCTTGTTACCAATAAAAAAATTTAAAAAGATATCATTCAAAGAGGAATCTTGTGATTAGTGTTTTTAGATGGAGATTGGAAATAAAAGGTATAAGAGCTCTGACAGCAAGATGGAAGAATGAAGGCAAGAAGGGAGGAGGTAAAATTGAAGGCTATAAAGCTTGTGTAGCTAGAGTAGGGTTAGAAGTAACGCCTACAGAGAATCCTGAGAGTTGCACTGATGGCACCAAGCCCTTCTGGTTTTTGAGGGACAGAGAAGAGAGGGTGAGGTGCGAGTTACACTATGTTACTGCGTCGTGGAATAAAAATACAACACTAAGGTAGCTAAGTCATGCAAAATCCAATTTCCCAACAACTAAACCAATGGTATCTTCAAAGGATGTGGGCACAGAAATAATCACTTGCAGGGTCAATAGTGGGTACTTTGGTTTTGGCAAGATTAAAACTGTGAGATATCAAAAGACAATCTTTAATATTGTACTGTAACATTTTAAAATGTACCCTCTTTCACTTTCAATATGACGATTTGTAAATTTCTCATTACAAATAATGAGTAAGGTTTGTTATTACTTTGATAACTATCTATGTCCTGAATGTAAAGTATTTTAATTCATTACAATTCTAATCAACTTCAAGTTGGTTTCAAACTGGATAAATTGATACCAGTTACCTAATCAATAAAAGAAAACTGGGCCAAAAGGCAAGGCCTAACAAAGATGGAAACTAGGCAATGTTCCTTGAATCTACAAGAAGGGACCAAAAAGAAGAACCTGGAAACTACAGACCTGTGTGTCTGACTTAAGTGCTTTGCAACACTTTTGAATAAGTTATAGTAGATTCAAAAGTAGGACATTTAAAAAAAAACAGTCTTCTGATAGACAGCCAACATGGTTTTAGACAAAAGAGATCCTTTGTGACAAATCTGTTGGAATTTTTCCACATGTTCAGTATATTTGACAAAAGCAGGACAATAGACATCATATACCTAGATTTTCAAAAGGCTTTTGACAAAGTCTCTCATAAAAAATTAATGGTTAAAATTACAGCACTAGGCATCATTGATGAGCCAAGTGAATGGAATGAAAATTGGCTGACAAACAGAAATCAGAGAGTTGTAATCGATGGCGAAGCCTCAGAGTGGGCACCCGTTACAAGCGGAGTACCTCAAGGATCTGTCCTTGGCCCATTACTAATTTTGACTTACATTAGCAACATAGATTTAGGATTAACTAGTAGAATAGCAAAATTTTTTGACGGTACTAAACTAGGCATAAATGCTGCAAAGTCAGAAGATGTAAAAGCTTTAAAAGAGGATCTAATTAAGTTGGGAAAATGGTCCAGAAAATGGCAAATGCCTTTCAACTGTGGGAAATGCAAAGTTATGCACATGGTTATAGTAACCCACAAACATATTAGTTGTACTCACTGCAGGGTAATGAAATAGAAAGTGTGGACCAGGAGGAAGATCTTGGCATTATTATTAACAAAGATTTAAAGTTCACCAAACAGAGCATGAAAGTTGAAAAGAAAGCACAGAAACTTACAAATGACATAAAGAGACAATTCAAATACAGAAACAAAGGCATTGTACTACAGCTGAACACATCACTAGTAAGGCCACATCTAGAATACAAGAGTCCAGGGCTCCAAGTATTCTTAAAATTTAGATAAACTGGAAGCAGCACAAGCTAGGGCCGCCAAACTAGTTCCAACACTAAGAAAATTTAGATATCGAAGGAGAATAGAACGTTTGAACTTATTTGATCTACAAACTCAATGACTAAGGGGACAGCTTATAAAGACATTCAAAATTCTTGAAGGAATAACAAATGTAGACTATAACCACCTCTTCATACTTAGCATGAATCAGTCTAGAAGTATTGGATACAAACTGGAATTGAAAAGATACAAGACCACTCAAAGTGGCAATTTCTTTACATACAAAACTGGAAATCCATGGAACAGAATTCCAGCAGGAGGAGTAAATAGTAACACAGTAAATGGATTTAAGAATAAGATAGACGAGACCATAAAAACTCTCTTTTTACTGGGTTTTAATCCTTTTCCTATACGGATGTGCGATCATTTTCCTACACGGATGTGCGATGTATAACCACCTAAAAGAGTAAAAGTGGCTTAAAAACAATTGAGCTTTTTACCAATAAGAAATTTGAAAAGATATCATTCAACGAGGAATCTTGTGATTTGCGTTTTTAGAGGGAGATTGGAAATAAAAGTTATAAGAGCTCTGACTGCAAGATGGAAGAATGAAGGCAAGAAGGGATGAGGTAAAATTGGAGGCTATAAAGCCTGTGTAGCTACTGTAAAGATTGAAGTAACACCTACAGAAAATCCTGAGAGTTGCACTGATGGCACCAAGCCCTTCTGGTTTTTGAGGGACAGAGAAGAGAGGATAAGGTTTGAGTTACACTATGTTACTGCGTCGAGGAATAAAAAATATAACACTAAAGTAGCCAAGTTATGCAAGATCAATTTCCCAACAACTAAAGGATGTGGCCACAAAAATAATTACTTGCAGGGTCAATAGTGGGTACTTTGTTTTTGGAAAGATTGTTATTACTTTGATAACTATCTATGTTCTGAGTGTAAAATATTTTAATTCATTACGATTCTAATAAACTTCAAGTTGGTTTCAAACTGGATAAATTGATACCAGTTACTTAATCAATAAAAGAAAACTGGGCCAAAAGGCAAGGCCTAACAAAGATGGAAACTAGGTAATGTTCCTCGAATCTACACGAAGGGACCAAAAAGAACTGGGAAACTACAGACCTGTGTGTCTAACTTTAGTGCTTTGCAAATATTTTTAATAAATTATAGTAGATTCAAAAGTAAGACATTTAGAATAAAAATAATCTTCTGATAGACAGTCAACATGGTTTTAGACAAAAGAGATCCTTTGTGACAAATCTGTTGGAATTTTTCCACGTTTAGTATATTTGATAAAGGCAGGACAATAGACATCATATACCTAGACTTTCAAAAGGCTTTTGACAAAGTCTCTCATGAAAAATTAATAGTTAAAATTAGAGCACTAGGCATTATTGATGAGCTAAGTGAACGGGAACGGATTGAAGATTGGGTGACAACCAGAAAGCAGAGTTGTAATTGATGGAGAAGCCTCAGAGTGGGCACCCGTTACAAGCGGAGTACCTCAAGGATCTGTCCTTGGCCCATTACTATTTTTTATTTGCATTAGCAACACATTTAGGATTAATTGGTAGAATAGCAAAATTTGTCAACGATGCTAAACTAGGCATAAATGCTGCAAAGTCAGAAGACCTAAAAGCCTTAAGAGAGGATCTAATTAAGTTGGGAGAATGGTCCAGAAAATGGCAAATGACTTTAACCTGTGGGAAATGCAAAGTTATGCACATGGTTATAGTAACCCAAAAACATATTAGTTGTACTCACTGCAGGGTAATGAAATAGAAAGTGTGGACCAGGAGGAAGATTTAAAGTTCACCAAAAAGAGCATGAAAGTTGAAAAGAAAGCACAGAAACTTACAAATTACATAAAGAGACAATTCAAATATAGAAACAAAGGCATTGTACTGCAGCTGTACACATCACTAGTAAGACCACATCTAGAATACAAGAGTCCAATTCTGGGCTCCAAGTATTCTTAAAATTTAGATAAACTGGAAGCAGTACAAGCTAGGGCCGCCAAACTAGTTCCAACACTAAAAAAATTTAGATATCGACGGAGAATAGAACGTTTGAACTTATTTGATCTACAAACTCAATGACTAAGGGGACAGCTTATAAAGACATTCAAAATTCTTGAAGGAATAACAAATGTAGACCACCTCTTCAGTCCAGAAGTATTGGATACAAACTGGAATTGAAAAAATACAAGACCACTCAAAAGTGGCAATTTCTTTACATACAAAACAGGAAATCCATGGAACAGAATTCCAGCAGGAGTGAATAGTAACACGGTAAATGAATTTAAGAATAAGATAGAGGAGACCATAAAAACTCTCTATCCAAGACCAAATGAAGCTTCAGCGGATGGACTAAAAAGTCTTTGAAACACCCAAAGTCCTTGCAACAAATGAGCAAAAGCCAAAATGGCTACACAAAAATGTCAGGTAAAACCTGTCAATGATCCAGTGTATAATCTAATAATCTTACAATTTCAGTAAATTGTCAAGATATCTAACCATAAACATGGTTAAAATTATTTTAAAAAAAGATTAAAGCAGATTATGAATTATACAGTATATCTATATTTAAGAAATTAACGAACTTCTGAGTACGATACCACAATTATTGTGAATTGCATAGGTGTAAATTACTTAATATATCTCTTACAATGTTATGAATTTTCCTTAAGGAAGGATAATGTTTGAAGACAGACCTATTTCTGCACATCAACATTACATTAACCATTAAACCTACCTAGAAATCAATACATCTTGAAAAATGCAGGTTATGAGGATATGTAAATAAAGCAATTTTATGGAAATGGAACTTTCGTACCTTGGCTAATGTAAGGAAATAGAAAAATCTTTGCCAGGAAACTTCCCAGTTAGAACACATTAACCTGTCGCAATTCTTTGTTAACAATTTACAATCCTATTCTTCATACCAAATCAGTTTTCACACCATTCAAACTACACAAACACACGAGGCAACCACCCCATCAACGACAAGATACTGAATTTAAAAACTTATTACACATTTCCTCTAAAAATGATTATAGTGTTATTTATCCCTTCTTTATGTCATGGGAACAAATGACGCGAGACAAGAAACAAAATGGGATTTATGAACCGAGCTGTGCACCTTTTCAAAGAGCCCAGGTATCTCGCCATAACAAAGAGCTCTGAAATGCAAGACTTCAAAATGATTCTCTTACTAAATTCCTTAAAACACTTACGTTAAGTACACTTATCATTAATCTTCAATATCTTAATTATACTTGAACTTGACGTTATGAAAAATTTGGAAATAACAGTTACCATCAATTACACATTAACTTCAAAAAGAGCATAAACATGACTGAAGCACATTGAATCACAATCCTTTTACATTAGATATACTTTTCACTACTTACATTACACAGTTCATTACAAATTTGATGCTTTAAGTCATTGACACAGTGTATGCAATTTTACTAAAAATAGAAATGACAATACCAAAACCTGTACATTTGACATTATAACCTCCTACAACGTAAGCTAAATATTTGATTAAAATAAGATAATTTATACCAAATTCTAAAATTTGATAAACCATTACAAACTTCAAGAATGAGGCTTTTGAGCAAGGCAATAATGGCATAACCCAGCCATAATTTTTCATGACTAGCCGTCAGGATAAAACCTGCGCCAACAAGACAGTTGGATCAATAAGCAGACTAAAGTCCAACATGTTTACCAGTACAGGCTGTCGGCCTTTTGACAAGTACAATATATTCAAGCTAACACATTTGAGCTACAGCTCTCAAGACACCAGTAAAAGAATGAACAAATTCTGTACATGGGGAATAAAATAACAGTCTAAAAGAACAAGTGATTACTCTAGTTAAGATCAGGATCTACTCATGGACTCTTTAGCTCTTTTTTGTGGTGGGGAATAAAATGGCAAATGCTTATGCTCAAAGAGGAGGGGGGCAGCGGGAGACTCCTCAGCCATATGAAGCGAGTGTCATTTTTTTTTTTATAACATTTCCAAAATTGGGATAAGGAAGGATTAAGGATGGGGAGTGGGAGATCTGAAATTGGAGGTGAGCATCGGGTTAAAATAAGAGAATTTCTTCATAATTACACCTTACTGAAAATTTTTTACAAAATTTCCCTTTAATTTTAATAATTAGCATGTTATTCTTCAAGGTATATTATACATGTATCCCTGAGAGAGAGAGAGAGAGAGAGAGAGAGAGAGAGAGAGAGAGAGAGAGAGAGAGATACATTTACCGGTATGTATATAAATTACTAGATTACCTAAAGTACATGAAAGCAGTTTTCATAGATTGGATTGCCCATTAAAATGTATCTAGTTTATATCCCATCTACTTTATACATAATCAAAAATCCACTTTTATCTACACAACCATATGATTCCAAACTCTAACCCCCCCCCCCCCCCTTTAGCTAAACAGACACACTTTACACTTTGGTTTATTGACCCAAAATATTTAATTTCATCTAACTATGCATTTCACAGCTGAAGTTTTTCAGTAATCAGCTCCTGGCTGAAGTCACCTTCTAAAACTCCTAATTAATGACCGATCCTTTTTAATATCTCAAACGGTCACGCCATTTAAATTCTCTCATTTCATGCAATAGGTCTACAGTTAGTAATTCAGCAATGAACAAAGTTTTAGGAGTTGACTTAAATACTTGCCATAGCTTATTTCTATCTACCAAGACATTACGAACACTATTAAAAATACTTATCTCCGTTAAATCCATAACATCAACTTGAACCTATAATCTCTAATATCCTTAATCTTTACAATGAGTATATTTTCATTCACAAATATCTAATTAGCTAGACTCCACTTCATTTCACCAATATC
The DNA here is from genome assembly GCF_036898095.1 of Palaemon carinicauda. Lineage (NCBI taxonomy): Eukaryota > Metazoa > Arthropoda > Malacostraca > Decapoda > Palaemonidae > Palaemon > Palaemon carinicauda. The sequence goes on along the minus strand of NC_090754.1, from coordinate 36,211,586 downwards.
TCATCACATGATCATCATATCTCTTATAATTACATATATTATATCTTAGACTTTCATTGACTGATATACCGTAGCTTATTCACTCATTTATCAATATCCTTTTACACTGCCAATCATCCTTATGCATAATATATTTAGGATTGGATTAGATTTAGAAATTTTGGCTATAAAATTCAGTGTTGAGCCTGTGGGACTATTCTGTGCCCAGCTGCAACTGGAAAATACCCTTACAGTTACACTAAAGAAAGAGATAAGATATTGAACATAAAAATGGAGAAAAGGACTTAGAGGGACATAAAGCAAGTGCAGGTAGGGTCAGAAGAGTGCAAGTCCAGGTAGGGTCTTAACCCTGGAAAGGTATGATGGGTCGTATGCGACCCCTACAGCATTTTCAAAACCTGTTTTTTCCCCATAAATCATCAGCTGTCTCAAATATGGAAGTGATCGACCTGCAAGGGGTGACTAGTCTACATGCCATTGTCTGCTTTAGGACTGATTTTCGTCTAACTTCCCTCCTTCCCCGTTTTTTTACCCCCCAGGGGTCGACCTCGACCCTGACATACCTTTATAGGGGTAAGTGATCAAACAGCAAAGTTATTACATAATTATAAATTGTCGAAGTGTTGATACTTGTTTGGTTCTTTATAGTTGGAAAGTGTGGATGGATGGTGTGTCTACCACATGCATGAAATTGGTTTTGGCTTAGATGCCATATATTGCCATGAGGTCCATTTTCCCTCAAATGCTAATTTCTGAATTTTTTTTACTTTTTGCAAATTTGATTTTTTTCTATTTATTTTGAATTTATCTTCAATAATGGCCAGCAGGTAGTATTCCCTCGGCATGGATGTCATCAACACACTTCTAATGGAGTTAAAAAGAGATGTTGATGATATGATATTTTAATTATAAAATAAATTTTTGAATATACTTACCCGGTGAATATATAATAGCTGCAACTCTGTTGCTCGACAGACAAAAAACAGTAAAAACTCGCCAGCGATCGCTATACAGGTTGCGGGTGTGCCCACCAGCGCCAACTGTCGGCCAGATACCATACTCGATGTAAACAAAGACTCAATTTCTTCTCATCCCACTGCGTCTCTATTGGGGAGGAAGGGAGGGTCGTTTAATTTATATATTCACCGGGTAAGTATATTAAAAAATTTATTTTATAATTAAAATATAATTTTTAAATATTTAACTTAGCCGGTGAATATATAATAGCTGATTCACACCCAGGGAGGTGGGTAGAGACCAGTTAAATATGTTTACATCGTACAAGCTAAGAGTTTTTATTTCATTTTGGAAGTTATCAATATAACAAAAACAAAATAAATAGGTACCTGGTAAGGAAGTCGACTTAAACGATTACTCTGCCTTGTAAGTACGTCTTCCTTGCGGAGCCTCGCGATCCTCTTAGGATGCTAACAGACCCCTAGGAGCTGAAGTATCAAGGGTTGCAACCCATACAACAGGACCTCATCAAACCCCTAATCTAGGCGCTCTCAAGAAATGACTTTGACCACCCGCCAAATCAACCAGGATGCAAAAGGCTTCTTAGCCTTCCGGACAACCCAAAAAACAACAATAAAAACATTTCAAGAGAAAGATTAAAAGGGTATGGAATTAGGGAATTGCAGTGGTTGAGCCCTCACCCACTACTGCACTCGCTGCTACGAATGGTCCCAGTGTGTAGCAGTTCTTGTAAAGAGACTGGACATCTTTCAAGTAAAATGACGCGAACACTGACTTGCTTCTCCAATAGGTTGCGTCCATTATACTTTGCAGAGATATATTTTGCTTAAAGGCCACGGAAGTTGTTACAGCTCTTTCGTGCGTCTTCACCTTAAGCAAAGTTCGGTCTTCCTCACTCAGATGTGAATGAGCATCTCGTATTAACAATCTGATAAAGTCTGACCAAGCATTCTTTGACATAGGCAAGGATGGTTTCTTAACTGAACACCATAAAGCTTCAGATTGGCCTTGTAAAGGTTTAGTACGCTTTGAATAGAACTTAAGAGCTCTAACAGGGCATAAGACTCTTTCTAGTTCATTGCCTACGATCTCCGATAAGCTGGGAATATCGAAAGATTTAGGCCAAGGCCGAGAAGGTAGCTCATTTTTGGCTAGAAAACCAAGTTGCAGCGAACAAGTAGCTTTTTCCGACGAAAATCCGATGTTCTTGCTGAAGGCATGAATCTCACTGACTCTTTTAGCCGAGGCTAAGCATACCAGGAAAAGTGTCTTAAGAGTGAGATCTTTCAGGGAGGCTGACTGTAAAAAAGGCTCAAACCTGTCTGACATGAGGAATCTTAGTACCACGTCTAAATTCCACCCAGGAGTAGCCAAACGACGCTCCTTAGTGGTCTCAAAAGACTTAAGGAGGTCTTGCAGATCTTTATTGTTGGAAAGATCTAAGCCTCTATGCCAGAAGACCGATGCCAACATGGTTCTGTAGCCCTTGATAGTGGGAGCTGAAAGGGATCGTCCTTTTCTCAGGTATAAGAGAAAATCAGCTATTTGGGCTACAGAGGTACTGGTCGAGGATACAGAAACTGACTTGCACCAGTCTCGGAAGACTTCCCACTTCGATTGGTAGACTCTAATGGTAGACGCTCTCCTTGCTCTAGCAATCGCACTGGCTGCCTCCTTCGAAAAGCCTCTAGCTCTCGAGAGTCTTTCGATAGTCTGAAGGCAGTCAGACGAAGAGCGTGGAGGCTTTGGTGTACCTTCTTTACGTGTGGCTGACGTAGAAGGTCTACTCTTAGAGGAAGACTTCTGGGAACGTCTACTAACCATCGAAGTACCTCGGTGAACCATTCTCTCGCGGGCCAGAGGGGAGCAACTAACGTCAACCTTGTCCCTTCGTGAGAGGCGAACTTCTGCAGTACCTTGTTGACAATCTTGAACGGTGGGAATGCGTAGAGATCCAGATGTGACCAATCTAGGAGAAAGGCATCTATATGTATTGCTGCTGGGTCCGGGACTGGAGAGCAATAGATTGGAAGCCTCTTGGTCAGCGAGGTTGCAAAGAGATCTATGGTTGGTTGACCCCAAGTGGCCCAAAGTCTCTTGCACACATCCTTGTGGAGGGTCCATTCGGTTGGAATTACTTGCCCTTTCCGACTGAGACAATCTGCTATGACGTTCAAGTCGCCCTGGATGAACCTCGTCACTAGGGAGATGTCTCGACCTTTTGACCAGATGAGCAGGTCCCTTGCGATCTCGTACAACGTCAGTGAGTGGGTACCTCCTTGTTTGGAGATGTACGCCAAGGCCGTGGTGTTGTCCGAGTTTATTTCCACCACTTTGCCTCGAAGGAGATACTCGAAGCTTTTCAAGGCTAGATGAACAGCCAACAGCTCCTTGCAGTTGATATGCATGCTCCTCTGACTCGAGTTCCACAGACCTGAGCATTCCCGACCGTCCAGCGTCGCGCCCCAGCCCAAGTCCGATGCGTCCGAGAAGAGAACGTGGTTGGGTATCTGAACAGCCAGGGGAAGACCCTCTCTTAGGTTGATATTGTCCTTCCACCAAGTCAGACAAGACTTTATCTTTCCGGAAATCGGGATTGAGACCGCCTCTAGCGTCTTGTCTTTTTTCCAGTGAAAAGCCAGATGGAATTGAAGAGGACGGAGGTGTAGTCTTCCTAGTGATACAAATTGCTCCAGGGATGACAGCGTCCCTACCAGACTCATCCACAGCCTGACTGAGCAGCGTTCTTTCTTCAGCATCTTCTGGATGGATAGCAGGGCTTGATCTATTCTGGGGGCCGACGGAAAAGCCCGAAAAGCTTGACTGTGAATCTCCATCCCTAAATACAGAATAGTTTGGGATGGGACCAGCTGCGACTTTTCCAAATTGACTAGGAGTCCCAATTCCTTGGTCAGATCTAGAGTCCACTTGAGATCCTTCAGACAGCGACGACTGGAAGAGGCTCTGAGAAGCCAGTCGTCCAAATAAAAGGAGGCTCGGATGTCCGATAAGTGGAGGAATTTGGCCACATTCCTCATCAGCCTCGTAAATACGAGAGGAGCTGTGCTTAGGCCAAAGCACAGGGCCCGAAACTGGTAAACCACATCTTCGAAGACGAATCTCAGAAAAGGTTGGGAGTCTGAGTGAATGTGGAAGTAGGCGTCCCTTAGGTCTAGAGAGACCATCCAGTCTTCCTTTCTGACCGCTGCTAAGACTGACTTTGTGGTCTCCATGGAAAACTTCGTCTTTGTGACAAAGACATTCAGAGCACTGACGTCTAGCACCGGTCTCCAACCTCCTGTCTTCTTTGATACTAGGAAGAGACGGTTGTAAAACCCCGGTGATTGAAGGTCCGAGACTTTGACCACCGCTCCCTTCTCTAGCAAAAGAGACACTTCCAGTTTCAGGGCTTGTCTCTTTTCTTCCTCTCTGTACCTGGGAGAGAGATCGATGGGGGACGTCGCTAGAGGGGGTTTGCGTACAAAAGGGATTTTGTACCCTTCTCTGAGTAACTTCACAGAATGTTGATCTGCGCCTCTCTTCTCCCAGGCTTGCCAGAAGTTCTTGAGTCTGGCTCCTACTGCTGTCTGAAGTTGCGGGCAGTCAGACTGTGCCCTTAGAGGACTTGGATCCTTTCCTCTTCCCTCGCTTCCCTTCGGCACGAGCACCTCCTCTGCTGGAGGCTCTGCCACGAAAGGGCGGAATAAAGCGAGACGCTGGAGTGTCTATCCTTGGTCTAGCAGACAATGTAGGCAAAGGGGGAGCTTTGCGAGCCGAGGACGCAACTAGATCGTGAGTGTCCTTCTGTACTAAAGATAAGGCAATTTCCTTTACCAAGACTTCAGGAAACAGGCACTTGGAAAGGGGAGCAAAGAGTAGCTCAGATCTTTGGCATGGCATCACTCCAGCAGACAGGAAAGAACAGAGAGACTCTCGCTTCTTCAGGACTCCGGACGTGAATGAGGCGGCTAGCTCGTTGGACCCATCACGGACGGCCTTGTCCATGCAGGACATAATGAGCAAGGAAACATCCTTATCTGCAGAAGAGATTTTCCTGCTAAGGGCTCCTAAGCACCAGTCTAGGAAGTTAAAGACTTCGAAAGCCCTAAAGATCCCTTTAAGAAGGTGGTCCAGGTCCGATGGTGACCAACAAATCTTCGAGCGTCTCATGGCAAGGAGAGAGTCTACAAGACTTGAGAAGTCGCCCTGGGCAGAGGCAGGAACTCCCAAGCCGAGAACTTCTCCCGTGGCATACCAGACGCTCGATCTAGACGAGAGTTTAGATGGGGGAAAGGCAAATGCTGTCTTTCCTAAACTCTTCTTAGTCTCTAACCAATCTCCCAACAGCCGCAAAGCTCTCTTGGATGAGCGAGAGAGAACGAGTTTAGTAAAGGCAGGTGCGGTAGCAGGCACGCCTAATACAAACTCTGACGGCGGCGAACGAGGAGCCACAGAAACAAAGTGGTCAGGGAACAACTCCTTAAATACAGCCATGACTTTTCTAAAGTCCAATGATGGTTGAGTTGCCTTAGGCTCGTCAAGTTCTGAAGGTTGATCCTCTTGTGGTTCAGCAATGTCCTCATCTGATAGTTCCTCATCCGAAAACTGATGAGGAAACGGCAAAGGAGTGGGCAACGTTTGGCTCGCTGAGTCCGGTCGCACTGGTGCATGCGTGACGGAGCCGGACGCAGCGTCATGGAACTGCTGCACAGTCTGTGAACTGTCAACAACCATGGGTGCGCGAGGACGCACAGCGTCCACCCGAGACTGTTTAGACCGTCTGGGTTGTGCAGTCAACACCATACCGGGTTGCGGAGGTTGACGCACCGCGTCAAAACAAGTCACCTCTGATGGTTGTTGAACGTCCTGAACGTCAACAACCACCTCCGTGCGTCGCCTAACGTCAACGTGCGGCTGGCAACCCACACTGGGTCGCATCGGTAGAGGTACAACCCCAACTGGTAGACGCGAGAAAGTTACCTCAGCGTCAACAGGACGCACAACAGACCGCTTGGATGGTTGTTGGCCAGAAGGTTCAGCAGCAACCTTCTCCGCATTGAAGTCCTCCATCAAGGACGCAAGCTTGGACTGCATGTCCTGCAGCAACACCCATTTAGGGTCTACGGCAGCAGGTGCGGCAACAGACGGGGTGAGCGACTGAGGCGGCACCGCTTTGCCTCTCTTAGGCGGCGAGCAGTCATCAGATGACGGCAACAAGTCCGAACTGACCCAGTGGCTACAACTGGGACGTTGGACTTGTCCTGAAGGGACCGACTTACGCTTCAAAGGTCGTGAGACCTTGGTCCAAGGTTTCTTACGAGAAACACCTTCGGACGACGAGGTAAAAACGGGCTCTCTCGTCTTACGTTGGTAGGGGCGATCTTGGGGAGATACGCCTGATACCATAGAGGGAACGTCTGTTCGCTGATCAAGGCCTCTCGAACCCATGAGTCGTACGACATTGTTTCTCCCCTGGGCTTGGGAGCTTGCAAGAGGTCCCGGACTAGGAGGACGACGGGCACGAACAGACGAACCCTCAAGCGCAACACTGTTCACAACACTTTGAGAAAACACTAGGCACTTTAACACTTCCCGCGGCACTTTGGCACTTTAGTTCCTTTACGTCCGCCAAGAGTTGATTGCGGTCACTTGCAAGGAACTCAACTCTCTCCCCCAAGGCATGCATAGCACGCATCATGTCAGCCATCGATGGTTCCTGAGTGCTAGGAGGGGGGTTAGGAACAACCACTACAGGGGAAGGATTAGGTTGAGGGGCATGAGGAGAGGAAAAATCTACCGACCTAGAAGAACTTCTCCTTACCCTATCTCTCTCTAGTCTGCGTGTATACTTCTCAAATTCGATAAAATCGAATTCTGAAAGGCCCACGCATTCCTCACACCGATCTTCCAATTGACAGGTTTTACCCCGACAATTGGAACAAACAGTGTGAGGGTCGAGAGAAGCCTTTGGAAGACGCCTATGACAGTCCCTAGCATTGCATTTTCTGAACTTGGGAACTTGTGAAAGGTCAGCCATTTTGAATTGGTCAAGGGAAAATTCCAAAAAAACGATCTAAGTCATCAACAATTAATCCGATACAAAAAAAGAGTTCAAGGATTTATTTGAAGAAAAACACCTGTACTGCGAAAGCTCAAACCAAATTAAAGTACTTCACCAAATATGATGGGAAAAACTCCAGGTTTCAACAGCGAGTAAAGTACGTCTTGTCGACACGTCGACAGAGAAGAAATTGAGTCTTTGTTTACATCGAGTATGGTATCTGGCCGACAGTTGGCGCTGGTGGGCACACCCGCAACCTGTATAGCGATCGCTGGCGAGTTTTTACTGTTTTTTGTCTGTCGAGCAACAGAGTTGCAGCTATTATATATTCACCGGCTAAGTTAAATATTTAAAAATGGAGTTTGCAACCCCATTCTTCATTTCAAGTGGTAGATTAGGCTGTAAGAGTTGTTGCGGTCTGCGGCCATTTTGTTGCCATACCTGAAAGGTAAGTTGGCATATTTCTATATATTCTTGTTCTGTATAGAATTTGTGATATTTTGGTATATTTTAATGCATAAATATCATATTCTATAGGAGATACGATGATTTTCATAAGAAATTTACATTGTGAAACTAGGCCGTCAAAAAATGACCTTTAGATTTCGCCCCTGATATAACAGTAAATTACATCTTAGTGCACATTTTATTATGTATTTCTGTTCTAGGATAATATGAGTTTATTCTATAAAAAAATTAGCCTCTTCCTATTTCATTTGGGTACCCCAAAAAATTCATGAAATTTGGACAAATTTTTTTGGCTAAAAAAAGTTACCCTTTTTTTCTCATTTCAGATCTTGACTTCTATGGGTCCAACTCATTTCCAGCAATTACACACTGTTGCTTTGCCATCTAAGAAGGTGTCCCTAAAGGGATTTATGTGTATATGTATATTTCTATTTTTTGTGAATATTTACGTCGTCTTTTTTTTTGTATACTTAAATTTCTAATATATTTCTAATAAATAGTTATTTTGTAGATGGGTATCATTTATATTTTCAGTAGTTTTTAGCATTCTTTGAATATTTTTCGCAAGTCAAACAATACAGATTGATGCATAACTAAATTTTTCCTGAATTTTTTTCGGAGTCGGGGTCGTGCGCGACCGAGTATACCCTTAAAGGGGTGTCCGAGGAGCGTACCTATCCAGGGTTAGGGAATGTGTAAGAGCAAGTAAGGTCAAAAGGAACAAATAAGTGTAGGTTGAGTCAGAAGGAACGTGCCAGAGTAAGATCAGAAGGAATGTGCAATTGCAGCTAGGATCTCAAAGTAACAAGCAAGGGCAAGTAGGATCATAAGGAATGGGCAAAGGTAGGTAGGGTTAGAGGGAATGTACAATTACAGGTAGGGTATGAAGGTGCAGGTAGGATCAGAAGGAACTTGCAAGTGTAGGTAGGGACAGAAGGAACGGGCAATGCAGGTATGGTCAGGAGGAATGTGCAATCTCAGATAGGGTCAGAATGACGCTGCAATTTCAGGTAAGGTCCGAAGGAAAGTGTAAGTACAGCTACGGGTCAGAAGGAATGTGCAAGTGCAGATAGGTTCAAAAGGAATATGCTTGTGCAGGTAGGATCAGGTGGAATATGTGAGTGCAGGTAGGGTTAGAAGGTGGTGGAATATGTGAGTGCAGGTAGGGTTAGAAGGAAAGTGCAAATGCAGGTAGGATTAGAAGAAACAAGCAAATGCAAGTATTGTCAGAATGAACATGTGAATACAGGTAGAGTCAGAAGGAATATGCAATTGCATATAATGTCAGAAGGAACATGCAATTGCAGATAAGGTCAGACGGAACACGCAAGTGCCGATAGGTTAAGAAGTAACGTTAGAAAGACCATTAGACAATGCCTACTAGAGACTGCTGGCGGTACACTAATGGCAATGTGACCCTATTGAGAGTTTATTTGATTTCATATCTATCCTTTCAATAACTGAAATTCCATGACCTTTAGTCTCCCCAACTGATGTTTCCATTATCTTCTTTTTCAATGGACCTTCAGTGACTTATATTTCATTACCTGTGCTTTATTTGCCATTTAATCTATTAAGTTTCATTAGCTTGCCTTTCCATTATGTCTCACACTGTTTAATTTCTTAAATTTCTTGCAAAAAAGAGAGAGAGAGAGAGAGAGAGAGAGAGAGAGAGAGAGAGAGAGAGAGAGAGAGAGAGAGAGAGAGAGAGAGAGAGAGAGAGAGAGAGAGAGAGAGAGAGAATGCCACCTGTTGCAAATCAATAGTAAGGTCATAGGAAGGATGGGTATTGGGATGAAATTTGACTAATAATCAAGAATTATTCACGCATTGAAGAATAAGATATATTAGCTACCATGCTAGTCTTTACCTTCGTCATATAAATCAAAAGAAGTAACCTAGTTTATTTCCATCCTTAGAAAACAGAATAGTAAAAGAGGAATACATTATTTTCTATAAAAGTGAAGCAAATAGTTAATTATTATGCATGGTTTTCCTTACCAATTAACAAGAAATTTACAAAATATTATGATTTTAATATTTTCTTATGGTCTTATGATTGTTTGGCAGACAGTGTCGGAAGAAAAGCTCGAGGTGATACATGTGAGTAACCATCCATCCATATACCAAAGGCACTTCCCCCAATTTTGGGGGGTAGCCGACATCAACAAGAACAAAACAAAAAAGAGGGGACCTCTACTCTCTATGTTCCTCCAGCCTAACCAGGGACTCAGCCGAGTTCAGCTGGTACTGCTAGGGTGCCACAGCCCAACCTCCCACATTTCCACCACAGATGAAGCTTCATACTGCTGAGTCCCCTACTGCTGCTACCTCCGCGGTCATCTAAGGCACCGGAGGAAGCAGCAGGGCCTACCGGAACTGCGTCACAATCGCTCGCCATTCATTCCTATTTCTAGCACGCTCTCTTGCCTCTCTTACATCTATCCTCTTATCACCCAGAGCTTTCTTCACACCATCCATCCACCCAAACCTTGGCCTTCCTCTTGTACTTCTCCCATCAACTCTTGCATTCATCACCTTCTTTAGCAGACAGCCATTCTCCATTCTTTCAACATGGCCAAACCACCTCAACACATTCATATCCACTCTAGCCGCTAACTCATTTCTCACACCCGTTCTCACCCTCACTACCTCGTTCCTGACCCTATCTACTCGAGATACACCAGTCATACTCCTCAGACATTTCATCTCAAACACATTCAATTTCTGTCTCTCCATCACTTTCATTCCCCACAACTCCGATCCATACATCACAGTCGGTACAATCACTTTCTCATATAGAACTCTTTTTACATTCATGCCCAACCCTCTATTTTTTACTACTCCCTTAACTGCCCCCAACACTTTGCAACCTTCATTCACTCTCTGACGTACATCTGCTTCCACTCCACCATTTGCTGCAACAACAGACCCCAAGTACTTAGACTGATCCACCTCCTCAAGTAACTCTCCATTCAACATGACATTCAACCTTGCACCACCTTCCCTTCTCGTACATCTCATAACCTTACTCTTACCCACATTAACCCTGGATAGGTACGGTCCTCGGACACCCCTTTAAGGGTATACTCGGACGCGAACGACCCCGACGCCAAAAAAAATTCTTGAAAAATCAGTTTTTGCAGTAACCTCCTTTTTTCTTTTGCCAAAAAAAACTTCAATGAATGCTTAAAACAACTGTAAAGATAAATACTACTCATCTGCAGAAAAACTATTTATTATAAATATTTTAAAAAATTAAGTAGAAAAAAAAAAGACCTGACATAAAAATTCATAAAAAAAAAGTTTATACATATATACACAAATCCTTTTAGGAATTGATTCTTGAATGTTTAGGACACATCTTGATGTATTTTGGATGAAGTCAGACCCATGGAGGTGAAGGTCTGAAATGAGAAAAAATGGGTAACTTTTTTTGGCCAAATAAAATTGTCCAAATTTCATGAATTTTTTTGGGTACCCAAATGAAATAGGAAGTGGCTAATTTTTTTAGGGAATAAACATATGTTATCCTAAAATAGAAATATGTAAAAAAATCTTCATTATTTTGTAAATTACATTTATATCAGGGGCCATATCTAAAGGTAATTTTTTGAGTACTTGGAAATTTCGTAGAAAAATACATATATTTAATATATAATATGATATTTATGCAGGTAAAAATATACCAAAATATCACAAATTCTATAGGGAACAAGAATATATATAGATAGGGCAGCTTACGCTTCGGATATGTCCACAAAATGGCCGCCAACCACACTGACTCAGACTCCCTAATCTGCCACTTGAAATGTAGGAAGGGTATGTCAATTTCAAGGTGTTATTTACTAATCTAATTATTATTGGATATGCATAAAAATTGTATGGTGGGTTGCTGGATAATTGTCGATTATTTTTACGACTATAAAATTAAAATTCTGACCCAAAAATTTTTTTTGAAGGGAAATAAAATCGAAAAAAAAAATGTAAAACAATATTTTAGCTAAAAAAATTTGATGATATTCAATAAAAAAAAAGGAAACAAAATTTTCCGACAAATAAACATCTAGAGGAATCATTACTCTGTGATAGTTCCTTAGTACGTAGTAATTTTGAAAGAATTGGGAAAAAACGAAAAAATGGCAATCACCGGAAAATCGAACACATACCTATATATACGCCATATCTGGCTAAAAAAAAGATAGGCATGGGTAGCCAGATCATCTAGAAACACTTTCCAACACTATAAAAATATAAGTTTTGCGACACTACTTGCCAATTCCTTACGGTAACATGACTAAGCAAAAAAATGCAAAACAAATAAAAAGGGGCACTCGTGGAAAAATGGCCATTCTAATATACGGCATTTCAGAAAAAAAAAATTTCAGCCACGTGCTAGGCAAACCATCAAGGCATATTTTCCGACAAATAAACATATAAATGAAATATTACTCTGTGATAGTTCCTTAGTACGTAGTAATTTTGAAAGAAATGGGAAAAAACGAAAAAATGGCAATCACAGGAAAATCGAACACATACTTATATATACGCCATATCTGGCTAAAAAAAAAATAGGCATGGGTAGCCAGATCATCTAGAAACACTTTCCAACACTATAAAAATATAAGTTTTGCGACACTACTTGCCAATTCCTTACGGTAACATGACTAAGCAAAAAAATGCAAAACAAATAAAAAGGGGCACTCGCGGAAAAATGCCCAACATTCTAATATACGGCATCTCAGATAAAAAAAAAGACATGCACGTGTTAGCCCAACCATCAAGGTACACTTTCTAACACATAAACATGAAAAAAAAATCAATAATATACGGCAATTCCTTACTACGTAGTAATTTTTACAAATATTGAAAAAAAAAACAGAAATTGGCAACCGCAGTTAAATACCCAATATACCAATAACTACGTCGTATCTGACAAAAACAAAATCACGCATGGGTAGCCAGATCATCTAGACACACTTTCCAACACTAAAAAAGCAAAAGTTTTACGACACTATTTCGCAATATCTTACGGAAAAATGACTTGGCAAAAAAATTAAAAAAAATTAAAAAGGGACACTCGCGGTAAAATGCCCGACATTCTAATATACGACATCTCAGATAAAAAAAAAGACATGCACGTGTTAGCCCAACCATCAAGGCACACTTTCTAACACATAAACATGAAAAAAAAATGAATAATATACGGCAATTCCTTACTACGTAGTAATTTTTACAAATATTGAAAAAAAACAGAAATTGGTAACCGCAGTTAAATACCCAATATACCAATAACTACGTCGTATCTGACCAAAACAAAGTCATGCATGGGTAGCCAGATCATCTAGACACACTTTCCAACACTAAACAAGCAAAAGTTTTACGACACTATTTGGCAATATCTTACGGAAAAATGACTTGGCAAAAAAATGAAAAAAAATTAAAAAGGGGCACTCGCGGTAAAATGGTCCTCGTGGTGATGAACGACATTTTAACTAAAAAAAAAAACATGCACATGGTAGCCAAACAATCCACCAAGACTTTCCACAACTGATAACCTATACAAGTTGCACCATTCTACGACAATTTCATAATACGTAATAACTTTGATAATTATGCAAACTACCTCAGAAGGGTAAACTCGGACGCGAACGACCCCGACGCGTCTCAGAAATCGGGGAAGGAGTACAGCTACAGCAATGCACATCTGGACACTACTAGAGCGTGTAGGGGAGACACCTCCTGCAGGTCGATCACCCACAAATTCAGTCACAGGGGTGAGTCACGTGAGAAAAACCTGTTTTTTTTTGACGCTCGGGGTCGCAAACGACCCACCGTACCTATCCAGGGTTAACTCTCAACTTCCTTCTCTCACACACCCTTCCAAATTCTGTCACTAGTCGGTCAAGCTTCTCTTCTGTGTCTGCTACCAGTACAGTATCATCCGCAAACAACAACTGATTTACCTCCCATTCATGATCATTCTCGTCTAATGTGAGTAACATACCTTGAATTTCATTACTACGGAAGTTCTCTTTTATATATCTCCCCCAAAAGCAGAATCATTATATATAAATGTATAAATCTTAAATCCACCAATTGCAAAGATTTTTTCAATTAGATCTTAATTCACAGAGCAATGCTACATAACTCTGGAGCCTCAAAAATTGACAAAAAATGGAACTCTTGAAAACAAGTGATTGAAAAAAAATAAAACTAGGAAATACTTGAATAGAAACAAGAAAACAATGAGTGGCAAGAAATAATCAATCTAATGAGTGCACAAAACAGCTCCTTAGACCAAGGTGTGTAGTGGATAACTCCATACAGAAAGGATTGCTCTAAATAACTGCATAGGCAAAATAGTGCTCCAAATAACTTATAGATCACTTCATTATCTTTTAATTGCCCAGGAAAACCGCACAGAAATGTTCTAAACCCTAAAGATTAAAATGTCCAGAATAGCATCCAAGACCAAGAAGGGTCACAAATAACTAAATGGAAAAAGAAATGAGGCCCAAGTAACTCCATAGACAAAGTAGTGTCCTTAATAAAACCAGTGGGTGCTACAGAAAATTCTTCTAACAAGGGAATACTCAAAATTGGCTTATTGAATCTAGACACTCCTCGAATAACTCATAGATAAAAGATTCCAAGATTACTGCATAGACTAATGAGCATCCCAGATAATATAATAAAAAACATTTACAGCCTGAATTTCTCCACAATCCATGATTAAGGAGTTCCTCAGATAACTCCATAGACCAAGGAGTGCTACGAAAGAAGTGCTTAGCAAATCAGAACTAGGGAGCATAATCACGAAAGCTTGGTAAATCAAGGTATTACCCAATCTTTTCCCAGAGAAAATTTATATAAAAAGAATTCTGCAAGACATTTTCAAGTAGAGTAGAGTATACCAAAAAACCCAATACTAAAGAAAGCCCTTTATACCCCCAAAGTCACTAAACATATATGCTTAAAACAGAACTATCTGAAAAAAATCTGTAAATAAGGATTGCTTGCTAACAACTCTACAGAGCAAGGAATGCCCAAAATAACTAGCCAGACCCAAGAACAAACAAACAAACAAACAAGGCTGTATCATCCCCTCACAAGAACAATTCCAGGAAATGTTTTAAATCTCTTGAAACTGAACTGGCCCTTCCAAAACTGTCAGATAGAGTGGCCTATAAATTTTTTTTAGGCAAGCATAACTTTGACTTAGAAAAGCCTTGTAACACTTTGCAAACCTAAGTATGAAGGAAAATATTTTGCAATAATATGACAAGATCATAACCGTTTACATAATGTTCTTAAAAATGTTTACAACTAACAAGAAGAGTCCCAAAGAAGAAAAGCATAGATATACTAGTGTCCTTAGGGTGATTATCTCTGGGAACCATCATGAGAAATTATTACCATTATGAAGAACTAGTTTTGGTTGCTATTAATTTCATCAAACCATTTAGTTCTCCAGATAACTAAAAATATTCTAAATTCAAACTCAATTTCAATAATTTCCTCCAGTAACAATTAGACAAAAAGGATTTTATCTAATCCTTAAAAAGGAGACAAACCTGAAGCCTTCAGAAAACCTGAGATCTAAAAGAACCTAAGCTGTGAAATCATCATTACATCTCTGAATTAGATCCATATTTTCCATATAGAAAAACATAATAAGCTATCATAAAAAGGGAAATAAACTATGTCTAAATTACCATGCTTCAGGACTTAATTGGGAATAAATTAGATAACCTTTGAACTTCATAAGAAAGCTTCAACTCCTGAAAAATGCAGTATTTCCAACTCATCGAACAATCAACATTTAACCAATGATAGAATATCAGCCCTCGAAAAGATTCATGAAAAGACTTTAGAAGACTTTGGGAAAAGCAGGATGCTATAAGCCCAAAGGCTCCATAAAGGATAATAGCCTAATGAAGAAAGGAAATAAGGGAACAGAGAGAATGGTGTGCCTGAATGTACCATCAAGCTAGGAAACTATAACCCAAAACAGTGGAAGACCAACGTACACAGGTTATGACACTACCCAAGACTAGAGAGCAATGGTTTGCTTTTGGAGTGTCCTCCTTTTAGAAGACCTGTTTACCATGGTTAAAGAGTCTCTTTCCAAAACCAAGTGGAAAGTAGCCACTGAACAATTACAGTGCAATAGTTAACCCCTTGAATGAAGAAATTTTTTTTGGTTATCTTAGTCTTGTCAGATGTATGAGGAAAGAGGAAAAAATGTAAAGAATAGGCAAGACTATTCGGTGTATGAGTAGGCAAAGGAAAAATAAGCCGTAACCAGAAAGAGATCTGACCAGTCAAAGGACCCAATAACTCTCTAGCAGTAGTATCTCAATGGCTGGCTGGTGCCTTGGCTATCCTACTACCTACAGAACTTGCAGTTGTAGCCTCCCAACTTAAAGAAGCCATTAACAAGAATCCCATCCAGCAAGTGGTTCCATCTAATTCCTGATGCATAGAACAGAACCTCTTTTCAGATCTACTGATCTATCCCAGTACTGGTCAAAATGAAATTGGAAAGGTCTTATTCTGAATTGAGCATGGGGAATACACATCTCTAAAAATGCCTAGGTTCCTAAGAGACTCATCCACTTATGTCTGAACAGATCTTTTGTTTTCTTGAACTCTTTGACTATAAGGAGAAAATTCTTAATTGTGTTCTCCAACTCAAAAGCACCCCCAAAAAACCCAATAAAAAGGAATCAACTCTACTTGTTGAAATTTACCAAAATTCATAGTCTCCATAGAAAATTTAAGACCTTTCTGATATAGAAGAAGAAATTCCAACCTGTTGTTGAGATCCAACCAATAATGATATCATTACTAGCTAAAATACAACCGAATTTGAAAAAAAGGATTCTATACGTCCAAGGGCTCCAAAAGGGAATAAAGCCCAGTGAGGAAAGGAAGAGACCTCTAACTCAAGACAGTGTAAGACCATGGTACAGTGGCTATGGCACTACTCAAGGCTCAAGAACAAAGGTTTGAAGTGTCCTCTTAGATGACCTGCTTACCATAGCTAAAGTCTTTCTTCCACCCTTACCAAGTGGAAAGTAGCCACTGAGCAACACGGTTCAGTAGTTAACCTTTCCAGAGAAGAAGAATTTTTATTTTGATGTTGTCAGGTACATGAGGAAAGAGGATACTTTGTAAAGAATAGACCAGACTATACTGTGTATGTGTAGTCAAAGGAAAAGTGAGTCGTAACTAGAGCGGGATCCAACGTAGTACTATCAGGCCAGTCAAAGGACCAAATACCTCTCTAGCGGTAGTATCTCGATGGGTGGCTGGTGCCTTGGCCAACCTACTACCAGTAATATGATGTGTTTTTATTAAAGGCAAAGCTTAATGCCTTACAAATATTTATAAAATCAGAAGACCTAATGGAAAATAAGGATAGAAACAATACCTTATAATATCATAAGGTAAAACACCGGGTAAAAAACCCAGAATGGTTAAGCAGCTTTGTAATCTATCAGCCTTAGTTTAATATCCGCAGGTGCCACCAAGAGAATGGTATCATGGGAATACAATGAAAAACAGAGATCATTGTATATACAAGATCTTCACCCAGAGGGACATCACCTGATTGAGAAATATCTGTACTTGTGGCTGTATACCGTTTTAAAATCATAAATTATACCATGTAATCAGATTGAAGACTTTCTGTCATTTTCATAGAAAGAAAAATAAATTACCTAAAGATAGCACAATGCTTGTTTGTAAAAAAAAAAAAAAAAAAAAAAAAAACCTAACCATTTAATATAAGTACCAAAAGTTTTAGCTAAATATGTTTTCTGATTTAGAATAGTGCTACAATCAAGCATTTGTATCATTTCAAATACTACATAGAAATTATAGCTATCAATTATGCAAAGAACAAATTTGCGTAACATAAAAATATTATCCTAAATGTGCTTAGAAGAATGACATACAAACATTGTGGTCTAATCTAAGTAGAATTAAGTGGTACACAACTAAAAATCACATAACCTGATAAAACCAGATATTACCAAAATTTCTATACCTCATATACATATATGAAAAAAAAATATAAGTCAAAATCTAAATTAATGACAATACATTAGTGAGAGTGGGATCTAATATTGAGGCCTCTAGTAAATTTAGAACGACACAAGATGACAAAAAATGAGATGGTGATCCAAATTATTGAAATGGTGATTCAGTGATATTTCAAAGTTGCGAATAAAGTATAACTTAATTTTACACTATGTTCTTGGTTGAAATTTTCAAAATATTGACAGTAAGATTTATAATAGCTTGGACTTAATCTGTATAATGGAAAAAGAAAAGTATATTGCACAGACAGCAATAAATTTTAGGATTTTTAGAAAAATATTAGTTTTCCACTTGAATTCTAACAGCTAATTTTAACAAATTAATTACCCAATATCAAGGTACTTATGGCCTCACTGTAACCATCTCTATACAAAATTATTCGTTTTCCACTTGAATTCTATCAACTAATTTTAACAAATTAATTACTCAATATCAAGGTACTTATGGCCTCACTGTAACCATCTCTATACAAAAATTTTGAAAATTATAAATTCTCCCCACAACTAAAACCATGACATGTATTTTTTTTCATGAAGTCGCAGATCCTCATACAGTAGAACAGAAGTTTTCTTGTAATTAATGGACATCACCATTATATGTCGTCAGTCATTTGTTAATCTTTAGCACGCAACCACTGTATCCTGGAAAAATATTTTAGGAATTACTCCTCTTACAATTTGGGGCAAATAACACTTTGATAAGCCAACTGAAACATATAATAAAAAATCATAAAAACTTCTATTAAACAAGATTATAGCAAAAAAAAAAATTTATGCTTTTCATAGCTATTCTTTCATGAAAACCACCTGCAATCAATAGATTTAGTTTATGCAAATAAATTTGAAAATGTGATTTAAATGAATAATTTTGATTTTACATTAACAAAACAGATTTCATTCCGGAATTTGCTAAAAAATAGTGTTCTTAGATGAAAATTAGCTTTAACAAATGAAAAGTATGGCATCAATTGGTATGCACATAATTGTCTAGAAATTATAAAGAACATTTCAAGCAATTTATGGAGTAACATTTAGAATATTAGAAAGCACGACTTCTCTATATGGAAATAACTGATTTCTTTATATACAATCTTCTTTCAAAATTCATTAACAAGAATTATTTAAACGTTCAATTTACAAAAGATCTAAGTTATACAAGTATTAAAATGTTATTTTGATAATAAAATAAATTTTTGAATATACTTACCCGGTGATTATAATAGCTGCAGCTCTGCTGCTCGACAGAAAACTCTACGGAAAAAATCCGCCAGCGATCGCTATGCAGGTAGGGGGTGTACTTCAACAGCGCCATCTGTCGTCCAAGTACCCAGTACTCATTGTAAACAAAGAACTCAATTTTCTCCTCGGTCCACTGCGTCTCTATTGGGGAGGAAGGGAGGGTCCTTTAATTTATGATCACCGGGTAAGCATATTCAAAAATTTATTTTATTATCAAAATAACATTTTTCAATATTTAACTTAGCCGGTGATTATAATAGCTGATTCACACCCAGGGGGGTGGGTAGAGACCAGCAATAAATGTTTACATTATTATGAGCTAAGGATTTTTTTATTTCATTTTAGAAGTTATCAAAATAACAAAAATAAAATAAATAGGTACCTGGTAAGGAAGTCGACTTGAACAATTACTCTGCCTTTTTAAGTACGTCTTCCTTACGGAGCCTCGCGATCCTCTTAGGATGCTGAGCGACCCCTAGGATCTGAAGTATGAAGGGTTGCAACCCATACCACAGGACCTCATCAAAATCTCTAATCTAGGCGCTTCTCAAGAAAAGAATTTGACCACCCGCCAAATCAACCAGGATGCGAAAGGCTTCTTAGCTTTCCGGACAACCCAAAAACAACAATAAAAAACATTTCAAGAGAAAGATTAAAAAGGTTATGGAATTAGGGGAATGTAGTGGTTGAGCCCTCACCCACTACTGCACTCGCTGCTACGAATGGTCCCAGAGTGTAGCAGTTCTCGTAAAGAGACTGCACATCCTTAAGATAAAAAGACGCGAACACTGACTTGCTTCTCCAATAGGTTGCGTCCATTATACTTCGCAGAGATCTATTTTGTTTAAAGGCCACTGAAGTTGCGACAGCTCTAACTTCATGTGTCCTTACCTTCAGCAAAGCTTGGTCTTCTTCACTCAGATGTGAATGAGCTTCTCGTATTAACAGTCTGATAAAATAGGATAAAGCATTCTTTGACATAGGCAAAGATGGTTTCTTAACAGAACACCATAAAGCTTCTGACTGTCCTCGTAAAGGTTTAGTTCGTCTTAAATAGAACTTAAGAGCTCTCACAGGGCATAAGACTCTTTCTAGTTCATTTCCAACCATATTTGATAGGCTTGGAATATCGAACGATTTCGGCCAAGGACGAGAAGGTAGCTCGTTTTTGGCTAGAAAACCAAGTTGTAGAGAACATGTAGCCGTTTCAGATGAAAATCCGATGTTCCTGCTGAAGGCGTGAATCTCACTGACTCTTTTAGCTGTGGCTAAGCAAACCAGGAAAAGAGTCTTTAAAGTGAGATCTTTAAAGGAGGCTGATTGTAGCGGCTCGAACCTTTCTGACAGGAGGAATCTTAGTACCACGTCTAAATTCCAACCAGGTGTAGCCAAACGACGCTCCTTCGTGGTCTCAAAAGACTTAAGGAGGTCCTGTAGATCTTTGTTGTTAGAAAGATCTAAGCCTCTGTGACAGAAGACTGATGCCAACATGCTTCTGTAACCCTTGATAGTGGGAGCTGAAAGAGATCGTTCCTTCCTCAGGTATAAAAGGAAGTCAGCTATTTGAGTTACAGAGGTACTGGTCGAGGATACTGATACTGACTTGCACCAGTTTCGGAAGACTTCCCACTTCGATTGGTAGACTCTAAGGGTGGATGTCCTCCTTGCTCTAGCAATCCCCCTGGCTGCCTCCTTCGAAAAACTTCTAGCTCTCGAGAGTCTTTCGATAGTCTGAAGGCAGTCAGACGAAGAGCGTGGAGGCCTTGGTGTACCTTCTTTACGTGTGGCTGACGTAGAAGGTCCACCCTTAGAGGAAGCGTTCTGGGAACGTCCACTAGCCATCGAAGTACCTCGGTGAACCATTCTCTCGCGGGCCAGAGGGGAGCAACTAACGTCAACCTTGTCCCTTCGTGAGAGGCGAACTTCTGCAGTACCTTGTTGACAATCTTGAACGGGGGGAATGCA
The DNA here is from genome assembly GCF_036898095.1 of Palaemon carinicauda. Lineage (NCBI taxonomy): Eukaryota > Metazoa > Arthropoda > Malacostraca > Decapoda > Palaemonidae > Palaemon > Palaemon carinicauda. The sequence continues at coordinate 36,190,766 of NC_090754.1, read as the reverse complement.
TATAGGTCTAGATGTGACCAATCTAGGAGAAAGGCATCTATATGAACTGCTGCTGGGTCCGGGATTGGTGAGCAATATATTGGGAGCCTCTTGGTCATCGAGGTTGCGAAGAGATCTATGGTTGGCTGGCCCCATGTGGCCCAAAGTCTCTTGCACACATCCTTGTGTAGGGTCCATTCTGTTGGAATGATTTGTCCCTTTCGACTGAGGCAATCTGCCATGACATTCAAGCTGCCTTGGATGAACCTCGTTACTAGCGAAATGTTTAGACCTTTTGACCAGGTGAGGAGGTCCCTTGCGATCTCGTACAACGTCATAGAGTGGGTCCCTCCTTGCTTGGAGATGTACGCCAAAGTCGTGGTGTTGTCCGAGTTCACCTCCACCACTTTGCCTTGAAGGAGAGACTTGAAGCTTTTCAAGGCCGGATGAACTGCCAGTAGCTCCTTGCAGTTGATATGCATTGTCCTTTGACTCGAGTTCCAAGTTCCCGAGCATTCCCGACCGTCTAATGTCGCGCCCCAGCCTGTGTCCGATGCGTCCGAGAAGAGCACGTGGTTGGGAGTCTGAACAGCCAGGGGCAGACCCTCTCTGAGGCTGATACTGTCCTTCCACCAAGTCAGGCAAGACTTCATCTTCTCGGAAATGGGGATCGAGACCGCTTCTAGCGTCTTGTCCTTTTTCCAGTAAACAGCTAGGTGATATTGAAGAGGACGGAGGTGTAGTCTTCCCAACGATACGAACTGTTCCAGGGATGATAGTGTCCCTATCAGACTCATCCACTGCCTGACTGAGCAGCGTTCCTTCTTCAGCATGTTCTGGATGCATAACTGGGCTTGGCTCGTTCTGGGGGCCGTCGGAAAAGCCCGAAAAGCTAGACTGTGAATCTCCATCCCTAAATACACAATAGTTTGGGATGGGACCACTTGAGACTTTTCCATATTGACAAGGAGACCCAATTCCTTGGTCAGATCTAGAGTCCACTTTAGATCCTTCAGACAGCGACGACTGGAAGAAGCTCTTAGAAGCCAGTCGTCCAAAAAGAGGGAGGCTCGGATGTCCGCTAAATGAAGGAATTTGGCTACATTCCTCATCACCCTCGTAAACACAAGAGGAGCTGTGCTTAGGCCAAAGCACAGGGCTTGAAACTGGTAGACAACCTTTTCGTAAACAAATCTCAGAAAAGGTTGGGAGTCTGGGTGGATGGGGACGTGGAAGTATGCGTCCCTTAGGTCTAAAGAGACCATCCAGTCTTCCCTTCTGACCGCTGCTAGAACGGACTTTGTGGTCTCCATGGAGAACGTCTGCTTTGTGACAAAGACATTCAGCGCACTGACGTCTAGCACCGGCCTCCACCCTCCTGTCTTCTTTGCCACTAAGAAGAGACGGTTGTAGAAGCCCGGGGATTGATGGTCCAGGACTTTGACTACCGCTCCCTTTTCTAGTAAGAGAGACACCTCCTGTTTCAATGCTCGTCTCTTGTCTTCCTCTCTGTACCTGGGAGAGAGATCGAAGGGAGACGTAGCTAGAGGGGGTTTACGTACAAACGGGATCTTGTACCCCTCTCTGAGCAACTTCACAGATTGTGCATCTGCGCCTCTCTTCTCCCAGGTCTGCCAGAAGTTCTTGAGTCTGGCTCCCACTGCTGTCTGAAGAAGTTGGCAGTCAGACTCTGCCTTTAAAGGACTTGGTTCCTTTCTTCTTTCCACGTCTCCCTTCGGCACGAGCACCTCCTCTGCTGGAGGCTCTGCCACGAAAGGGCGGAATAAATCGGGACGCTGGAGTGTCCATCCTCGGTCTAGCTGACAAGGTAGGCAAAGGGGTGGCTTTGCGAGCAGAGGACTCAACTAGGTCATGAGTGTCCTTCTGTATCAAAGAAGCAGCAATCTCCCTAATCAAGTCCTCTGGAAAGAGGCACTTAGAAAGAGGAGCAAACAGAAGTTCGGATCTTTGACAAGGTGTCACTCCAGCTGACAGGAAAGAGCAAAGGTTCTCACGCTTCTTGAGGACTCCGGATACGAACGATGCAGCGAGCTCACTAGACCCGTCACGTATGGCCTTGTCCATGCAGGACATGATGAGCAGGGAAGTTTCCTTCTCTGACGGAGAGATCTTCCTGCTTAAAGCTCCCAAACACCAGTCTAAAAAATTGAAGACCTCAAAGGCTCTAAATAACCCTTTCAAAAGGTGGTCTAGGTCCGAAGATGACCAACATATTTTCGAGCGTCTCATGGCTAGCCTGCGGGGAGAGTCTACAAGACTTGAGAAGTCGCCCTGGGCAGAGGCAGGAACTCCCAAGCCGAGAACTTCTCCCGTGGCATACCAGACGCTCGATTTAGAAGAGAGTTTAGCAGGGGGAAACATAAAGGCTGTCTTCCCTAGACTCTTTTTGGACTGCATCCATTCTCCTACCACTCGTAAAGCTCTCTTGGACGAGCGTGAGAGGACAAGTCTAGTAAAGGCAGGCGAAGATGACGGCATACCTAATACAAACTCTAACGGAGGAGAGCGCGGAGCCACAGACACAAACTGGTCCGGAAACATCTCTTTGAACAGAGCAAGAACTTTTCTAAAGTCCAAAGAGGGTTGCGTGGACTTAGGCTCGTCAAAATCCGAATGTGGTTCATCAACGTGAGCGGCACCATCATCATCCGACAGTCCATCATCCGAGTATTGAGGAGGAAGCGGCAATGGAGTAGGTAACGGCTGGTTAGCCGAGTCCGGTCGCACGGGTACACGCGTGACTGAACCGGATGCAACGTCATGGAACTGTTGCCCAGTCTGTGAGCTGGCAACAACCATAGCAGCGCGGGGACGCACAGCGTCTACTCCAGACTGTCTAGCCTGATGCGGGTGAGCAGTGGTAACCACACTGGGTTGCGGAGGTTGACGCACCGCGTCAAAACAAAACAACTCTGACTGTTGTTGTGTCTCGCGAACGTCAACGGAAGGCTCCGTGCGTCGCTGAACGTCAACATGCGGCTGGCAGGGTACACTAGAACGCATGGGTGGCGGAACTCTCTCAACTGGAGTGCGCAAGAAGGTTGCCTCAGCGTCCACAGGACGCACAACCGAGTGTGTGGTTGGTTGAAGGCAAGAGGTTGGTGCAGCAGCAACCTTCTCCGCACGAAAGTCCTGCATCAGAGACGTTAATTGTAACTGTATGTTCTGCAGCAAAGACCACTTGGGGTCTGCAGGAGCAGGTGCGGCGACAGACGGTGTAACTGTCTGCGGCGGTACCGCTTTGCCTCTCTTAGGAGGTGAGCAGTCATCGGAGGACTGCAGCGAGTCCGAACTGACCCAGTGGCTACAACTGGGCCGTTGGACTTGCGCGGAAGGGACCAACTTGCGCTTAAGCGGTCGTGAGACCTTGGTCCATGGTTTCTTACGAGAAACCTCTTCCGCAGACGAGGAATAAATGGGCTCTCTCGTCTTTGTGTGGGTGGGGCGATCTTGGGTAGATACGCCCGAAACCACGGAGGGAACGTCTGTTCGCTGATTAAAGCCTCTCGAACCCATTGGTCGTACGACATTGCTTCTCCCCTGGACTTGGGAGCTTGCAAGAGGTCCCGGACTAGGAGGACGACAGGCACGAACAGACGAACCCTCAAGCGCAACACTATCCACAACACTATCACTCACTTTATCAATTCCCACTGCACTTTTACACTTCAGCTCCTTGACGTCCGCCATGAGCTGGTTACGGTCACTAGCCAAAGACTCAACTCTCTCACCCAGAGCTTGGATGGCACGCATCATGTCAGCCATCGAAGGTTCCCGAGTGCCAGAAGGGGGACTAGGAGCAACCATTACAGGGGAAGGAATAGGTTGTGGGGCATGAGGAGAGGAAAAATCAACAGAACGAGATGAACCTCTCCCGACTCCATCTCTCTCTAGCCCACGCGTATATTTTTGGAATTCGATAAAATCGAATTCCGAAAGCCCAACGCATTCCTCACATCGATCTTCCAATTGACAGGTTTTATCCCGACAATTGGAACAAACGGTGTGAGGATCGATAGAGGCCTTCGGAAGACGCCTTGAACAGTCCCTAGCACCACACTTCCCAAATTTTGGGACCTGAGAAGGGTCAGCCATTTTGAATTGGTCAAAGGGGAATTCAAAAACTATCCAAAGTCATCAACAAACAATCCGATGAAAAAAAAAAAAAAAAAAAGAATGCAAGGATTTATTGAAGAGAAAGCCCGCACAGCGAAAGCTCAAAACCAGAAAAGTGCACTTCACCAAATAGTTGCGAAAACAAATCCAGTTAGCAACAGCGAACTAGTAGGTCTTGCCGGTAGCACGACAGAGAGAAAATTGAGTTCTTTGTTTACAATGAGGACTGGGTACTTGGACGACAGATGGCGCTGTTGAAGTACACCCCCTACCTGCATAGCGATCGCTGGCGGATTTTTTCCGTAGAGTTTTCTGTCGAGCAGCAGAGCTGCAGCTATTATAATCACCGGCTAAGTTAAATATTGAAAATTTCAAAATTCAAAAGATTTGTTCATGTAACTTTTATGTAAATAACTTTCCAAAATTTTAAAAGAAACCCATCTACAATCTGTGTAGATTTGCCTTAATTACAAAAGATCCAAGTTATGAAAGTATTAAATTTCAAAATTCAACAGATTTGTTTATGTAACTTTTATGTAAATAACTTTCCAAAATTTTAAAAGAAACCCATCTACAATCTGTATAGATCTGCCTTATTTCATATATACAACTGCTAGCTGAATTACTCAAAACTGAAATATGGCACCTGTATCATATAATCTTCAAAGGTTGCAACAACAAATGTATCCTTTTCTAGTCCATAGCAGGAAAAAGGCATTGGACATGTCAACTTATGTCTGGGGTTTGGCCAGTTTTCATTACCAAGCTGGCCAGTACAGATTGTTGATGGTGAGATATTTTTCTCTAATCGCTCACAACAAACCAACCTATTATGGGTGGCCCTTGCTAGTAAAACTTTGCTGATCATGGTTATATACAAACCCTTTCACCATGTACGATATCACCACTCTGAAAGAGATGCATATGCATTACTGTATATATAAAAAATAACGTGTTGGTCTTTTACAGTTTCCCTAAAATTTTGTGGATGTGTTTACATTTATATTATATATATATGTACTTGCATACATATAATTTGTGTTGGTGTTTTATAGTTTCTCTAAAAATTTCCTCTTTTGACTAATATTACCAATTCCTAACTATTCCTAAATATGTTATTTTCATTAGTAAAATAAATTTTTGAATATACTTACCCGATGATCATATAGCTGTCAGCTCTGCTGCCCGACAGAAAAACCTAAGGACCAAATACGCCAGCGATCGCTATACAGGTGGGGGTGTACATCAACAGCGCCATCTGTCAAGTAGGTACTCAAGTACTCGATGTCAACACAGAACCAATTTTCTCCTCGGTCCACTGGGTCTCTATTGGGGAGGACGGGTGGGTCCTTTAATTTATGATCATCGAGTAAGTATATTCAAAAATTTATTTTACTAATGAAAATAACATTTTTCAATATTAAACTTACCCGATGATCATATAGCTGATTCACACCCAGGGGGGTGGGTAGAGACCAGCATTACATGTTGACATTATTATGAGCTAAGTATTCCGTATTTCATTTTAGCAGTTATTCAAAATAACAAACATAAAATAAATAAGTACCTGGTAAGGAAGTCGACTTGAACAATTACTCTGCCTTTTTAAGTACGTCTTCCTTACTGAGCCTCGCGATCCTCATAGGATGCTGAGCGACTCCTAGGAGCTGAAGTATGAAGGGTTGCAACCCATACTAAAGGTCCTCATCAAAACCTCTAATCTAGGCGCTTCTCAAGAAATGACTTTGACCACCCGCCAAATCAAGTAGGATGCGAAAGGCTTCTTAGCCTTCCGGACAACCCAAAAACAATAATAAAACATTTCAAGAGAAAGATTAAAAAAGGTTATGGATTTAGGGAATTGTAGTGGTCGAGCCCTCACCACTACTGCACTCGTTGCTACGAATGGTCCCAGAGTGTAGCAGTTCTCGTAAAGAGACTGGACATTCTTAAGATAAAAGACGCGAACACTGATTTGCTTTTCCAATAGGTTGCGTCGAATATACTTTGCAGAGATCTATTTTGTTAAAAGGCCACGGAAGTTGCGACAGCTCTAACTTCGTGTGTCCTTACCTTCAGCAAAGCTTGGTCTTCCTCATTCAGATGGGAATGAGCTTCTCGTATTAACAGTCTGATAGAATAGGATAAAGCATTCTCTGACATAGGCAAAGATGGCTTCTTAACTGAACCCCATAAAGCTTCAGACGGGCCTCGTAAAGGTTTTTAAATAGAACTTAAGAGCTCTTACAGGACATAATACTCTTTCTAGTTCATTTCCAACCATACGATAAGTTTGAAATATCGAACGATATTGGTCAAGGCCGAGAAGGCAGCTCGTGTTTGGCTAGAAAACCAAGTTGTAGAACATGTAGCCGTTTCGGATGAGAATCCGATGTTCTTGCTGAAGGCATGAATCTCACTGACTCTTTTAGCTGTGGTTAAGCATATCAGGAAAAGAGTCTTAAAGGTGAGATCTTTCAGGGAGGCTGATTGAAGCGGTTCGAACCTATCTGACATAAGGAATCTTAGTACCACGTCTAAATTCCAACCAGGTGTAACCAAACGACGCTCCTTCGTGGTCTCAAAAGACTTAAGGAGGTCCTGTAGATCTTTATTGTTGGAAAGATCTAAGCCTCTGTGATGGAAGACTGATGCCAACATGCTTCTGTAACCCTTGATAGTGGGAGCTGAAAGAGATCGTTCTTTCCTCAGATATAAGAGAAAGTCAGCTATTTGAGTTACAGAGGTACTGGTCGAGGATACGGATACTGACTTGCACCAGTTTCGGAAGATTTCCCACTTCGATTGGTAGATTCTAAGGGTGGATGTTCTCCTTGCTCTAGCAAACGCTCTGGTTGCCTCCTTCGAAAAGCCTCTAGCTCTCGAGAGTCTTTCGATAGTCTGAAGGCAGTCAGACGAAGAGCGTGGAGGCCTTGGTGTACCTTCTTTACGCGTGGCTGACGTAGAAGGTCCACCCTTAGGGGAAGTGTTCAGGGAACGTCTACTAGCCATCGAAGTACCTCGGTGAGTCATTCTCTCGCGGGCCAGAGGGAAGCAACTAGCGTCAACCTTGTCCCTTCGTGAGAGGTGAACTTCTGCAGTACCTTGTTGACAATCTTGAACGGAGGGAATGCATATAGATCTAGATGTGACCAATCTAGTAGAAAGGCATCTATATGAACTACTGCTGGGTCCGGGATAGGTGAGCAAACTATTGGGAGCCTCTTGGTCATCGAGGTTGGCCCAAAGTCTCTTGCATACATCCTTGTGGAGGGTCCATTCTGTTGGAATTATTTGTCCGTTCCGACTGAGACAATCTGCTATGACATTCAAGTTGCCTTGGATGAACCTCGTTACTAGTGAAAAGTCTAGACCTTTTGACCAGGTGAGGAGGTCCCTTGCGATCTCGTACCATGTCAGAGAGTAGGTCCCTCCTTGCTTGGAGATGTACGTCAAAGCCGTGTGTTGTCCGAGTTCACCTCCACCACTTTGCCTTGAAGGAGAGACCTGAAGCTTTTCCAGGTCAGACGTACTGCCAGTAGCTTCTTGCAGTTGAAATGCATTGTCCTTTGACTCGAGTTCCATAATCCCGAGCATTCCCTACCGTCTAATGTCGCACCCCAGCCTACGTCCGATGCGTCCGAGAAGAGAACGTGGTTGGGAGTCTGAACAGTCAGGGGAAGACCCTTTCTAAGGTTGATAAAGTCCTTTCACCAAGTCAGACCAGACTTTATCTTTCCGGAAACTGGGATCGAGACCGCTTCTAGCGTCTTGTCCTTTTTCCAGTGAAAAGCTAGATGGTATAGAAGAGGACGGAGGTGTAGTCTTCTTAGTGACACAAATTGAACCACGGATGACAGTGTCCTTACCAGACTCATCCACAGCCTGACAGGGCAGCGTTCCTTCTTCAGCATCTTCTGGATGGATAGCAGGGCTGGGGTTTGATCGTCTTGTTCAGCAACGTCCTCATCAGAGGGTTCCTCATCCGAAACTGATGAGGAAACGGCAACGGAGTGGGCAACGTCTGACTCGCTGAATCCGGTCGCACTGGTGGATGCGTGACGGAGCCGGACGCAATATCATGGTACTGCTGCACAGTCTGTGAACTGTCAACAACCATGGGGACGCGAGGAAGTACAGCGTCAACCCGAAACTGTCTAGACTGTCAGGGTTGTGCAGTTAACACCCTACCGGGTTGCTGAGGTTGACGCACTGCGTCACAACAAGTCACCTCTGCTGGTTGTTGAACGTCTTCCTAGTGACACACTGAACGTCAACAACCACCTCCGAGCGTCGCTTAACGTCAACGTGCGACTGGCAACCCACACTGGGTCGCATCGGTGGAGGAACCACCTCAACTGGCAGACGCGAGTAGGATACCTCAGCGTCAACAGGGCGCACAACCAACCGGTAGGAAGGTTGTTGGCCAGAAGGTTCTTCTCCGTAATAAGTCCTCTATCAAGGACACAAGCTTGGACTGCATGTCTTGCAGCAAAGCCCATTAGGGTCTACGGGAGCAGGTGTGGCAACAGACGGGGTTAGCGACTGAAGCGGAACCATTTACCATCCCTGGAAGCCTTGTTATGTGTGACATAATAGTACAGCAAAACTTCAAAGGCTCGACAAAAGTTGAGAAGCTGACCTGTAAACAACTGGAGCGTCTCCTGGCTATGCGCCTGGCCGAGTCTACCAGAATTGAGAAGTCTACCTGGGCAGAGGCATGAACTCCCAAGCTGAGAACTTCTCTCGTGTCCTATCAGACTCTCGCTCTATAAGCCAGATAAAAAGAAGGGAAATCAAAAGGCTGTATCCCTAAAACTCCTCCTGGCGCAAAAACCAGTCGCCTAGCCGACGTAACGCTCTCTAGGAGAGCGAGAGAGCACTAGTTTAACAACAACGGCTTCGAAGTAGCTAGGCCTAGTGTAAGTTCTGACGTGAGGCGAACGAGGAGCAGCAGTTACAAGATCCGGACGAAGATCCTTAAAAAAATCATCATGATTTAATTAAAGTCCATAGGAGGCTAAGCAGCTTAAGGCTCCTCTCCAAATGACAGAGTCCTCAAAGGAATATCAGTAGGAGGGAGAACAGCACTTTCTCATCTACAGGAACCTTGTCCGAGAAAAGCTAGGTTATCTCAGTGAGGGTCTCACTGGTGCATTAGCAGCAGACCAGAAGGCAACGTTATGTAACTGCTCAACGTTATGTAACTGCTTGACAGTCTGTGAACTGTCAAAAAACTGAACTGTCAACCACAACAGGTGTGTGAGGACATACAGCACTGGTGCATTAGTAGCAGACCAGAAGGCAACGTCATGTAACTGCTTGACAGTCTGTGAGCTGGCAACAACCAAAGCTGTGTGGGGAAGCCTCAACTCCTGACTGACTAGTCTGCTGCGGGCGAGTGGCGGTAACCACAGTGGGTTGCGGAGGCTGACGCACCGTGTCAAAACACGGCAGCTTAACTCCACCCTCCTGTTGTTGTGGTAGCACACGCACGTCAACGGAGGGTTCCGTGCGTCTGTGAACGTCGGCATGCGTCTGGCAGGGTCGACTGCGCATGGGTGGAGGAGCTCTCACAGCTGGAGTGTGGGAGCAGGCAGCCACAGCGTCTGCTGGGCGCACAACTGTGGTAGGTTGTAGGCTAACGGGTGCGTCTGTGAACGTCAGCATGCGTCTGGCAGGGTCGACTGCGCATGGGTGGAGGAGCTCTCACAGCTGGAGTGTGGGAGCAGGCAGCCACAGCGTCTGCTGGGCGCACAACCGTGGTAGGTTGTAGGCTAACGGGTGCAGCGTCAACCTTCTCCGCATGATACTCCTGCAAAAAAGATGCTAACTGTGTCTGCATAGACTGTAGCAAAGACCACTTAGGGTCTACAGCAGCAGGTGCGGCAACAGACGGTGTTACTGCCTGTTGCGGTACCGCTTTACCTCTCTTAGGAGGTGTGCAGTCATCGGAAGACTGCAGCGAGTCCGAGCTGATCCAGTGGCTACACCTGGGCCGTTGGACTTGCGCGGAAGGGACCGACTTGCACTTAATAAGCTGCGAGACCTTGGTCCAACGTTTCTTACGAGAAACCTCTTCCGCAGACGAGAAGTAAATGGGCTCTTTCGTCTTTGTGTGGGTGGGGCGATCTTGGGTAGATACGCCCGAAACCACGGAGGGAAAAACGTCTGTTCGTTGATCAAGGCCTGACGAACCCATAAGTCGTTCGACATTACTTCTCCCCTGGGCTTGGGAGCTTGCAAGAGGTCCCGGACTAGGTGAACGACAGGCACGAACAGACGAACCCTCGGACGCAACACTGTAACACTTTGCGCATATCACTTTAATTTTCTGTTTTGTACTTATTTCACTGAAATCGAAACTTTTACTGATTTCTACCTGAAACACGCAATCCTACCCTTCATTAAAAGGTAGTAATTGCGAAAACAGTCGTATAATGCAACAGAAAACATATATAAAGATAAAGAATTCAGTGGCTGGGAAAGAGACTAAACACTAGTTCAAATAAACTACGTTTACAATCTCTCACCGCACATAGCCTGGGAACAAGAATAAAACCCTAGAAACGTTTTACCTTCTTCCCCTACAGCGACTAGGGAGGAGAGTAAAACGAGAACAACGTTACCCGCTTGAACGCAACGTTTTTTCTCCTCTCTCTCCCTCCGTCTCTATCTCTCTCTTTCTCTCTAGATTTCGCACCTGAGAGAAGAGCCCAATAATATATCGTCAAAACATGTTATTTGCTAAAGGAAAAAACTGAAAGGTTTTCCAAATAAAAAGTTCCTTTAATTTAGAATTTAAACCATTTAAGCTAAGAAAGAATGAACGAAACGCTAGAATCGGTTTACTCTTACTGCAAAGTGAAACCGTGATACACTCTCTCTCTATCGTAACGATAGAGCGCATGTTGAACGTCCTGAACGTCAACAACTGCGTAGACTGAAAAACTAAACGTTAGTTCATCTTTGAAAACAGTACGAGACTATCAAAGAAATTCTTTCATAAAACATTAAATTTAAAAAGTTTTAAATTCTTTAAAGGGTAAATACGATATAACGGGCTCAACGTTGATTAACTTCGGTTCCAAGTTAGGACCGCCTACTATCAGGAAAGGTCGCATATAAACAAAACATAAAAATTTATTTATTATATGTTTATAATAAAAGGAAAGTTAATCGAAGAGGCCTAATAAAGGCGGAGAGATATAAAATATATAGATCTATAACGTGTTAAGCAAAATTACTAAAAACCTAAACACACTTCCGTCTAAGGGAAGGGTCGGCCATTTAAAAGTGAAAGAGAGTCCATACTCTCTTTGTCACCATAATAAAATCTATCCAAAACGAGTTCAAGTTTTGAAATGAAGATAAAACCCCTGCATAACGAAAGCTCAAAACTGGAATAGTGTACTTCACCAAATAGTTGTGAAAACAAATCCAGTTAGTAACAGCGTATTTAGTAGGTCTTGCCAGTGGCACGACAGAGAGAAAATTGGTTCTGTGTTGACATCGAGTACTTGAGTACCTACTTGACAGATGGCGCTGTTGATGTACACCCCCACCTGTATAGCGATCGCTGGCGTATTCCGCCCGTAGGTTTTTCTGTCGGGCAGCAGAGCTGACAGCTATATGATCATCGGGTAAGTTTAATATTGAAAAATAGTATGTCATCCATCACTCGATGAAATTTTTCGTAGATTAGGCTAGCAGGTAATTCATTTTATAGGAGATATTCTATTCATGTTTACGAACCAATCTTCAAAACATTTAGCAAGGAAACCCTTAAACATACTTATAAAACAGATTTAAGAAAAATATAGAAACTTTACCATTTAAGATGATTTTATTCTATGAAACAACTGAAGTTTATTCTATTCCTGAGTATGTTTTGATTTACTCACCATGGAATTAGAAGCTTAGTGCGTCATATCAGTAAAACTGAACTAGAACTAATACTTGCAAATAAGTACCATGATTACAGTTTGTAGACTAACCTAGGAAGATAATTTTCTGACCTTTACTTTTTCATATAAAAAAACATCTGATGTCATTAAGTTACTGAACAGTAAGAGCCAATGCAAAATGTTATTTTTATTAATAAAATAAATTTTTGAATATACTTACCCGATAATCATGTAGCTGTCAACTCCGTTGCCCGACAGAATTCTATGGAGGGATACGCCAGCTATCACAATACTAGAAGGGGGTGTACTTACCAGCGCCACCTGTGGCCAGGTACTCAATCATTTGTTGTTGACACCTCCTCAATTATTCCTCGGTCCACTGGTTCTCTCTGGGGAGGAAAGGGAGGGTCGATTAAATCATGATTATCGGGTAAGTATATTCAAAAATTTATTTTATTAATAAAAATAACATTTTTCAATATTAAACTTACCCGATAATCATGTAGCTGATTCACACCCAGGGAGGTGGGTGAAAACCAGTGTACAAGATTAAAGGATAGCTAAGTATCCCATATTTCATATAACAGTTATCTCAAATAACAATGAAATAATAAGTACCTGGTAAGGAAGTCGAATAGAACCGTTACTCTGCCTCTTTATTTAAAGTTCGTCTTCCTTACTGAGCGCAGCGTTCCTCTTGGAGGCTGAATCAACCCAAAGGTGCCAAAGTACACGGGGTTGCAACCCCTACTAAAGGACCTCTACCAAACCTTTAACCCAGGCGCTTCTCAAGAATGAATAGACCACCCGCCAAATCCAAGGATGCGGAAGGCTTCTTAGCCTACCGTAACAACCATAAAAAACAACAATAAAAGTATTCAAGAGAAAGGTTAAAAAAGGTTATGGGATTAAGGGAATGTAGTGGCTGAGCCCTCACCTACTACTGCACTCGCTGCTACGAATGGTCCCAGGGTGTAGCAGTTCTCGTAAAGAGACTGGACATCTTTCAGATAAAATGATGCAAACACTGACTTGCTCCTCCAATAGGTTGCATCCATTATGCTCTGCAGAGAACGGTTTTTATTAAAGGCCAACGAAGTAGCTACAGCTCTTACTTCGTGGGTCCTTACCTTCAGCAATGCAAGGTCTTCCTCCTTTAAGTGAGAATGTGCTTCTCTGATCAGAAGCCTTATATAGTACGAAAGCCCATTCTTGGACATGGGTCTCGAGGGTTTCTTGATGGCACACCATAAGGCTTCTGACTGTCCTCGAATAGGTTTAGACCTCTTCAGATAATATTTGAGAGCTCTGACAGGGCAAAGAACTCTCTCTAGTTCGTTACCTACCATGTTGGAGAGGCTAGGTATTTCGAACGATCTAGGCCAAGGACGTGAAGGAAGCTCGTTCTTTGCTAGGAATCCAAGCTGAAAAGAACATGTTGCAGATTCGGTTGTGAAACCAATGTTCTTGCTGAAGGCATGAACCTCACTGACTCTCTTAGCTGTTGCAAGGCAAACGAGAAAAGCAGTCTTGAGGGTAAGATCCTTGAAGGAAGCTGACTGGAGAGGTTCGAACCTAGATGTCATAAGGAACCTTAAGACTACGTCTAGATTCCAGCCTGGAGTGGAAAGACGACGTTCTTTAGACGTCTCAAAAGACTTGAGAATGTCTTGAAGGTCCTTGTTGGAAGACAGGTCCAAACCTCTGTGGCGGAGAACTGAGGCCAACATGCTCCTATATCCTTTAATCGTAGGTGTTGAAAGGGATCTCTCATTCCTAAGATGTAGAAGGAAGTCAGCTATTTGGATCACAGAGGTATTGGTAGAGGATATTGAATTGGCTCTACACCAGCTTCGGAAGACCTCCCACTTAGACTGGTAGACTCTACGAGTGGAAACTCTTCTAGCTCTGGCAATCGCACTGGCTGCCTCCTTCGAAAAGCCTCTAGCTCTAGCGAATCTTTCGACAGTCTGAAGGCAGTCAGCCGAAGAGCGTGGAGGTTTGGGTGCAACCTGTCTACGTGTGGTTGACGTAGAAGGTCCACTCTTAGAGGTAGAGTCCTGGGGAAGTCGACTAGCCATTGAAGTACCTCTGTGTACCATTCTCTTGCAGGCCAAAGGGGAGCAACCAGCGTCAGCCGTGTCCCTTCGTGCGAGACGAATTTCTGCAGAACTTTGTTTATTATCTTGAACGGAGGGAATGCGTACAGGTCGAGATGGGACCAGTTCAGAAGAAAAGCATCCACATGAACCGCTGCAGGGTCTGGAACAGGGGAACAATAAAGCGGAAGTCTCTTGGTTATGGAGGTGGCAAACAGATCTATGGTAGGTTGACCCCACAAGGTCCAAAGTCTGTTGCACACTCTCTTGTGGAGGGTCCATTCCGTGGGAATGACCTGATTCCTTCTGCTGAGGCGATCCGCTGAAACATTCATATCGCCCTGGATGAACCTCGTGACCAGAGTGAGGTTTAGACCTCTTGACCAAATGAGGAGGTCCCTTGCGATCTCGTAAAGGCTCCTCGAATGGGTCCCTCCTTGCTTGGAGATGTAAGCCAAGGCTGTGGTGTTGTCTGAATTCACCTCCACCACTTTGCCTAGCAGGAGGGACTTGAAGTTCAACAGGGCTAGATGAACTGCTAACAGTTCCTTGCAGTTGATGTGGAGTAATCCTTGTTCCTTGTTCCATACTCCTGAGCATTCCCGTCCGTCCAAGGTCGCACCCCAGCCCGAGTCCGATGCATCTGAGAAGAGATGAAGATTGGGGGTCTGGATGGCCAATGATAGACCCTCCTTGAGAAGGAGATTGTGCTTCCACCACAGGAGAGTGGTCTTCATCTCTTGGTTGATAGGGATAGAGACTGCTTCTAGAGTCGAGCCCTTGTCCCAATGAGCAGCAAGATGGAATTGAAGAGGGCGGAGGTGGAGTCTTCCTAGCTCGACAAACAGGGCCAGTGATGAGAGGGTCCCTGTGAGACTCATCCACTGTCTCACTGAGCAATTGCTCCTCTTCAGCATGCTCATGATGCACTCTAGGGCTTGGTTTATCCTGGGGGCCGATGGAAAAGCCCGAAAATCCTGACTCTGAATCTCCATTCCCAGGTACACAATGGATTGGGAGGGAATGAGTTGAGATTTCTCTATATTGACTAATAGACCTAGGTCTCTGATTAAGTCTAAAGTCCAATTGAGGTTCTCCAGACAACGACGACTCGTGGAGGCTCTCAACAGCCAGTCGTCTAGGTAGAGGGAGGCTCTGATGTTCGATAAGTGTAGGAATTTCGCTACATTCCTCATCAGATGAGTAAAGACCATAGGAGCTGTGCTTAGGCCAAAACACAGGGCTTGGAACTGATAGACAACCTTTCCGAAAACGAATCTCAGGAAAGGTTGGGAGTCTGGATGAATGGGAACGTGAAAGTATGCATCTTTCAAGTCCAATGAGACCATCCAGTCCTCCTGTCTGACCGCTGCTAAGACCGACTTGGTCGTCTCCATCGTGAACGTCTGCTTGGTGACATACTCGTTGAGAGAGCTGACGTCCAGCACCGGTCTCCAACCTCCTGTCTTCTTGGCCACAAGAAAGAGACGGTTGTAGAAGCCCGGGGATTGATGGTCCCGGACTATAACCACTGCCTTCTTCTGCACAAGTAGCGACACCTCCTGTTGCAATGCTAGCCTCTTGTCCTCTTCTTTGTAGTTGGGAGAGAGGTTGATGGGCGATGTGGTCAGAGGTGGTTTGAGGCAGAATGGAATCCTGTAACCGTACCTCAGCCAACTGACAGACTGTGCGTCTGCACCTCTCTTCTCCCAGGCTCGCCAGAAGATCTTGAGTCTGGCTCCTACTGTTGTCTGGAGAATCTGAGAGTCAGTTCTTTCCCTTAGATGTCCTGGATCCTTTCCTAGACTTGCTCCTGTGAGAGTCTGGACGGGAGCTTCCTCGGCTGGGGGCTCTACCACGAAAGGGCGGTATGAACCTCGTAGCCGGGGTATCAGCCACTGGGGAGCGATAAGTCTTGGGGACTGAGGTGGCAACCTTAGACTTACGAGCCGATGAGGCTACAAGATCGTGCGTGTCCTTTTGTATCAGGGCAGCAGACAAGTCCTTAACTAGCTCCTCGGGAAAGAGGAACTTTGAGAGTGGAGCAAAAAGGAGTTGTGACCGTTGGCAAGGTGTAATGCTGGCGGAAAGAAAGGTACACAGCTGTTCCCTTTTCTTCAACACCCCTGATACAAATAACGACGCTAGCTCACCCGATCCATCTCTGATGGCCTTATCCATGCAGGACATTAATAGCATGGCAGAATCTTTGTCCGCAGGAGAGGTTTTCTTGCTGAGGGCCCCCAGGCACCAGTCGAGAAAGTTGAACATCTCAAATGCTCTGAACAACCCTTTTAGTAAATGATCCAGGTCTGAGAAGGTCCAACAAACCTTCGAGCGTCTCATAGCAGTTCTCCGAGGCGAGTCCACCAGACTTGAGAAGTCAGCCTGGGCAGAGGCAGGTACTCCTAAGCCTGGTGCTTCCCCTGTGGCATACCAAACGCAACCTTTTGAAGCGAGCTTCGTTGGAGGGAACATGAAGGAAGTCTTGCCAAGGTGTTGTTTAGACTGCAGCCACTCCCCTAAGATCCTTAAAGCCCTCTTGGAGGATCTAGCTAGGACAAGCTTAGTATAGTTGGACTTAGCTTGTTGTACGCCCAGCGAAAACTCAGATGGTGGAGAGCGGGGAATAGCAGAGACGAAGTGGTCTGGGTAAATCTCCCTGAGTAGAGCCAAGACCTTACGAAAATCAACCGACAGTGGAGAAAGCTTAGATTCGTCCACGTCTGATGAGGGATCAAGGTGTGCCTCCTCATCATCCGACACCTCATCAGCAGAGGGTAGCGAAGCGATCGGACCAGAATGCTGAACCGCAGAGTCAGAACGGGTAGGAACAATAACAGTGGTTTCCTCTTCCAGTAACTGTTGAGGGAAAACCTGAGGCTCAGACTGCAAAGGCTGAACAACAGACGAAGCAGAAGGCAGGCGCATGGGTGAAGGAGGTTGACTCCTAGCAAGAGAGGTTGAACCCAAGGATTGCACAAGCTGAGCGGAGGACGGAGGCGGAGAAGTCCGTTCCTGTTCCTGTGAGATGAGCGGAGCATGAAGAGGTTGAGGCTGCGCAGAACAAGGTAAAGTTCTCGCAAGCTGAGGCTCCTGAGGCGCAAGTCCAGGGTGTAGAGGAGCTTGCCTTGAGGAGGGTTGAGCTCGCTGCAGCGATGGCTGAGCAGACAGACTCACGGAGGGGAGAGGTTGTTGTACCCCAACCGAGAGTTGCACCACTGGTGGAGCAGCAAGGGGAGGCGGAGGAAGAGTGGAATAACTCTCCTGATCCCAAAGCAAGGGTTGCCTTAAAGAAGGCTGAGGCTGAACACCACTGGGAACAGCGAACTCCGAAAGTGGCTCAACATCGTACGCCTGGCAGATGGTGCTGCGACCAGGCGGAGCAAGTGCAGGCGGGGCGAGCACAGGCGGAGCGAGAACAGGCGGAGGGAGTGTAGGCGGAGGAGGAGGTGCAACACTCTCAGCCCGACACTCACGCATCAAGTCCGAAAGCTGAGCTTGCATGGACTGAAGCAGGGTCCACTTGGGATCGGCAGAAACGAGAACAGACTGAGGTAAAGTCACAGTCGGGCTCTGTTTAGGCAGAACCTTACTCCTCTTGGGCGGAGTACAGTCGACAGATGACTGAGGCGAGTCAGAGCTGAGCCAATGACTGCAACCTGGCTGAGCACTCGCGGACTGGACTCTACGTTTAAGCGGTCTCGAGACCTGAGACCAACGTTTCTTCCCTGCTAGTTGATCAGCGGACGAGAATAAGACGGGCTCAATCGTCTGCAGGTGGGAGTGACGGTCTAAGGAAGACACGCCCGCAACCACCGAGGATAGTTCTGTGCGCCTAACAAGGCCTGTCGAACCCTTAAGCCCTTCGACATTGCTTCTCCCCTGGGCATGGGAGCTTGCAAGAGGTCCCGGACTGGGAGGACGACTGGCTCGCACAGAAAAATCCTCACGCACCACACTGGCACCACTAGCACTTGGCACTGCACCGACACTAGCACTCGTCACAGCACTGGCACTAATTCCACCCACTGCACTCTTGACCTTCAGTTCTTTAACTTCGGCCATCAGAGACTTATGGTCACTTACCACTGATTCTACTTTATCGCCTAAAGCCTGAATAGCACGCAAAACAACTGACATATCAGGCGGAGGGCACACAGTAGGTTCGGGGGTAGCCACTACAGGGGTAGGAAAAGGTAGGGGATCATGAGGTGAGGAAAACATAGAAGAGTGAGAAGAACTTCTCCTAACTCTACCTCTCTCTAACTTAGATGAATATTTTAAAAGACGGACAAATTCTAATTCCGAAAGTCCGGCGCATTCCTCACATCGATTTTCTAATAGACAGGGCCTGTCCCTACAGTCAGAACAAGCGGTGTGAGGATCTACCGAGGCCTTCGGAATACGCCTATTGCAAGACCTACATCGTCTATGGGAGGGGGCTTGCGAAACGTCAGACATCTTGTTTCAAAGAGTTAGCCAAAGGGTGATCCAAAAACAAGCAAAATTCGTTAACCGTTATATCAGTATTATATAAAAGCTATCTAGCTAATATAAGAAGGATTCCAGTAAAGCGACAGCCGTTAATCTGAGAGAATACTTCACCAAATATCCGTGAATAAACTCGAAGACCATAAGCGTATCCCAGAACGTCTAGCCGGAAGCACGACAGAGGAATAATTGAGGAGGTGTCAACAACAAATGATTGAGTACCTGGCCACAGGTGGCGCTGGTAAGTACACGCCCTTCTAGTATTGTGATAGCTGGCGTATCCCTCCATAGAATTCTGTCGGGCAACGGAGTTGACAGCTACATGATTATCGGGTAAGTTTAATATTGAAAAATTTAAATTACTGTGCATTATAACATTTACCTTACACAATTCCCCGTAACATACATGAAAACTACTTACTTAAACCTAATACTAACAAAGCTCTAGTAATTAACCTTAGTCTAAACATCTTCCCCCTTTATATAAGCTATAGGAACCAGTCATACTAAGCACTTTTTTTTAACCACCTGCCATTGAGACTATTTTATAAAAATGTAGCAACCTAAGTAAATTAAAATTTCTATTGGATATATCTTTCTTCTCTTTTGAAGAAAATACACAAGTATATAAGGATGGCTAACTACAGAATAAAATTTCTGCACCTTAACGGAAGAAAATTACTTTGTTAAAAGAAACTTCTTATGATGATTGAGAATTAGTTATACCTTCTTTTCAGAAAAAAAAATGAAAATTTCTATTAAAACTTTTTCTACAACCATATTTGTAACACTTTGTACAATACCTCCAATGTCACTCATAAAAAAATATTATTTATATGAATACAAGGTGAAGTAGAACTTCATTCTATCATGAAGACTTTTTTTTTTTCTGCAAGAATAAAATCCATGTATGATGGAAGCAGGTAACAAAGTAAATTTCCCTTATAATTTATACATCAAAAATTAAACAATTTAAACATTTAAAACCTTAACTATAAACTAAATAATTTCTGTTGAATCCCATTGTTGACCTTCGGTGTTGGATAAAATGATAACATTTATGTAAGAAGTTGCTTAAAATTATAATTTAATAAGCGGCTAATGTTATTTTCCATTGAACCCGGAAGTCTAGGTCTATTGGCAGAAATATTTATACATCAGTGCTGGAAAGAAAATTGTAATATTAATCAAATATACCCTGCGATAGTAACCAAGCAGTTGGACTCGCCTCAAACATCAAATAAAGGGTCTTAGGATAAATCAGTTTATGAATGACCTTTAGGTATATGGGAGGTGAAATACTAGACTTAGAAATAATCAATTTTATAATTTTTTGGTTAAAATGTTATGAATTTCAAGGCAATATTACAATTATCAATTATTCGACAAGTATCATATTTACAGTAAGGTTTTAAAAAATACGGCATTCTTTGGCCCTAAGGAAGTGTGTTTAAAATCTATGACCCATGAAAGTACAGTACAGTATACTACTATATGTAATCTCACATTAGCTACTGCATCAATGATAAGACTTTTTGAGACTAACTTTTGAGACATAGTAGTATATCTATACCCGATAGGATACTGACATAAAACTAATAATGTATAATGACAAATCTTTAACCATCTCACCATAAAAATAATTTAAGAACAATCTCACTTTCAAGAGAAGTTCTACAATAAAAGACTTTTTCTGATAGTATATGCTCAACACTATATTGTATACTGTACATAAGCTACCTTCCATAAATAACTAATGCTCACTCTGTAACCTAAATGAGGTGCAAAATTCTTAAAAACACTTTAATGGAAATTTCAACTTATCTTTAAACTGGTGTCAGTTAAATATTAAAGCCTCGCATTCCCGTTATCAGCTTTAATTCAGATATGAATAATTTGATCTTATGTCATCAGTGTTCCTTCCGCTTCCATCTCCTCATATTAATAGGGGAATCAGGTTGCCCACTACAAAGTGTTTTTGTTTCCTGGCTTTGCAAAGCTTTTGGATTTCAAAAGCTTCTGAAAGAAAAGTAAAATATCTTTACTCCAAATTTTCTTCACCAAGTCCTAACCAGACTCTTGATAATTAATTTGATACATAAGAGTCACTTTTAACGATTATCTACTTGAATAACTGGCATATTTATCTTCATCTTTAGGTATCAAGATAACGGACACTTTGAACTTCAAACTTAACCATGCTGTGATGTTCTCAACAAAAATATCTAGGAAGAAAAGTGCTAATAACAAAAGATTGTAAAACAAAACAAGAATATGACAAAGTTAGGTTTGTATAATTATCCGAACCTATAGTAGCAACCACATATAATATGAGCATGGTGCTTTCATATTAACCCTTCTTTTTAAGTAATGGTTTTATGAGTAATATTCTTGATAAGGTTACCAGTATCATCATTGCACTGGTAATGTTGCATTTGAAGTATTAAGAAATGAATAAAGCTTAAAATCTCACAATTATATAGAATAAAGTATGATTATATTTTTTCTAGGGCAAAAGATTGAGAACATTACAATCTTTTCAAATACTTAACTATCTTGGACTCAAATCCAGTGAGTTATAATTTTCTGTAGGATAGTAGTAAGCCAATTATAGATAAATTGGTCCTCTCTGCTACTCTCAAAACTTTTCTAGTCCTTGCTATTGATGTGTTGTCAACTAATCTTTTCATGGTACAGCCCGAAATGTGAGTTGGTAGACAAGGGGTATAAAGATTTATTTTATTGATATCTTCTAATTAGTACACAAAGTACTGTATCAGTAAATTTATTGTTAGTGTTCACGTGGCACATTTCTAGGGTCAAGGGGGTCATTCAGTCCTGAAATTGAACTAGAGAAAATCTCCTAAGATACTCTAATTGTAAAAAAGTGTGATATATATTGGACAGAATGCATTTGGAACAAAGACAAGGTAGAAAGATAAAAAGAGGCTGTAGGTTAGGGACACAGGTAAACTGTGAAACCACTTAATTCCTACCTTTAGTGTGCTGTATGAGGTGCACTGACGGCAGTGTCCTTCGAAGGACAGAGACAAAATAATAGAGCAAACATTACAGTAAAAAGAGGCAACACAACAGTGATGCAGAAATCTGTCGTACAATCGATTTATTCTATGAAAGAAAAGGGAGACATTTGAAATAAAGCGGAAGTAATTCAATCTCGCTAACTATCCCTGCATAATGACTCAGCTTTCTGTTTTCCCAAGATACCAGGCATGAAGTTGGCAAAGATTGTAAAATGTTATTTTGATTATAAAATAAATTTTTGAATATACTTACCCGGTGATTATATAGCTGCAACTCTGTTGCTCGACAGACAACTCTACGGAAAAACTCGCCAGCGATCGCTACACAGGTTGCGGGTGTGCCCAACAGCGCCATCTGTCGACCAGATACCCAGCTCTCAATGTAAACAAAGACTCAATTTTCTCCTCGTCCCACTGCGTCTCTATTGGGGAGGAAGGGAGGGTCATTTAATTTATAATCACCGGGTAAGTATATTCAAAAATTTATTTTATAATCAAAATAACATTTTTCAATATTTAACTTAGCCGGTGATTATATAGCTGATTCACACCCAGGATGGTGGGTAGAGACCAGTAATATATGTTTACACTTTTATGAGCTAAGAGTTTTTTATTTCATTTTAGAAGTTATCAAAATAACAAAAACAAAATAAATAGGTACCTGGTAAGGAAGTCGACTTGAACAATTACTCTGCCTTTTAACTACGTCTTCCTTACGGAGCCTCGCGATCCTCTTAGGATGCTGATCGACCCCTAGGATCTGAAGTATCAAGGGTTGCAACCCATACAACAGGACCTCATCAAACCCCTAATCTAGGCGCTCTCAAGAAATGACTTTGACCACCCGCCAAATCAACCAGGATGCAAAAGGCTTCTTAGCCTTCCGGACAACCCAAAAAACAACAATAAAAACATTTCAAGAGAAAGATTAAAAGGGTATGGAATTAGGGAATTGTAGTGGTTGAGCCCTCACCCACTACTGCACTCGCTGCTACGAATGGTCCCAGTGTGTAGCAGTTCTTGTAAAGAGACTGGACATCTTTCAAGTAAAATGACGCGAACACTGACTTGCTTCTCCAATAGGTTGCGTCCATTATACTTTGCAGAGATATATTTTGCTTAAAGGCCACGGAAGTTGTTACAGCTCTTTCGTGCGTCTTCACCTTAAGCAAAGTTCGGTCTTCCTCACTCAGATGTGAATGAGCTTCTCGTATTAACAATCTGATAAAGTCTGACCAAGCATTCTTTGACATAGGCAAGGATGGTTTCTTAACTGAACACCATAAAGCTTCAGATTGGCCTTGTAAAGGTTTAGTACGCTTTGAATAGAACTTAAGAGCTCTAACAGGGCATAAGACTCTTTCTAGTTCATTGCCTACGATCTCCGATAAGCTGGGGATATCGAAAGATTTAGGCCAAGGCCAAGAAGGCAGCTCATTTTTGGCTAGAAAACCAAGTTGTAGCGAACAAGTGGCTTTTTCTGACGAAACTCCGATGTTCTTGCTGAAGGCATGAATCTCACTGACTCTTTTAGTCGAGGCTAAGCATACCAGGAAAAGAGTCTTAAGAGTGAGATCTTTCAGGGAGGCTGATTGTAACGGCTCCAACCTGTCTGACATGAAGAATCTTAGTACCACGTCTAAATTCCATCCAGGGGTAGCCAAACGACGCTCCTTGGTGGTCTCAAAAGACTTAAGGAGGTCTTGCAGATCTTTATGTTTGGAAAAATCTAAGCCTCTATGCCGGAAGACCGATGCCAACATGCTTCTGTAGCCCTTGATAATGGGAGCTGAAAGGGATCGTCCTTTTCTCAGGTATAAGAGAAAAACAGCTATTTGAGCTACAGAGGTACTGGTCGAGGATACAGAAACTGACTTGTATCAGTCTCGGAAGACTTCCCACTTCGATTGGTAGACTCTAATGGAAGACGCTCTCCTTGCTCTAGCAATCGCACTGGATGCTTCCTTCGAAAAGCCTCTAGCTCTCGAGAGTCTTTCGATAGTCTGAAGGCAGTCAGACGAAGAGCGTGGAGGCTTTGGAGTACCTTCTTTACGTGTGGCTGACGTAGAAGGTCTACCCTTAGAGGAAGACTACTGGGAACGTCTACTAACCATCGAAGCATCTCGGTGAACCATTCTCTCGCGGGCCAGAGGGAAGCAACTAACGTCAACCTTGTCCCTTCGTGAGAGGCGAACTTCTGCAGTACCTTGTTGACAATCTTGAACGGTGGGAATGCGTAGAGATCCAGATGTGACCAATCTAGGAGAAAAGCATCCATATGTATTGCTGCTGGGTCCGGGACTGGAGAGCAATAGATTGGAAGCCTCTTGGTCAGCGAGGTTGCAAAGAGATCTATGGATGGTTTTACCCCAAGTGGCCCAAAGTCTCTTGCACACATCCTTGTGGAGGGTCCATTCGGTTGGAATTACTTGCCCTTTCCGACTGAGACAATCTGCTATGACGTTCAAGTCGCCTTGGATGAACCTCGTTACTAGGGAGATGTCTTGACCTTTTGACCAGATGAGCAGGTCCCTTGCGATCTCGTACAACGTCAGTGAGTGGGTACCTCCTTGTTTGGAGATGTACGCCAAGGCCGTGGTGATGTCCGAGTTAACTTCCACCACTTTGCCTCGAAGGAGAGACTTGAAGCTTTTCAAGGCCAGATGTACTGCCAACAGCTCCTTGCAGTTGATTTGCATGCTCCTCTGACTCGAGTTCCACAGTCCTGAGCATTCCCGACCGTCTAGTGTCGCGCCCCAGCCCACGTCCGATGCGTCCGAGAAGAGAACGTGGTTGGGAGTCTGAACAGCCAGGGGAAGACCCTCTCTTAGGTTGATATTGTCCTTCCACCAAGTCAGACAAGACTTTATCTTTTCGGAAACCGGGATCGAGACCGCTTCTAGCGTCTTGTCCTTTTTCCAGTGAAAAGCTAGATGGTATTGAAGAGGACGGAGGTGTAGTCTTCCTAGTGACACAAATTGTTCCACGGATGACAGCGTCCCTACCAGACTCATCCACAGCCTGACTGAGCAGTGTTCCTTCTTCAGCATCATCTGGATGGATAGCAGGGCTTGATCTATTCTGGGGGCTGATCGTCTTGTTGTTCAGCAACGTCCTCATCAGAGGGTTCCTCATCCGAAAACTGATGAGGAAACGGCAACGGAGTGGGCAACGTCTGGCTCGCTGAGTCCGGTCGCACTGGTGCATGCGTGACGGAGCCGGACGCAACATCATGGAACTGCTGCACAGTCTGTGAACTGTCAACAACCATGGGTGCGCGAGGAAGCACAGCGTCAACCCGAGACTGTCTAGACCGTCTGGGTTGTGCAGTCAACACCCTACCGGGTTGCTGAGGTTGACGCACTGCGTCAAAACAAGTCACCTCTGCTGGTTGTTGAGCGTCCTGAACGTCAACAACCACCTCCGAGCGTCGCTTAACGTCAACGTGCGGCTGGCAACCCACACTGGGTCGCATCGGTGGAGGAACCACCTCAACTGGCAGACGCGAGTAGGTTACCTTAGCGTCAACAGGGCGCACAACCGACCGGTTGGAAGGTTGTTGGCCAGAAGGTTCGGTAGCAACCTTCTCCGCATTAAAGTCCTCTATCAAGGACGCAAGCTTGGACTGCATGTCTTGCAGCAAAGCCCATTTAGGGTCTACGGGAGCAGGTGCGGCAACAGACGGGGTTAGCGACTGAGGCGGTACCGCTTACCATCCCTGAAAGCCTTGTTATGCATGACATAATTGTACAGCAAAACTTCAAAGGCTCGAAAACTGCTGTGAAGTTGACCTGTAAAAAACTTGGAGCGTCTCCTGGCCAGGCGCCAGGGAGAGTCTACGAGAATTGAGAAGTCTATCTGGGCAGAGGCATGAACTCCCAAGCCGAGAACTTCTCTCGTGTCATATCAGACTCTCGCTCTATAAACCAGTTTAAAAGAAGGGAAAGCAAAGGCTGTATCCCCCAAACTCCTCCTGGTGAAAAACCAGTCGCCTAGCCAACGTAAAGCTCTCTAGGAGAGCGAGAGAGCACTAGCTTAAAAACAACGGCTTCGAAGTAGCTAGGCCTAGTGTAAGCTCTGACGTTTAGGCGAATGAGGAGCAGCAGTTACAAAAAGATCCGGACAAAGATCCTTAAAAAAAATCATCATGATTTAATTAAAGTCCATAGGGGGCTAAGCAGCTTTAGGCTCCTCTCCATCTGACAGAGTCCTCAAGGGAATATCAGTAGGAGGGGGAACAGCAACTTCCTCATCTACAGGAACCTTGTCCATTAAAAGCTGAGTCTCAAGCAAGGGAGAGACCTACCGTGGTGGCAATGCTTTACAAGCAGAGTCCACACTCACTGGTGCATTAGTAGCGGACCAGAACGCAACGTCATGTCACTGCTTGACAGTCTGTGAACTGTCAACAACTGAACTGTCAACCACAACAGGTGCGTGAGGACGCACAGCGTCCACTCGAGACTGCTTTGACTGCCTAGACTGAGCAGTCAAAACAACTCTAGAATGCGGAGGTTGACGCACAGCGTCAAAACAAGTCAACTCCGATTGTTAGTGAACGTCTTGACCGTCAACAGGAGCATCAGCAAGTGGCCTAACGTCCAAATGCGGCTGAAAAACCACACGAGACCGCATCGAGTGTGGTTCTAAACAACCTGACTGACGTGACTAAGCTACGGCAACGTCAACAGTAAGCACAAAGGAACGTTAGGTTGGCTGAAAACCAGGATATCGATGAGATAAACGGCTAGACTCAACGGACTAATCGGCAGAATAGTCTTCCATAAGGGAGGCAAGCATATACTGCATGTCTTGCCATACAACCCATAAAGGATCAACGGAAATGGTTGTGGTAAGAGACGAGGGTAACGTCTGTGACCGCAACACTTTGCCAACAAAAAAAGACTCTCGGAGTCTGTGTTACGCTTTTGTTAGGCGGCGAGCAGTTATCCGATGACTGCATAGGGTCAGAGCTGTCCTAATGGTTGTAACCAGGACGCTGGACCTGTCCTGAAAGGACTGACTTTCGCTTAAGGGCTTCGAAACCTTGTGACAGGTTTCTTATGCGAAAAGCCTTCGGATGACGAGGAGAAACAACGTCTCTCTCGTCTTATGGTAGGGGAGATCTTGGTAAGATACACCCGATACCATAGAGGGAAAACGTCTGTTCGTTGATCAAGGCCTCTCGAACCCATAAGTCGTTTGACATTACTTCTCCCCTGGGCTTGGGAGCATGCAAGAGGTCCCGGACTAGGTGAACGACAGGCACGAACAGACGAACCCTCGGACGCAACACTGTAACACTTTGCGCATATCACTTTATCACTTCGATTTTCTGTTTTGCACTTATTTCACTGAAATCGAAACTTTTACTGATTTCTACCTGAAACACGCAATTCTACCCTTCATTAAAAGGTAGTAATTGCGAAATCAGTCGTATAATGCAAGCTCATTAATACCAGCAAAATAACAGAAAACATATTTTAAGATAAAAAAAATCAGTGGCTGGGAAAGAGACTAAACACTAGTTCATATAAACTACGTTTTCAATCTCTCACCGCACATAGCCTGGGGACGAGAATAAAAAACTAAAAACGTTTTATCCTTCCTCCCCGTACAGCGACTAGGGACGAGAGTAACTCGAGAACAACGTTACCCGCTTGAACGGAACGTTTTCTCTCCTCTCTCTCCCTCCGTCTCTATCTCTCTCTCTCTTTCTCTCTTGATTTCGCACCTAAGAGAAGAGCCCAATTATATTTCGTCAAAAAAACATGTTATTTGACTAAAGGAAAAAACTGAAAGGTTTTTCAAATAAAAAGTTCCTTTAAAATAGAATTTAAAACATTTAAGCTAAGAAAGAATGAACAAAACGTCAGAATCGATTTACTCTTACTGCAAAGTGAAACCGTGATACACTCTCTCTCTATCGCAACGATAGAGCGCATGTTGAACGTCCTGAACGTCAACAACTGCGTAGCATAAATAAACTAAACGTTAGTTCATCTTTGAAAACAGTACGAAGACTATCAAAGAAATTCTTTCATAAAATATTACATTTAAAAAGTTTTAAATCCTTAGCTCTTTAAAAGCTAATTACGATATAAAGGGCTCAATGTTGATTAACTTCGGTTTCCAAGTTAGGACCGCCTACTCTCAGGAAAGGTCACATATAAACAAAACATTAAAATTTATTTTTATATGTTTATAATAAATGGGAAGTTAATCGAAGAGGCCTAATAAAGGCGGAGAGATATAAAATATATAGAGGAAAATCTATAACGTGATAAGATAATTACTAAAAGCCTAAACACACTTCCGTCTAAGGGAAGGGTCGGCCATTTAAAAGTGAAAGAAAGTCCATACTCTCTTTGTCACCATAATTAAATCTATCCAAAACGAGTTCAAGATTTAAGATGAAGATAAAACACCTGCATAGCGAAAGCTCAAAACTAGAATATAGTACTTCACCAAATAGATGTGAAAAACTCCAGTTTAGCAACAGCGAGTAAAGTACGTCTTGTCGACACCTCGACAGAGAGAAAATTGAGTCTTTGTTTACATTGAGAGCTGGGTATCTGGTCGACAGATGGCGCTGTTGGGCACACCCGCAACCTGTGTAGCGATCGCTGGCGAGTTTTTTCGTAGAGTTGTCTGTCGAGCAACAGAGTTGCAGCTATATAATCACCGGCTAAGTTAAATATTGAAAACTTCTTTTTTATAAATACAGTATAGACAAGTATAGCATTCAAAGGGTAAAAACAGGCAGTTGTAATTTTACACCATCTAGGAATTTGATATACTAGGACCAGCTTCTTTGCACCACACAGTTTTGAAATAGCTAGTTTGCAATATGAATTACTGTAGTGTTAATAACAGACAGCTTTTCAAAAACCAACTATTAATGGTTTGTTGGCTAATTAGTGCCACGACTGAATAACTTGAAATATACATTTTCCTTATGACTCCTCTTGAAACCATAAAGAATACTTAAACATGAATAGAAGTGAAGAAATAATGAAATTTCCCTTTCATAATGTATTATGAGGCAAATATATTATATACATAATCCCATATTTCCCTGCCTACAAACACTTGAATGTTTACCTAATACTATATAGCAGCAACAGCTTGAAAAATTTTGAATTCATATATTAATGAACCCATCTTTACAGTAATGGAACTACAACACAATACAGTGCAGTATACAAAATATTATATTTCCAACATTTATTCCGATGATGCGGTCATACAGTCACCAACAACTTAATTTTTGTTAGCAAATGTTTGGAAAGTTATTTTTATCCTTAGTTTTTCCTTCTTATTAATATAAGAGATTTTCATTATTTTGCGTAATATTATTAGTTAGTCTCGTATTCTCATGTAGTTTGCTTTTATTGCTTCCTTATACTCTAAAATAAGCATTAATTATTAAAGTTATATCCTGCTGTTTGGGTCTTTGTTCTTCTGTTGTAATTGCTTAGTAAATATATGCATTTCCTTCATCATTTAAATAAATGTTTGGTAAATTGATTTTCTTTTAACTTAACTATACCAAGCACCAAGCAAACAGCAACGAAGGTAGTTAATTACGTTAACCCTGTAACTAGTTACTGCCTAGTTTGGTTATCTTCCAGCGTCAACCCCGTTCCCAAAATACTTTGGAGCAGTAGTAGCTTGGAAGGAGAGAGACAGTGAAGACGTGACCACTACCTAGCACAGCGTGACTTTGAGATCGGTACTAAGATCATACAAATCTTAAGTGCAGTGCATTCTAAAGGAACTATGAAGAGCTAAATGTATCTGTGACCTGGCCCATGTACCGAGGGTGGGGAGGCGGATAATGCTGCCTTTTATCCCCCTTTGGCCGCCACCATTTCCACGAAGCAAAACTTGCCAACCGATACCATCTAGTTGTTAATACGACTATTCGGCTTAATTTGGACCTGGAAAGGATAGCTGAAAATTTGAAGGTTTGTTGCAAATTTCGTTTGGTGCTTGTCATTTGCGATTTCAACTTCAGTAATTATTGTTGAACAATAATGTCCTAAC
The DNA here is from genome assembly GCF_036898095.1 of Palaemon carinicauda. Classification (NCBI taxonomy): domain Eukaryota; kingdom Metazoa; phylum Arthropoda; class Malacostraca; order Decapoda; family Palaemonidae; genus Palaemon; species Palaemon carinicauda. The sequence goes on along the minus strand of NC_090754.1, from coordinate 36,161,057 downwards.
AGAATTTCCCCATGAAATTTATCAAGAGAATCATATTCGATTGGTACCCATGTATGTAATTATATTTACCAAGTAAGCCTATTATGTCTTTTGGACCTTCATTTAAAGGCAACATTAATATTTCTGGAGCTAGCATATTACTTTTACTTATATTTAACAGGTAGTAATTCATATTTTTCAAGCCATAATTTTATATTTATGGTCTGCCGGGTTAACCCAGTAACTACTTGTTCATCCCAGATAGTTTTGCTTAGCCTCTCAATCTCGTGCTTCGTTGCCTCATTGTTTTTACTTATGTTTGAATGGACATGCCCACTTATTTGCATTGCTCTTGAGCATTTAGAGGTTTACTTTATATATATATTTTACTTGATTCATTTTTCTTAAGTTTTACATTAAATTTTATTTAGTTCATTTGATTAGGAGTCCCTTCTTATATTAGGATTTCCCTCATTTCAGATTCTCTTGATTTATTCTGAAACTGTGAGTTGGCAGCAGGGCCAGCACCATCCCTCTACCGCGTATGGTTTGGGATTACCTGTTGCAAACCAGGAAGCAAGGATATTCCCAACAGATTGATAAATTAAATTGTAGAATTTATTATTAAATTTCTTGTTTTTTCTTGGTGTATTATTCACAGTAATTAATCCAGAATAGCAAACATTAATTTTCAGGGTTCTTTTAACTCTGAAAAAAAAAAAAAATGTTAAGAAAAGTAGGACAGCAATCTCAATAGTGAATGACCTACCCTAATAAAGACCATAAAAATGTTTAATGAGGATTAGTCCCACCATTTTCCCTATAAATTCTTTGGTAAGATGGATTACTCAGTATATCAGAGGTAAATATAGATTAGATGGATTGAGGACCATATTGTTTAACCCTTTTACCCCCAGGCTCTTTGGAAATTTCCAACCCTTAACCCCCAGGGGGTTATTTTTTTCCCAGCACATTTTGCAGTATATTTTTTTTAAATTGCTCTAACAGCCTAAATTTTTGTCATAGAGAGGTCAGGTTGGTCTCATTCTCTTGGAAAATGCCCGAATTTTATCAAAAAATTATCAAAAATATGAAAAAATAAATTTTTATAGCATTTTTTTGCAAGGACGTCCCGGTACGTCCATGGGGGTAAAGGGATGGGTTTTGTGAAACGTACCAGTACGTCCTTTGGGGGTAAAAGGGTTAATACACTACCTTGTACAAACCCAGCTGGTAAGTTGAACTAAAACTTTGAATATTATTGCATGGCAAAGTCGTTAATCCCACAATAAATTCCTAATGTTATACAAGTGAAAAATTTTGATTAAGAGCGGCTTAAATACATGGGAAACTGGAGCAAAAACTTTATTCCAAAATTAAAAAGTAATTTGTATTTTTCCTAACTACACAAACTTTGAGTCTCTTAACAGGAATATGCTTTCTGTGAAGCTGGATACAGCTGTTATAACTTAATGAGATGGTGTTAGTTCGCCGAGGATGACGAGAAAGCCCCATTCCCCCGACAGACCACTGAGCTCCCACTTTGACCTTAAATCTACGTCTTGCCGGGTAGCTAAGGCAGGGCGTAAAACTTGAAGAACTCAACGTGTGTAGAGTTAAAAAAAATAAAAACTAACTTAAACATTTGTGATTTGTTCTTACAAGAACTTAACAAACCTTTGTCATTTAATAGAAGCATTATCTTTAGGAGGGAGGAAGGACCTATAACTAGCTAGCTTACTTTCTGGAGTTATATCAAAGCCCTTCGGTCCTCTATAGGATAAAAAGTCAATTTCCTAGTGACATGGGCATGAAGATGAGTCAGGTGTTAGGCTTAGTCTCTACCAGAAACAGGTAGATGGTCAACGAAGAACCTGTATCTGTTTGAAGGATATGTAGTCTGAATGTGTGTGCATTTACGGTTATGGGTTTGCTTAAACTGGGGGAATGGGGGAAAGACAAATAAACAAATGGGGGAAATACAAATAAACAAACTTGTTACGAGAACTTGCTCGGTTATGTGGCCTCCTCCATCTATTGTGTGATCCAGCAAATATAGGAGTAACTGCTTCAACATCAGGAAAGAGAAGCAAGAATAGGTAGAAAGGCCAGTTGATCTTACCTCTCATTCTAGACTTACATTATGACTGCTATCTTAAGATGAGAGGTTTCCTGTCCCAGAGAGAAGCTAGGTTTGTTATACGATCTGTTGTACAAAAATTGCTGGACTAAAGATACAAGTATCTATGAACCAGTGAATATATCCTCCTCAGTAACGAGTGGAGAGGCTTGTCTATTGTCGCCTAACTCTTTTTTAAGAGCTGTAAGCTTGAATGGTTCTTCCTGTGAGCTGGGATTGATCAGATATGATTGACTTTATGTGCTTGAAACTGGGGTGATCCTTTCTTTCCCTTGCCTGCAATAGAAGCACATCTGAATGTCCATGAAGCGAGAAAAAAAGCAGTATTTTAGAATCTTTTTTCTTATTCCTTCTATTGCTGTAGAAGGAGTCAGTGTTCACCTGGGACTGGAAGGTAAGTCATCCTCTCCCCGCTAGTTACTTCTTGTAAGGAAGAGATGCAGAAAGACGTGAAGTCATGAGCAGTAGGGTTTTAGGTCCAGGACACTAAATCCTGAGCGTTACCCTTCCCCACAAAGATTGAGGAGCTTCCCTGGTGAATGAAGATAGAAAACATCTGATCCACATACAAGTATGCCAATCATCTTACGTGTTCCAATCAAACCCAAGAAAGCAGTCAGAGCTTGCAATTGAAAGGTCAATGCATGAAAAGGTACCTGTCTAGACATGAAAGTGTATAGGGTCTCCTGTATTAAGGAGTCCTACATCTTCATTCTCCACTATTGATAATATAATATTACCCCTTGCTTTTGATAAAACATCACCCCATAAAGGACGTCTACTATTCAAATCTCCCAGTAAGAGATATGGTTGAGGGAGTTGTTGACTCACCTCTACTAAATTATCAAGCAAGATGTTATCAATTGAAGGGAAGTAAAGAGAAAATTGTGTATTTTCTCACTATATATTTTTGTACAACCTCTGCCTCCAGAGGTGTAAAAATAATTAAAGATATTTGGGGAACATCTCGACAAACGTACTGTATATAAGATTTCCACCATGGCTCCCTGCTTGTTGATTACATGGTGTCCCATAGCTACCATACTCTCAAGGACATGGAGTATTAGTATCAAGCTTGCTCTCCAGTAGACATACAATTATAGGGTAATGATGATGAATGAGGGGTTTAAGTTCTTCATATTTGGCCCTTAAACACTGACAATTCCATTGCAAAATTAAGGCAAAAATTATTATTTAATTTTTAGAAGACACCTTGGATGAAGTCTTAACTTTAAAAATTTTTTATCTAAAACTATTTCCCAGTGTTTTCATTAGAGGGGGTCTTGGCCAGATTGGGTTTTGCTTTTGTTGAGGGAGATGGTGGATCTCAACTTGAATTTTTTATTTATCCAAGTTGCCTTATGGTTCATCAGAAACATCATCAGACAAAACATATTCATTTGATGTCATAACTTTAGTGTTTCTTATGGAAATGGGCCAGACGGATGGAGGTCTCTCTCTTTTTCGTCTAAGAGGTGGTGAACTACTAGGTTTTTTGCACCTTCCCCAGAGGTGCATCAGGTAAGTTAGTTTTAAGTGGAACCTCCATCCGATCAGGCAAGGACACGGCCTGGGAGAGGTTTGTACTAATGTTTGTAATGGGGGATAGGGGTTGTACAGAAATAGGTAAAGCCTTAGGAGGCTATATACTTACTTTCTTATGCAGCATTTTACTATTAAATGATGTATTTCTTCTTCTAGAACTACTGGCAGTACTAGGTGGATTTGATTTGTCCTGTGATAAGTTTCCCCTTGATTTTAATACCTTTGTGTCTGCTTGATTTATTCAGTAGTCTTTTGGCATGTCTCACACTTGTGTTCTAAACTGCATTTGTTGAGGGCAGTTTCTTCCAACTTAAACAGCTCGGAGCTCTTATTGGTAGATTTATGATTCAAAATGAAGTTTAAACACCTGGCCTCAAGTGTACACACTCTATGGTATGATTTGAACTTTGCAAATGCTACACATTTCTTAATTCGGGCAAACTTTAGATGGGTGTCCAAATTTAAAACAATTAAAACATTGAAGTGGCTTCTGCTTAAAGGGTCGAACATTAATTCTTTCATTTTTTATGTCAATGTGGAAAGGTACATCAGCATCCTAGAAAGTAAGGATAATCATTGATGTTCCAGGGACTTTATGCACTTTCCATACAGTTAAAGGACATATGGCCAGTATCTCTTCTTTTGTAAACTCATGCAGGTCAGCTGGTAGGACGATCAGGAACTGGGATGTGCCCTTTGGAAAGGCGAATATCCACCGTAGTGTCGTCAGGAGAAAGTTCAGGAACCAATGACGCCCATGACGCCCAGTAGCAATCCTCCGAAGAGTAATCTCTATGAGTGGCCCCTCTCGCGAACGAGAGAGGTGATCACTTTGCAGGAGAGACTTGCCTAAGACTATGCTCTGCCCCCGAAGGAAGAGAGACTCAGCAAAGGGCAAGTGTAGTCTAGGCGAAGACAGCAACAGCAGTCGGATTCGATGAAGTGATGAAGATGCAGGAAGTTCTCCCTCGGAAGGGAGAAACAACCTAACACCTGGTGAGGAAACTCTCCCTCGGAAGGGAAAGTTGTCCAACCCCTGGAGGCGAACCTCCTGGTAGAGCTCTAAGATGATCTGACGAGAGCGCTACCTGAGGAAGCGTAGCCGGAGCTGGTTCCTCGAAGATGAAGTGCTGATCAGGTGTTGCCACGGGCATACTTCCAAGAGAAGGGATGACGCCAATGATGACATCCTCTAAAGGACAGCAGTGACAACAGATTCCCCAGGCCTGAACAGAACAGCCCTGCTTCGTCGGCACTTAGTCAAACGAAGAAAACTGCATCGCTAGCTGAGGAAAAATGAAATAAATCATGTAACAGAAAATTCCCTAGAGAGGAACACCTAGTCCGCGACGGGAAGAGGGACCACCGAGGGAACAAACATAAAATAAGTATTGCGCCCTCCCTTCCCCAGTCGACATCGACGGGAAATGGGGAGTGGAGAGTAACTGTAATAAAACAAGAATTACAAGTATTTAAATCAGCTAAAAATATTCACTAATAGGAAGAACCACTGATCCTCCGAAGGGAAGTGTTCCCCACGGAGAAGAAGCTGAAAAGTTAAAATTACAACAATTATAATTTCATTTAAATAATTGAGAAAAATAATCGGAAGTGTAACCTAACCCACGAATGGGAAAGGTACTTCCCCCGTTAGTACACTGTCGGAGGCCCATAAAAGGTGAACGGTCTTGAGAAGAGAAAGACCGTAGTTAATCTCTGAGAGGCCACACTCCCTTCGCTCAGTAATCCATGTTTTCCGTAGGAAGAGGGAAGGGCGAAGACAACAGTTGAACGAGGAGGGTCCAAACGATGACGATACCCCTCCGACGGCAGCCAAGTCAACGGTAGGTTACATGTAGATGGGAAGACCGATGGACCAGGGGGGGGAGAGGTCGGAAGGGAAGGTTCCCTGGCCTTGTGCAAGTGTCTTGAGAACCTGTCATATAAGTATCACACGCATAGCACAAACACTGAAAAGGAAACTTACAACATTTCTATACATATATATATACATAAACATTAAGAATGTTTTCATATACTGTATATATATACATATAAGAAAAAGTAAGTTGAAAGACAAAAATTAATGGCAGTCCAGAAAAGGCGAGGAGGAAGAGCGGATACAACCGCTCTCCATCCGAGCCAAAAGTAAAATGAGCTAAACATCGGTGTGTGAGTGGGAGTGGTAGCAAGCTACACCCCCTAACCCCCGCTAACTAGCGGTGTGCGTAATTAACCCTTGCTAAATTTTAATGTCTCGTCATTTCAGCTTCACAGAAAGTAATAACCCTAATAAATAGCGTGGTTCGTATTCCAGTTACGGAACTATGTGTGTTTCCTGGGAAAGTATAGTCTCCCAAATTGAGAAAATATAGAAAAAGGAACAAACATGGACTTTAGCTAGCATAATCCCACTCACATTATCCAGGGCTTTCTCTTTACTTAGCAATGAGTTTCAACTAATTGGTATAGACAGTCCAATCCCAATACGGTTTCACATACAAACCTATAATTAAAACATTGGCTGAAGTAAAATTTCAATTGCTCCTTTCCAAAGTCTATGAGATCGAAGACTGAGGTCTTTCTGCAGCTACGGGGACTATTAATTCAAGTCCACTCTCTACTGTTAGGTGAATGTAAAATGTAGTTGCTTCCTGCATGAAGTTGTGTAGCTGGTCCTGCTTTTGTTCTGTCGAATTAAAATATCTGTATTACTATAACATTAATTAATGAAAAAATATTTGGTATAAAAATTTACATTAAAGATACTTTTAATGGGTGGAATGAACATACATAAAATGACAAATTTGTCGGTAATTTGTATTTCTGGGTCGACCTATGACGGCCGGTGAAAAGAGTCCTTCTGTACACTTTTCTGATATAAATCTTCCAAATATACCAGAGAAAGATAAAAGCATGGAATACAGAGGTTACTACCCTCGCGCGAGCACCTCGTGGGTGTCGTGTATACATCAGGGGCGTGTGAAAACCACTATTCACAGGCTGTCTTCCATTTAGATAATTCCTTCATCAAAGGGAAGGGCCGTAACAAAGGCCCCAGAAACCACACTTGGACCACACCCCGTCACCCAACACGAGCGCCCTCTAGGGCATCCTTCTGTTTTGGACTTGCCTGCATAGTCGTATTATTAGTGCTTTCGGTGTTTTTCCCGTGTTGGGCGTTAATTCATCATGACTGACGCTGCTACTTCACCTTTACCAATGTTAAGTACCATAGTTTGTTTTGACAGCTTTTTTCTGACAGCTTTTTTCAGTACCGGGCATTTGTGCTTTTCCAGTAATGTGGATTCTAATTTTGGGAGGGGATTGGCCTTCCTCGGTGTCGGCAGCCATGTTGGTTTGGTTCGCTTCGCTAGTATTTCAAGTTAATATTGCCTATTTGGTACTCTGTCATCTAGGTTATATCACTTACGTTTTATGACCATTATTATTATCATTATTTTATTATTGTTTTTACTATGGTATTTTTTTTTGCTAGCAAGTCCAATTTGGACGAACGAAGAATAACGTTCTTGCCTTTGTTATAGTTTACGTACACGCCTCGGGAAGGTGGTCATTTTAGACTACAGTATAACTTTTTATTTATTTGTTACGCTGTCGTTATTCTTCGTTCTTGGTTATTACAGTTTTATCATTATTCTTATATCATATTATTGTGTGCTTTTGGTTCTTTATAATGTAACCATGAGAGCGTGAGCATGGAGTTCTCGGTTTCTGTTACTACAGTTACGAGTTACCCTTTCTCTCGTTTTCTTTATTAAGCTCGAGTAAGGAGAGGTGGATTTCCCGTTTTCCGTTTTATACGCTCACGAGTTATCCCTGCCTCCTCTTCTTCTCCGGGGTTATGATATTACGTTTGATGGTATTTACGTTTTATTGATGTGGTTACTGTTAATATAGATAGCATTATTAATAGGTTCAGTTAGTGTTTGAGTCATTATTTTGGAATCGCTTTATGCCGCTACCCGAAGTTTCATTCTCTTCGGAACGTTCACTGCCTTGAGTTATACTCCGCTATAATGGATACTCATTGGGTTGGGAACTAGTCAGATATTTGGAGTGCAACGGTGAAACCCGGCACTCAGACTCTAGCTTCGGCCTTATGCACACAAACCTTTTTTCATGATTAATCACAATTTCATTATTACGGTCCTTTTTCACTGAATCTCCGGCTTCACCGGAGATTACACAGACGTTCAGCATTGAGGTTAACATTATCTTACCGCTGGTGTTCACGATTTCACGATTACGGACCTTTGTCATCGGATCTCCGGTGTCACCGGAGATCACTCAGACGTTCAGAACCACTCAGTCGTTCAGAACCGAGGATAACATTATTTTACCGATGAGGTTTATAGTTACATGTTACGTGATTACTTGACGTTATTTGTTAATTTGTAGCTCTAGGTAGCAATGAGAGAACCATGTTAGACACACATAATTAATGTTATCCAGTAAAATGGCCTCTCATGGCATGGTTGGTTTCGACCAGGCTTTTTCATTAGAAGGGGCTAGCGTTCGATCCCAAGTACGAAGTAGAAATTTATTTCTATTTGAACACGATGTTGTATGGATATTTATCCATATATATACATATATATAATTAAATATAGGCATAAATATATACATATATATTATATACATGTACAAATATACAGTGAACCCTCGCTACTTCGCGGTTCGACCATCGCGGATTCACCACTTCGCGGATTTTTTCCATAATATATATATATATATATATATATATATATATATATATATATATATATATATATATATATATATGTATGCATGTATTTATGTATATATGTATGTATGTATGTATATATGTAGGTATGTATATGTGTATACATATAAATATATATATATATATATATATATATATATATATATATATATATATATATATATATATATATATATATATATATATATATACACACACACACACACACACATATATATATATATATATATATATATATATATATATATATATATATATATATATATATATATATACACACACACACACACACACACACACACACATATATATATATATATATATATATATATATATATATATATATAATATATATATATATATATATCTAAAGTAGGAAGATGTGATGTAGTTTTAAGGGAAAAGTATGGGAAATATGTCTGGGTAATAAGCAAAGCTCTACCTCCAGTTTGTTTCTTCATTATGATCAGAGATAAACGTAAACAAAACATTGGTTGCCATTTTTTATCATGCTTTTTAGCGTGTTTAGGAAACGCATGATATAAAATCGCCTTTAATATTTGTGCCTGTTTTAGTTTAGGGTACTGTAGTACATGCATTAAGTGTTCTGTACATTAAAGGGTAGTTTGTTAACAGTACTACGTACAAGGGAAGGTTTTAAAAGTCTGAATATACATGTTGAATAAATAGGTAAATATGGTGTCACTACTTCGCGGATTTTCACCTATCGCGGCCGCGTCTGGAACCTATCCACCGCGATAAACGAGGGTTCACTGTATACATATACATATATATTATTATTGTATAGATACTCTGGTTGATCCCAGCCTGTGAATAGGATCACTAACCAGAGTCTCAAGGAACATCCAGACTTATGTCTCCTTTCTTTTACAGGAGGTCCGCCTACATGGTATGGTTCCCGGAGTCATGCACGCTCTGCTACGAGCTGTCCTCCCTACTCCTGAACGATGATGTAAGTTGGTTCTAATTTGTTTCTTTTTGGTATCCTTTGGCGATGATTTAATTTGTTCTTGATATATGTATACATCGCTTATTGAGGAGAACGGTCTTCTCCTTTATCACTAATCCCCTCACCTCTTTCAGGATGAGGATAAATCTCTCCAGGCCTCTCGACTGTTCCCGGGCTCTACTACTGCGGCTCCGTTAATTGAGGTGGTTAGAGCAACCATTCCAACGTAAGAGGAAGCTTTATTGGAGGGGGACGTGTCCTCTCTAGGGTTGGACATCGAACCCATGGACGAGCAGGTAGGTGGTGATGAGTTTTGAGCCTTCAGCTTTGCCATTATCTGCGTCACCGGTCCTAGGACCCTCAAAGGATCCTGATGTTCATATTTCTGTCAAAGGATCCTGATGTTCATATTACTTTGCATAAAACCGTGACTGCTAAAAGACGAAGTCCGCTAAGTCCAGGGCTTCGTCAGCGGGTCGTGCTCAGGATCCCTCCTTCCCCGCCGACCTGATCAGGGATAGGGTTAAAGAGCAGATACAACACATTCTAGGGCAAGCCAAGGAGCTATGACGGAGCTCAAAGATATGGTGGCGAATCTGATCCGTTCAGGAACTCGGATGTCTCCACCTACAGCCCCAGACACATCGAAGTAACCTCCTTCGATAAAAACAACCCATAGAGATTTGCCTTACATGCTCCATATATGGATGGTACCATAACTCTGGATGACATAGGCGTCCGCCCTCTAGAGGACCTAGAATTTACCCTCCGGGACTAGAATTCCCATTCAACAAATTCGTTCGTTTGAAAGAGCATGCCTTGGTTAGGTTAGAAAAGGTACTGAAGGTAATGGTAATATTTCCTAAAGAGCAGGCCCAAGCTGTCTGGGCCAGGACGTTGTCGGTCTGGGGGTACGCTAATTCCAAGCTCACCCCACAAAATGGGGCCTACGCCATATTTACAACTGCTCCCATTGTTACCTTGCCTATTACGGATAAATTGACAGGTCTTACTATTCAAGCTATCAAAGTAGGTTCTGCCATGCCTGCTCTTAAAGAGACGGACCCCACCTCGCGGAGTCCCTAGCCTCGCTTTAGCCCACTGAGACCTTGTTTCGGATATTCACGAAGAACCTATCTCTGTCCTACCAAATCGACCTACACGCTTTGTGGTCAGCTCGGGTTAGTTGTAGGAAATACGTTCTGTCTGAGGCCTCTATCAGACATGAACCGAACAGGCTGATAGCTTCCTCCTGCTGGGGTAAAACCTCCTTCCCTCAGGAGGAGGTGAACAAGGTTCTACAAGATGATGCGAGAGCAAACCAAAATTGCAGGTGAGGCGGGGCTTCACTGCCAAAAAGAAGGTCGAAGCCCAAATGCAAGCTTTCTTCTAGAAGAAGCAGAGATTTACCCCTTACAAGACGAACCGGGGTCACTGCCATCAATCATCAGTTACCCACTCGTCATCACAGTCTCCCTCTGCTTCGACGTCTCTGCATTCGAATTCCCCTCAACAGGTGGTCTACCTCACTGATTCCCCAGGTACACAACCCAACCTCGTTTGGATCCCCTCGCCTGCATACAACCCTAGCTCCGAACCCTCAGGTTCCTTTCGTGGACACCAGAGAGGAAGCTACAGGAGTAGAGGACAGTTCCGCCATCGAGGCGGACCTAGGACAAAGGGGGCTCGGGGAAGGAAAGGACCTAGATTCACTCCCTCACAATGAGGTGGTCCCGGCAGGGGGGAGACTTTACCACTTTCAAGACCATTGGACCTTCAGTCCGTGGGCTCATAGCATAATCTCTAAAGGCTTGGGGTGGAAATGGACACAAGGTTCTCCTCCTCCACCAGTGACCTTCTCCCAGAAACCCACTTCCATCCTGAAAGAGTACACCACAGAGTTACTCAAGAAGAAAGCAATCAAACGGGTTCGATCACTGAAGTTCCAAGGCCGCCTGTTCACAATTCCGAAGAAAGGCTCGTCGGCATTGAGAGTAGACCTGGACTTGTCAAAGCTAAACTCTTACATTCTCTGCGACAAGTTCCGGATGTTGACTATCTCTCAGGTACGGACCTTACTTCCCCGTGGGGCCGTCACCACCTCTATCGACCTTACCGACGCCTATTATCATGTGCCAATAGCTCGAAACTTCTCTCCTTATCTGGGTTTCCGCCTAGGCAGGAAAGCCTTTGCGTTCAAAGTCATGCCCTTCGGCCTCAACATTGATCCCAGGATATTCACGAAACTGGGAGAGACAGTGTTAGAACAACTCAGGAACCAAGGGATACAGATCATTGCTTATCTGGACGGTTGGCTCATTTGGGCCCGGTTGGCCATGGAAGGCAACAGAGCTACGAAGGAAGTACTTCGATTTCTCGCCAACCTGGGATTTCGGGTCAATCTTCAAAAGTCCCGCCTGCAACCATCAGGCCACTTAGAATGGTTAGGCATTCAGTGGGACCTTTCGAAGCACACATTGTCTCTCCCTTCCAAAAAGGTAAGAGAAATAGCTTCCAAGATCAAGAATTTTCTCAAACACAAACAGGTGTCCAGAAGAGCTTAGAAAGAATCCTCGGCCTTCTCAAATTCGCTTCAGTAACAGATCTCCTATTAAAAGCCAAACTCAGACATCAATCGAGTTTGGAGAAAGAGAGCTACAGTACCTTTAAGAGACAAGGTCTCAAAGATCCCCTCTGTCTTGAAAATGAGACTACGCCCATGGACCGAACAGAAGAACATCTCCAAATCGGTTCCTCTACAATTCCCACCTCCACAAGTGACATTCCATACAGACGCGTCTCTAAGTGGATGGGGGGATTACTCCGAACATCAGATGTTTCAGGGCTCTTGGTCACCTGCCATGAAACAGTCTCATATCAATGTTCTCGAAGCCATGGCAGTGTTCTTGACCCTGAAGAGACTCTCTCCTCCGAGGTCGACCCACATCATAGTGTCAATCAGCACAGACGTAGTACACTGCGTCAACAGAGGCGGATCCAAGTCACCCAACCTGAATCAGATCCTGGTCACTATCTTCGTCTGGGCAACAGAAAAGAACTGGTTCCTGTCAGCAACTCACCTAGCAGGAGTCCAGAATGTGAGAGCGGACTCACTATCCAGGACGAAACCACTGGAGTCAGAATGGTCTCTAGACATAATTTCATTCCGGTGGATACTCAGGCTGGTTCCGGGCCTCCAGGTAGATCTATTCGCAACTCAGATGAATCACAAACTTCCTTGTTATGTGACCCCAACCCTGCACCCTCAGGCTTATGCCATGGACACATTAACCCTGGATTGGAACCATTGGAAGAAGATTTACCTATTTCCCTCAGTGAATCTTCTAATGAAAGTTTTACACAAACTACGTTCCTTCCGGGGGGCAGTGGCTTTAGTACCACCTCACTGGCCAAAAAACAGTTGGTTTCCTCTACTCCTCGAGTTGAAACTCCGTCCCTTCCTGATCCCGTTCCCCAAACTGACCCAAGTAATCCAAACTCACTGTGTCAGATTCCTCAAGGATAGCCAAAACTCTAACTTTGTGGACTACATGAAGTTTGCAGATCGTAGAGACGCGAACATTGACCCGGAAAACGTTCTCTTCATCGAAGCGGACAAAAGGGACTTGACAATTCGTCAATATGATTCGGCCGTTAAGAACTAGCAGATTTCCTAAGAGTTCAGACCATACTCGTATGTCTCCGAATTTAGCCATCTCTTTCTTGAGGTTCCTATTTGACAAAGGCCTAGCAGCTAGCACTTTAACCACCATCAAGTCAGCTTTGAAGAAGATCTTCCTTGTTGGGTTTAACATTAACCTAGCTGATTCCTATTTCTCATCTATTCCAAAAGCATGTGCTAGGCTTCGACCTTCAGTTCGGCCACAAAAGGTCTCTTGGTCTCTGAACAAGGTCCTCAAACTTGCGACGGACACGGACAATGAATCCTGCTCTTATATCACTCTTCTTAGGAAGACTTTGTTTCTAACGGCTTTGGCCTCAGGTGCTGGAATATCAGAACTAGCAGCTCTCTCACGAAACCCGGAAAACATAGATTTCCTCCCTTCAGCCGAAGTACTCCTTTTTCCAGACAAAGCTTTCCTAGCTAAAAATGAGGATCCGAAAAATAGGTGCTCCCCTCGGAAGATTATCCTTTCTCTGTGTCCAGTCACTACTCTCAGGGCCTTTTTAGCTAGAACTGCCACCCGCTCATCTGGCTCCTTGGTTATCAGGAAACAAGGAGGTACTATTTCCATTCACGATATCAGGCAACAAATCCTCTACTTCATTAAACATACTAATCCGGAATCATTTCCCCAGGCTCATGATGTACGGTCAGTAGATACCTCCATTAATTACTTCCAGAACAGGGACGTTGATGACTTTAAAAAATATACGGGTTGGAAATCCCCTATGGTTTTCAAACGCCACTATCTAAAGAACTTAAAGGGCCTTAAATACCCGACGGTGGCAGCGGGGAGTCTTATCTCTCCCCATTAATCTCTTCTTCTTCCTTTCTTCCATCTCTTCTCTTCTCCCTCCTACCCGCCACTCACACCACGTCGCCACTCTCCTGGGTAGTTCGTTAGCTCTATGATATTTACCATGTTTAATTCCTATGGTTTAACTGTTATTGTAGTTACCGTTCCTCTAATGTTTAGATATGCTTAGACATGTAAGGTTTGATGCCTTTTGCGTTTCGACACTCAGTTGATTCCTTGTCTTCATACTTATTTAGCCTTACGTTTCCTATGTCATTTGGCTAGTTGGTAATTTGAGGTTTACTTACATTATTATATTATATTATTGTCTTACATGGGGTTTGTATTCTCCTCATTATGTTATTACTTTACTGGGCTTGGAAGGCATTCTCTGGTACATTTTCACCGGCCGTCACAGGTCGACCCAGAAAAGGGATTTTGACGAAGGAAAAATCTATTTCTGGGGAGAGACCTGTGACGCCTGGTGAAACCCTTCCCGGTTATTTTTGTACGGACCCACCCTTTCCTTGCCAAGCCATATGTTCTTGCAGAAGGATGACCTAGAGGGTGCTCGTGTTGGGTGACGGGGCGTGGTCCAAGTGTGGTTTCTGGGGCCTTTGTTACGGCCCTTCCCTTTGATGAAGGAATTATCTAAATGGAAGACAGCCTGTGAATAGTGGTTTTCACACGCCCCTGATGTATACACGACACCCACGAGGTGCTCGCGCGAGGGTAGTAACCTCTGCATTCCATGCTTTTATCTTTCTCTGGTATATTTGGAAGATTTATATCAGAAAAGTGTAAAGAAGGACTCTTTTCACCGGGCATCACAGGTCTCTCCCCAGAAATAGATTTTTCCTTCGTCAAAATCCCTTTTTTCCTAACTATACAAACCTTAGCTATTTAATATGGGTAATTACTTTCGGCGTAACTGAAATGACGAGCCATTAGAATTTTAATGAGGGTTTACTACTCCACTGCTAGTTAGCGCGGGGTAGGGAGGGTAGCTTGCTAAACACCCCCCCCCCCCCCCCAACACACACCCCTGTACTTGAACTCACTTTGCTTAGAGGTAGGACTTCACGGGGGATAGGGCTGGCGGGCAAGTTTGATTAAATAGCTAAGTTTTGTATAGTTAGGAAAAATACAAATTACCTACGAATTTGTCATTTGTTCCGTAACTGAAATACAAACCATGCTATTTAATATGGGTGACTCACCCCTTAGGAGGGGTGGCAAGTCCCAGCCATACAGACTTTTGGCTTTCCCAGGGGACTCAGTATCTGAGTGTGTCAGGACTCAACGATAAGGAGTCCCAGCACCTCGCTACAACCTTGCTGTGCAAGGGCTGCGGCCTACGTAAGCTGTGTGTGAAGGTATGAAGTGTGACTCGTCCTAGGAAGTTGACCTGTAGTCCTTTAAATGGAAACTTTAGGCTAGGACTCTTCCAATAGCACCTCGTAAGGGTATGGGGACGGGACAGTATTAGCTTAATACAGTACTAGGAACACAAGGAAACATGGTTTACCTGCAGTGGTTCGAGGTCAGCTGTGCAGAGAACCCAGGATGCTGCTTTCCCCAAGATAGGGGAGGACGAAGAAAAGAATAAGGGCCAGACATACCTTTTCATTCATGCAGACTAAGACCGGGTAACAATGCCCTCAACCTTCTGCTACTTGTCCATTAAGGAGCCTGAGGTTTTAAACCAGCTGTTGTGCAGCCACCACAGGGCCGATAGAGAACGTATCAAGCCTCCTGTGGGTCACGTCTTGCAGGTAGTGGGCTGTGAAGGTTGTCTGACGCTTCTTCACCCCCGCCTGTAGAACCTGCGTCACTGAAAAGTTCTTCTTGAAGGCCAGGGACGTAGCTATGCCCCTGACATCATGTGCTCTAGGGAGATGTGACTGAGGAGGGTACGGATTCAGGGACAGATGGATCACCCTATGAATCCATGCCGAGATGGTATTCTTGGTAACCCTCCACTTAGTTCTCCCCGTGCTCACAAACAATGCCTGCATTTGGGGACGAACTGCAGCCGTTCTTTTAAGATATAGCCTCAGACTCCTTACTGGACACAGTAGGAGATGGTCTGGGTCATCTGTTACAGAACAAAGACTCAAAATCTGGAAAGAGTCGAACCAAGGGTCCGGCACTCCCGGATTCTGAGTCTTAGCAACAAACTCAGGGACGAATCTGAATGTTACCTCCCCCTATCCCCTTGAATGGGCGATGTCATAAAAGAGACCATGAAGGTCACCAACTTGCTTGGCCGAGGCCAAAGCTAGTAGGAACACCGTCTTCCAAGTTAGGTGGCGATCTGAAGCCTGGCGTAATGGTTCGTAGGGAGGTCTCTTAAGAGACCTGAGAACTCGAACCACGTTCCATGGAGGAGGTCTCACTTCCGACTGAGGGTAGGTAAGTTCATAGCTTCGTAAGTTCATAGCTTCGTATGAGTAGGGAAAGTTCCAGCGAGGAAGAAATGTCCACTCCTTTGAGCCTTAAGGCTGAGCAATAGCCTTTCACTGCTGAGACTGAAAGGCGCATTTCTTCCCGCAAATAAACGAAGAACTCCACTATTGCTGGAATAGTGGTATCAAGTGGAGATATACCCCTTCCATGACACCAACCACAGAAAACTCCCCACTTTGCCTGGTAGACAGATGCGAATGACCTTCGCAGGTGTCCAGACATCCTGCTTGCAACTTGTTGCGAAAATCCTCTCTCAGCAAGGAGATGCTGGATAGTCTCCAGGCGTGAAGTCGTAGCGAAGCTACGGCTTTGCGGAAGATATTGGCGTGTGGTTGTTTGATTAGCTCTTGTCATGGAGGGAGTTCTCTCAGAAGTTCCGTTAGGAGTTGCAAAAGGTCTGGAAACCATTCTGCGTGATGCCATAGCAGAGCTATAAGGGTCATTGAAAGATTAACCGATATTCTGGTCTTGTTGACCACCCTCCTCATCAGACAGAACGGGGGAAAGGCGTATACGTCGATGTTGTCCCACCGTTGTTGAAAGGCATCTTGCAGAGCGCCTTGGGATTCGGGACTGGGGAGCAGTACAGCGGGAGCTTGAAATTCAGCGCTGTAGCGAACAGATCCACAGTCGGAGAACCCCATAAAGTCAGGACTTTGTTGGCTACTAGATGATCCAAAGACCACTCGGTACTCACTATCTGAGACGCTCTGCTCAGACTGTAGGCGAGCACATTCCTCTTGCCTAGAATGAAGCGAGCCGATAGTGGGATCGAGTGGGCTTCGTTCCATCTCAGTATCTCTACTGTGAGATGGGATAGCTGCTTTAAAAAGGTACCTCCTTGCTTGTTGATGTAAGCCACTACTGTGGTGTTGCTGCTCATCACCACCACAGAGTGACCTGCCAGGTATTGTTGGAACTGTTGAAGGGCCAGGAATATGGCCTTCATTTCTAGCAGATTTATATGGAGGCACTTTTCTGATTCTGACCACAGGCCTGAGGTCCTGTGGTGCAGAATGTGGGCCCCCCACCCTTCTTTGAGGCGTCCGAAAACAGCATCAAATCCGGGGGGAGGACGAGAAGATCCACTCCTCTTCGTATGTTCTCGTCTGTCACCCACCACTGAAGGTCTGTCTGTTCCGCAGGACCCATAGGGATCATGACGTCCGGGGAATCGTGACCCTGATTCCACCGGGACTTGAGTTGCCATTGGAGGGATCTCATCCTGAGGTGACCGTTGGGAACTAGACGGGCCAAGGATGAGAGGTGACCGAGGAGACATAACCACGATTGGGCTGGAAGCTCTTCTCGTCTGAGGAAAGGACTTGCGACCCTCCTAAGCCTTGCTATCCTGTCGTCTAATGGGAAGGCTTTGTGGAGACTGGTGTCTATGATCATGCGTAAATATACCAGTCTTTGAGTGGGAAGCAGAGAAGACTTCTCGAGATTTACCATGATCCCCAGATCTTGGCAAAGTCCCAGAAGTTTGTCTCGGTGTCGAAGAAGGGCTGACTCCGAGTCTGCTAGGATCAGCCAGTCGTCCAGATAACGTAGGAGACGGATGCCGATCCTGTGTGCATACGACGATAATAGGGTGAACACTCTGGTGAAAACCTGTGGTGCTGTGGAGAGACCGAAACACAGCACCTTGAACTGGTACACCTTGTTGTCTAGGCTGAATCTCAAGTACTTCCTTGAAGACGGATGGACTGGGATCTGGAAGTACGCGTCCTTCAGGTCCAGTGTACACATGAAGTCTTGCGGTCTCACTGCAAGTCTGACCGTGTCTGCGGTCTCCATGCTGAACAGAGTCTGCTTGACAAACCTTTTCAGAGCTGAGAGGTCGATGACTGGTCTCCCGCCTCCAGACGCCTTCTTTACAAGAAAGAGTCGACTGAAGAAGCCTGGGGACCCATCGACGACCACTTGGAGAGCGCCCTTCTTCAACATGGTCTGGACTTCTGCCCGAAGGGCTTGCTCCCTTGCCAATCCATGGCAAGGGAGCTCAACGACACTTGATTCGCTGTCAGGGGAGGTAGAGATGTTGTGAACGGGACGCGATATCCTTGACTGATTACGGAAATCGTCCAGGAATCGGCCCCCATTTGCTGCCACCTGTTTGCGCAACTTTGTAGGCATCCCCCACTGGTGGACATGCAGGGGGACTGCCAATCCTAGCGTTTGCGGCCTCAGCCGCTCCCTCTAGGATTCTTTCCTCCCCTGGAGGACTTTTTGCCTTTATTGTCCTTGACAGGAAAGGGCTTAGACACCGTTGTCTTCGCTGTAGCTCCCGGGTTCGTGGTCTTGGTAGGACGTGGTTGCTGGGTTGCTGGAGGTTTATAGGGCTTTGATGTTAGAGCTCTATGTAGGAGAGAGTCCTGGTTGGACTTCCTCCACCTCTCAGCCGCCTGCTCCACGTCCTTAGGCTCAAACAAGTTCTTCCCCATAATGGAAGAATTTCTGAGCCTGCTGATCTCGGTACTGGGGACCTTTTGATGGAATCTCTCAGACACCGCATCTCGACGTTCCAAGAGGGTATTAGCCTACAAGTTCGAGACTTGGTGGGCTAGAAACTCGATTGTACGAGTGCCTGAGAGTAAAAGGGTCTCCATGGCCTTCCTGGTACTTTCTTTGGACAAGTCCTCTGATCGTAACAGGATGCCCAGAGACCTTAGCCAGATGTCCAGCCACGAAGTTGCCTGCATAGCACACTTCGCTACCTTCTCCTGGCTAAGGATCTCCGTTGCCAAGAATGGGACCTGCCGTTGGAGAATCTCTCTAGAGGGACTCCCCTGGTAAGCTCTTCCAAAGAGTGGTGTAGGGGAAGAGCTAAACAAGTCTCCTCCATGATGTCAAAGTACCTCCTCTGATGGACTCGAGGAGGCAGGAGGAGTTTGTTGCCGGCACTGGATCAGCTGGAAGAGGCAAGATCGGAGAGCTGGCCTTCGACCTTGTCTCTGGCACTCTTAACCCCATGAGACCAGGGCAAAGCCACGCTGGCCTTTGAGGGTTTTTGAGTACCAAAGACTCGGTCCAAGACCGTGTCCTTGCCCTCACAAGGGGGAATCTCTGGATCCGCAAACCCATTGAGATTCCTCATAAGGGTCAAAACCTGCCAGAACGCATGCTCTGACTCCTGCAGCTCCCCTCCTGTGGGGCTAGCAGCGAAGTCTCCGGTCCCCAAAGGCTCTTCTTGGGGGGACTCGTGGACGTTCTCCGAGTGCTTGGCTGGCTCCGGTCTAATCCTTGAGGATGACTTTGGCAAAGTCTTAGAGTCCTTCGACTACCTCCTGGGAGGAATGCAGGACTCCAACAGCGATGGTGGGAGGCTCTTCTCCACCCCTACCCGAGAAGACTTTCCGGCGCGAGGTGGGGTTTCCCTCATTGGTGCGATGGGGGAACGCCTCACCTCGCTTGACTCCCCTGAAGACGGGAAATCTTCGTCCAAAGGGGAGAGAGTGAAAGTCTGGTGGGGTGAGGCGGCCTTCCTCAAGGACTTCCGAGGAGTCAGCTTCGCCCTTAGAGAAGTTACCACGTCAGACACTCCTCTCTTCCTCTTCAGGGGAGTAGAAGCTGCCAATGATTTGTGACCCAGCTCAGAGAGAACAGGCTTAAAAGCCTGCATGACCGCTCTGACCAGGGACCCAAACCAAGGCTGCTGAATGACAGCTGCGCTGTCAGAAACTCCCTCTGGAGGGAAGGGGATTGTTCGATCCCTAGGAGGAGTTACCAAAGGGGGGTTCGCCTGAAAACCTGGAGAAAAGTTCTGGAGCTATCCGGAGTCCTCCCTCCCACCGGCCAGTGCGCTTCTGCACTTGCGGGGGGGGGGGGGGGGGGGGGCAACGATGATGACTTGGCCGCGCATTGTCCCGCAGCCCGCGTAGGATCACGCTGGGGATCTCGCTGGCGCTCACGCGATGGGAATTGCCCTGGGTCGCGTGCGGGAGATTGTTCGTGCGCGAGAGCGATGGCGAGCGCACGCGCGGGCAAACGATGGCGTGCAGGGGCATGGGCTGGAGATGGCAGAGGGCGCGCTGAAGGATGAATAAGCGCTAGCGAGCGCGGGCGTGCAGGGTCCGGCTGAAGAGCCCGTGCGGGCGATAACGTTGGGCGCGCGCGCAGGAGACATATCCCTTGCGCGCGGGGGCACATGAGAGTGCACATCTGGCTGTGGTGGTGGGCACGCAGGGTGCGCGTGCGCAACCTCGTGGGCGTGCGTCGGAGACTGCGTGCGATAGCGCGCTGGTGAAGGATGGCGTGCAGGCGGGGACCGATGGCGCGTTGGCGATCGATGGCGCGTTGGCGATCGATGGCGCGTTGGCGATCCATGGAGCGTTGGTGAGCGCTGGCGAGCAGGGGAAGAGGTTAACTTCCCCACTGCGCCCAGATCAGAAGACTGTGGGCGCGCAGGAGATCGTTGACGTGCAGGCGAGTGCTGGCGTGCAGGAGAACGAAGGCGTGCATGGCCCGCAGCAGGATGAGGGCGCGCAGCAGCGCGCTGCCGATCAGGAGAGAGCTGGCGCGCAGATGAGCGCTGGCGCGCAGATGAGCGCTGGCGTGCAGATGAGCGCTGGCGCGTTTTAACAGGAACCACTTTTGAAGGCGAGCGCATGCGTGCAGGTGATCGTTGGCGAGCAGGGGAGACCTGGCGCGTAAGGGACTTATGCACTAACTTGTGCGAAAGCCCTTGATGCCCCGAAGGGACCGTTGCCCGTTTTACAACGGGATGTGTTGGCGCCCACAGCGCGTCAGCAGCCAGGACCGGCGACAGCAGGTCAGCAGGTCTGGCGGGTTGAAGGTCAGCGTGCCCTTTGTAAGGACAACCTTCCACCGAAGGAGATCGCGAACGATCTGCAGAGAGGTCCAGGGATGTAGCTGGTAGAGTCGGAGAACGACGGCGAGGTTCCTCTGCGGCGGACTGTGGAGATGATGAACCGAAGAGGCACCTCCTAACACCCTTGTGAGGAGAAGGAAGGCCTCTACGGAGAAGAGGAAGGCGGGCTTTACGCCTTATACGCCCTCTGGGGGCTGTGGGGTCAGTGGGCTGACGGGTCAGTGGGCTGACCATCAGCAGTCCTCCGACGAGGAGTCTCTGAGTGAACTCCCCCGAGGGGGAGAATCACCGGCAGGAGAGACCGTTGGACTTAGTTCCTCCCTCGAAGGATGTTCGGAGGGGGGAACTAAGCCTTCAGCTACAACGGGAACATCACGAGCAGAGGTTTGATATAACTCATCGGAAGCCTCTGTCACGACAACGTCGACGATAGACAGAGGATCAACCTCTGCTAAAGTCGGCGATTGTTTGACAGCTGCCCCCAACCTGATCATGTCAAACAAGGCTTCCTTGGAGGGCGAACCCTCAGGCCCCAAGGAAGCCCAAAGCTGTAACAAATTATTATTAGAAACAGGCATATTAATATTTAAATCCTCCCCCCAGGGAGGAGGAGCTGCCTCGCTATGGGAGGCAACTCCCTCTCCCAAACCCCGAGATCGGTCAACAGAACTACGGCCTACTCTACCACTCGACAGTTTCTCGGAAGAAACCGATCGAGTGGGAGTTTCGGAAGAGGTTTGGGCCGCGGAAGAAGAGCCCTTGGGATTTTCTCCTTTCAAAGAAACCTTCGAAGGAGAAATATCCCGTCTGGACTTCTTCTTCCGGCGCCGTGAAAACCTCTCCCACTGGAAGGTAGACCACTCCCTACACTCACCACACCACACACTTTATTCCTATCACACCACTGGCCCCTACAGTAAGGACATAGGGTGTGGGGGTCTGTCTTGACATATACGTGGCACAAGGGCGGTCAGGTAATCCAGGACACTTTCGCATAGGAGAGGCCAACTTCACACACACCTGTCAAAGGAAAAGCAAAAAGTATTAGCAATGACTGTCAAAGAAGGCGAGGGTGACAGCGGACATGTCCGACTACCACCCGAGCCGAGAGCAAATTGAGCTCAAGCACAGGTGTGTGTGTGAGGGGGGGGGGGAGCAAGCTACCCTCCCTACTCCACGCCAACTAGCAGTGGGGTAGTAAACTCTCGTTAAGATTCTGACTCGTCATTTCAGCTACGCTGAAAGTAATTACACATATTAAATAGCGTGGTTTGTATTTCAGTTGCAGAACAAAGGGGTATTATTTGAAATATGAATTTCTTACACCTCAATGGAAAACATATCTCCATCGCTGATCATAGCCTCTTGGTGTTCTGGGTATATGTACCTATAACAGGCTCTACAATGAGTTCTGAGTGATTAACAGAGGGGTATATACACATCATTGGCAAAACCTTTATCAGGGCTCCATTTTGAATTACTCACTACTGTTCGATAAAATGTTATTTTCATTAGTAAAATAAATTTTTGAATATACTTACCCGGTGATCATATAGCTGTCAGCTCTGCTGCCCGACAGAAAAACCTAAGGACCAAATACGCCAGCGATCGCTATACAGGTGGGGGTGTACATCAACAGCGCCATCTGTCGCGCAGGTACTAAGTACTCCAATGTCAACAAAGAACCAATTTTCTCCTCGGTCCACTGGGTCTCTATTGGGGAGGAAGGGAGGGTCCTTTAATCTATGATCACCGGGTAAGTATATTCAAAAGTTTATTTTACTAATGAAAATAACATTTTTCAATATTAAACTTACCCGGTGATCATATAGCTGATTCACACCCAGGGGGGTGGGTAGAGACCAGCAATATATGTTAACATTAAGAGCTAAGTATTTGGTATTTCATTTTATCAGTTATTCAAAATAACAAACATAAAATAAATAAGTACCTGGTAAGGAAGTCGACTTGAACAATTACTCTGCCTTTTTAAGTACGTCTTCCTTACTGAGCCTCGCGATCCTCATAGGATGCTGAGCGACTCCTAGGAGCTGAAGTATGAAGGGTTGCAACCCATACTAAAGGACCTCATCAAAACCTCTAATCTAGGCGCTTCTCAAGAAAAGAATTTGACCACCCGCCAAATCAACCAGGATGCGAAAGGCTTCTTAGCCTTCCGTACAACCCAAAAAACAACAATAAAAACATTTCAAGAGAAAGATTTAAAAGGTTATGGGATTAGGGGAATGTAGTGGTTGAGCCCTCACCCACTACTGCACTCGCTGCTACGAATGGTCCCAGGGTGTAGCAGTTCTCGTAAAGAGACTGGACATCTTTAAGGTAAAATGATGCGAACACTGACTTGCTTCTCCAATAGGTTGCATCCATTACACTCTGCAGAGATCTGTTTTGTTTGAAGGCCACTGAAGTTGCGACAGCCCTAACTTCATGTGTCCTTACCTTCAGCAAAGCAAGGTCTTCCTCATTCAGATGGGAATGAGCTTCTCGAATCAAAAGCCTGATATAATAAGAAACTGCATTCTTCGACATAGGTAAAGAAGGTTTCTTAATAGCGCACCATAAAGCCTCTGACTGTCCTCTTAATGGTTTGGTACGTCTTAAATAGTACTTAAGAGCTCTTACAGGGCATAGGACTCTTTCTCGTTCATTTCCAACCAGGTTAGACAGGCTTGGAATATCGAACGATTTGGGCCAAGGACGAGAAGGAATTTCGTTTTTGGCTAAAAAACCAAGCTGTAAAGAACATGTAGCCGTTTCAGATGTAAATCCAATGTTCCTGCTGAAGGCGTGTATCTCACTGACTCTTTTAGCTGTTGCCAAGCAGACGAGGAAAAGGGTCTTCAAAGTGAGATCTTTCAAAGAGGCTGATTGAAGTGGTTCGAACCTTTCTGACATAAGGAACCTTAGTAGCACGTCTAAGTTCCAACCTGGTGTGGCCAACCGACACTCCTTCGAGGTCTCAAAAGACTTAAGGAGGTCCTGTAGATCTTTGTTGTTGGAAAGATCTAAGCCTCTGTGACGGAAGACTGCTGCCAACATGCTTCTGTAACCCTTGATCGTGGGAGCTGAAAGGGACCTTTCCTTCCTTAGGTATAAAAGGAAGTCAGCTATCTGAGTTACAGAGGTACTGGTTGAGGATACTGAGACCGACTTGCACCAGCTTCGGAAGAATTCCCACTTCGACTGATAGACTTTAAGAGTGGATGTCCTCCTTGCTCTAGCAATCGCTCTGGCTGCCTATTTCGAAAAGCCTCTAGCTCTCGAGAGTCTTTCGATAGTCTGAAGGCAGTCAGACGAAGAGCGTGGAGGCTTGGGTGTAACTTCTTTACGTGCGGCTGACACAGAAGGTCCACTCTTGGAGGAAGTGTTCTGGGAACGTCTACTAGCCATTGCAGTACCTCGGTGAACCATTCTCTCGCGGGCCAGAGGGGAGCAACCAACGTCAACCTTGTCCCTTCGTGAGAGGCGAACTTCTGCAGTACTCTGTTGACAATCTTGAACGGGGGGAATGCATAAAGGTCTAGATGGGACCAATCCAGAAGAAAAGCATTTATGTGAACTGCTGCTGGGTCCGGGATCGGTGAGCAATAAACTGGGAGCCTCTTGGTCATCGAGGTAGCAAACAGATCTATGGTAGGCTGACCCCACAGGGCCCATAGTCTCTTGCATACATTCTTGTGAAGGGTCCACTCTGTTGGGATGACTTGACCCTTCCGGCTGAGGTGGTCTGCCATGACATTCATGCTGCCTTGAATGAACCTCGTTACTAGCGAAATGTCTAGATCTCTTGACCAGGTGAGGAGGTCCCTTGCGATCTCGTACAACGTCCTCGAATGAGTCCCTCCTTGCTTGGAGATGTACGCCAAGGCTATGGTGTTGTCGGAGTTCACCTCCACCACCTTGCCTAGAAGGAGGGACTTGAAGCTTCTCAAGGCCAGATGAACTGCCAGTAGCTCCTTGCAGTTGATGTGTAAAGATCTTTGATCCGCATTCCACGTGCCCGAGCATTCCCGACCGTCCAATGTCGCACCCCAGCCCGTGTCCGATGCGTCCGAGAAGAGAATGTGGTTGGGGGTCTGAACAGCCAGTGGCAGACCCTCTCTGAGGAGAATGTTGTCCTTCCACCAGGTCAGGGCAGACTTCATCTTCTCGGAAACAGGAATCGAGACCGCTTCTAGCGTCTTGTCCTTTTGCCAGTGAACAGCTAAGTGAAATTGAAGGGGACGGAGGTGGAGTCTCCCTAACGCGATGAACTGTTCCAGTGATGAAAGCGTCCCTATCAGACTCATCCACTGTCTGACTGAACATCGGTTCTTCTGCAGCATGTTCTGGATGCAACTTTGGGCTTGACTGATTCTGGGGGCCGACGGAAAAGCCCGAAAAGCTTGACTCTGAATCTCCATACCTAGGTACACTATAGTTTGGGATGGGACGAGTTGGGACTTTTCCATATTGACCAGGAGACCCAATTCCTTGGTCAGATCCAGAGTCCACTTTAGATTCTCCAGACAGCGACGACTTGACGAAGCTCTTAGAAGCCAGTCGTCCAAATAGAGGGAGGCTCTGATGTCTGCTAAATGCAGGAATTTGGCAATATTCCTCATCAGTTTCGTAAAAACAAGAGGTGCCGTGCTTAGGCCAAAGCACAGGGCTTGAAACTGGTAAACCACCTTCCCGAAAACGAACCTTAGAAAAGGTTGGGAATCTGGGTGGATGGGGACATGAAAGTAAGCGTCCTTTAGGTCTAACGAGACCATCCAGTCTTCCTTCCTGACCGATGCTAGCACCGACTTTGTCGTCTCCATGGTGAACGTCTGCTTTGTGACAAAGACATTCAGAGCACTGACGTCTAGCACCGGCCTCCACCCGCCTGTTTTCTTCGCCACTAAGAAGAGACGGTTGTAGAAGCCCGGGGATTGGTGGTCCCGGACTTTGACTACCGCTCCCTTTTGTAGTAGAAGAGACACCTCTTGCTGCAATGCTAGTCTCTTGTCCTCCTCTCTGTACCTGGGAGAGAGGTCGATGGGAGTTGTTGCTAGAGGGGGCTTGCGCAAGAATGGAATCTTGTACCCCTCTCTGAGTAACTTCACAGATTGTGCGTCTGCGCCCCTGTTCTCCCAGGCCTGCCAGAAGTTCTTGAGCCTGGCTCCCACTGCTGTCTGAAGAAGGTGGCAGTCAGACTCTGCCTTTGAAGGACTTGGAACCCTTCTTCTTGCTCCCGCGTTGACCTTCGGCACGAGCACCTCCTCTGCTGGCGGCTCTGCCACGAAAGGGCGGAATGAATCTAGACGCTGGAGTGTCCAACCTGGGTCTAGGCACGGAGGGCAAAGGGGTGGCTTTGCGTGCGGATGACGCAACCAGGTCATGAGTATCTTTCTGGATCAAGGAGGCGGCAATCTCCTTGATCAACTCCTCAGGGAAGAGGCACTTAGAGAGAGGAGCAAACATAAGCTCCGACTTTTGAAATGGGGTGACTCCAGCTGACAAGAAGGAGCAAAGGTGATCCCGCTTCTTGAGGACCCCGGACACGAAAGAAGCCGCAAGTTCACTAGAACCATCCCGAATGGCTTTGTCCATGCAGGACATGATGAGCATGGAAGTTTCCTTATCAGAAGGGGAGGTCTTCCTGCTCAACGCTCCCAAACACCAGTCCAAGAAGTTAAAGACTTCGAATGCTCGGAAAACTCCTTTCATAAGATGGTCCATATCAGAAGGAGTCCAGCAAATCTTGGAGCGTCTCATAGCCAGCCTGCGGGGAGAGTCTACCAGACTTGAGAAGTCGCCCTGGGCAGAGGCAGGAACTCCCAAGCCGAGAACTTCTCCCGTGGCATACCAGACGCTAGATCTGGAAGCAAGCTTGGCCGGGGGAAACATGAAGGATGTCTTCCCAAGTTGCTTTTTAGACTGCAACCACTCTCCCAGTACCCTTAAAGCTCTCTTGGACGAGCGAGCGAGTACGAGCTTCGTAAAGGTAGGAGCTGCTGACTGCATACCTAAAGCGAACTCAGAGGGAGGTGAGCGTGGTGCTGCAGACACAAACTGGTCCGGATATAAATCCTTGAACAGCGCAAGCACTTTCCTAAAGTCTAAGGAGGGAGGCGTGGTCTTGGGTTCATCGATGTCCGAGTGTTGGTCGTCAAGATGTGCAGCGTCATCATCATCAGAGAGTCCATCGTCTGAATGTTGAGGAGGAAGCGGCAAAGGAGTAGGTAAAAGCTGGTCGGCTGAGTCCGGCAGCACGGGTGCATGCGTGACTGCACTGGACCCAACGTCATGGAACTGTTGGTCAGTCTGGGAACTGGCAACAACCATAGCTGAATGGGGACGCAAAGCGTCTACTCCTGACTGTGATCGGATAGTGGAGACCACTGTGGATTGCGGAGGCTGACGCACCGCGTCAAAACACGGCAACTTAACTCCACCCTCTTGTTGTTGTGGAAGCACACGAACGTCAACGGAGGGTTCCGTGCGTCGGTGAACGTCAACATGCGTCTGGCAGGGTCGACTGCGCATA
The DNA here is from genome assembly GCF_036898095.1 of Palaemon carinicauda. Taxonomy (NCBI): domain Eukaryota; kingdom Metazoa; phylum Arthropoda; class Malacostraca; order Decapoda; family Palaemonidae; genus Palaemon; species Palaemon carinicauda. Next base: position 36,133,336 of record NC_090754.1, on the reverse strand, counting down.
GGTGGTGGAGCACTCGCAGCTGGAGTGTGGGAGCAGGCAGCCTCAGCGTCTACTGAGCGCACAACCGTGGGAGGTTGTAGGCTAACGGGTGCAGCGTCAACCTTCTCCGCCCGATACTCCTGCATGAAGGAAGCTAACTGAGTCTGCATAGACTGTAGCCAAGACCACTTAGGGTCTACCGCAGCTGGTGCGGCAACAGACGGAGTCACTGCCTGTTGCGGTACCACTTTGCCTCTCTTAGGAGGTGTGCAGTCGTCGGAGGACTGCAGCGAGTCCGAACTGACCCAGTGGCTACACCTGGGCCGTTGGATTCGCTCGGAAGGGACCTTGCGTTTAAGAGGCCGTGAGACCTTGGTCCATCGTTTCTGGCGAGAAACCTCTTCCGCAGACGAGACATGAACGGGCTCACTCGTCTTCTTGTGGGTGGGGCGATCTTGGAAAGATACGTCCGAAACCACGGAGGGAACGTCTGTCCGCTGATTAAAGCCTGTCGAACCCTTTGGTCGTACGACATTGCTTCTCCCCTGGGCTTGGGAGCTTGCAAGAGGTCCCGGACTGGGAGGACGACAGGCACGAACAGACGCACCCTCATGCGTAACACTGACACTTTTCACTGCACTAACACTCACTTCACTTCCCACTGCACTTTTACCTTTCAACTCCCTGACGTCAGCCATGAGTTGATTTCGGTCATTCGCCAATGACTCGACTCTCTCACCCAGAGTCTGGATGGCACTCAACACATCTGCCATCGAAGGTTGATGAGAGCTAGCAGGGGGGTCGGGAGCAACCACTACAGGGGAAGGAATAGGTTGAGGGGCATGGGGAGAGGAAAAATCAACTGAGCGAGACGAACTCCTCCTGACTCTATCTCTCTCTAGCCTACGTGCATATTTCAGGAATTCTTGAAAATCGAATTCCGAAAGCCCAACGCATTCCTCACATCGATCTTCCAATTGACAGGCTTTACCCCTACAATTGGAACAAATGGTGTGAGGGTCGATAGAGGCCTTCGGAAGACGCCTTGAACAGTCCCTAGCGCTACACTTCCTGTACTTGGGAACTTGAGAAGGGTCAGACATCTTGAATTAGTCAAAGGGGGAATTCAAAATCTATCCAAGTCGTCAACAAATGATCCAAAATTAAATAAAGAATGCAAGGAAATATGAAGAGAACCTCTGCACAGCGAAAGCTAATAACTGGAAAGGAATACTTCACCAAATAACGTGAAAATCAATCCAGAAAGCAACAGCGTATTAAGTAGGTCTTGCCGGTGGCACGACAGAGAGAAAATTGGTTCTTTGTTGACATTGGAGTACTTAGTACCTGCGCGACAGATGGCGCTGTTGATGTACACCCCCACCTGTATAGCGATCGCTGGCGTATTTGGTCCTTAGGTTTTTCTGTCGGGCAGCAGAGCTGACAGCTATATGATCACCGGGTAAGTTTAATATTGAAAAATTCTTTTTCTTGGACACAAGAGTATTAATATTTCTTATTCAATCCCCAAGTGGAATCATTAAGAAGTTTTTAGTCTTCTACTCTATATTAACATACATCTAACACCAAACAGAGGTCTTCCTCATTATATTTTTACCTCCCAAACTCCAATTCATTCACTTGTATGCATATAATGCACTCCACAAAGGAAGTTCAGTTTTGGCAATAACTTTCTGTAATTTCCAAGCAACAAGACCTACATTTAATCAGTGTTTGTTATAGCAGGTGAAAGCTACGGCTGATGCTGTTAAACCTAAAGGAAATTTGAAAGAAATGATTCACAGTGCAAAATTTGTATACAAATCTACATTAAAGATACTTTTACCAGGTGGAATGAACATACACATAAGGGGTATTGGTTAAAAGATGACTTTCTTACACCTCAATAGAGAACATATCTCCATATCTGATCATAGCCTCTTGGCATTCTGGGTATATGCACCTGTAACAGGATCTACCGAGAGTTCTGAGTGATTATCAGAGGTGCACATACACATTACTGGTAAAATTTATCGACACTCCATTTTGAATTGCCCACTACTACTCATTCAAATTCTTTTTCTTTGGTACAAGAGTATTAATATTTAATTATTGCCCAAGAAAAATCTAAGAAGTTTTAGCTCTTCTGCTCTATATTACCTTACATCTAAGCACCAAATGAAGGTCTTCCTCGTTATATTTTTACCTCCCAAACTCTGATTCATTCACTTGAATGCCAATGATGCGCCCCACAAAAGACATTTGATTTTGGCAATAACTTTCTGTAATTTCCAAGGAACAAGACCTACATTTAATCAATGTTTGTTTTAGCAAGTGAAAGTTACAGCTGATGCTGTCATACATAAAGGAAATTTGAAGGAAATGATTCACAGTGCAAATCGTGCCTCGCCTAATATGAACTCTTTCCATGAAAGTTCAATAAATATATGATACTTTCATTTCAAGCCAAATATACAAACTGCATATTGTTCCTACTTGCTATCTTGTGTTTTATCCATCTCTGGCCATGAATAATGATGCAAACTACCCGTTCATGAGTTTTCCTAACCCCCTCTTATAAAAACATTTATGGAGATCCTAGTGGGAAATGGGGTTTTGGTGAGGAAACAGGTTTGTATAGTTAGGAACTGACAAATTTAAAGTAATTTGTATTTGTAATTTCCCAAACGGTACAAACCTTGCACTCTTTATTTGGGAAATACTTTCGGCAAAGCTAGAAGACTAGCCATGAGACTTCTAGCGAGGTGTAACAACTCCCACCGCTAGTTAGTGGGGGGTAGGGAGATAGTACCAGCTACCCCGCTCACACACACACCGTTGTTGTCTCGTCACTTTTGACTGCAGACAGCACTTACCAGGGATAGGGGATAGTGGGCCAAATTTGTATAAAGAGCTCAAGGTTTGTATCGCTGGGAAAAATACAAATTACTTTAAATTTGTAATTTCTTCTGACAGTAAATACAAACCTTTTCACCCTTTAGTAGGGAAAACTCACCCTTAAGGTGGGTGGAAGTCCTAAATCAACTAGCTGGCTTTTGACCCGAGTCTTTTTTTGCATGCGCTCTGCACATATGAGGGTGAAAACCCTGACATCTCACTAAATTTCATGTGCAATAGCACGCTTTGGTGGCCTGCGCAATCTGTGTGATTGTATAATACTAGCAGTATGATTAGCATATGCAAGAATTCTCAGACACGTAGGAATCTTTGAATCAACCATAGATGTTATCCAATCCCACCTCGTCAGAGGTATGGGGACGAAACAAGCATATATCTCTATACCAAGTTACCCAAGGGAAATGGTTTTACCAGCAGACAGAGGAAGCCAGCTTGCAAACAGTTGTTACTGTTGTTCCCCATGAGAGGGGAAAATGAAGAAAGAAAGAGCCAGTCATTCTTAACATTCATCTTGGACTTAATCCAGGGTAACCTCTGACCTCCACCATCTGCTACTTGTCCATCAAAGAGCCTTAGGTATTTAAACAGCTTGTTGCACAGCCACCACAGAGCCAATGGAGAATGTTTCTATGTTTCTGTGGGTCATGTCTTGCAGGTAGTGGGTGGTGAGGGTCATCTGATGCTTCCATCACCCACTTGTAGGATCTACTTCACTGTAGTTTTTTCTTGAACGCTAGAGACATAATTACGACCCTAATGTCATGAGCTCCGGGTCATCTTGTCTAGGAGGAAGGATCAGGGTTCAATGCTCAGACTATGACCTTGTGAATCAAAGTAGTGATCGTGTTCTTGGTGATCCTCCTCTTGACCTTCCCCGTGCTGACACTAGGGGGTAAGCTCCTACAGTTCTCTTGAGGTAACACCTCAAACTTGACACTGGACAAAGTAACAGCTGATCTGGATCATCGGTTACGTTACAAGGACTCCCAATGCGGTAGGGCCCGAATCTAGTATCTGTTACTCACACAGATTTTTTGAGTTTTGGCAATAAATTCAAGGATGAAGCCGAGCATTAACTCCCCATCCCCTTAATTGGGAGATGTCGTAGGAAAGACCAGGGAGTTTGCCGACTCTCTTGGCTGAAGCCAACGCGAGCAGGAAAACCTTCTTCAAGGTCAGGTGAAGATCTGTTGCCTGGCGTACTGGTTCTTAGGGGGCACCCTTCAGGGATCGAAGGACGCGAACCACATTCCATGGAGGTGGTCTATCTTCCAACTGAGGGCAGGTAAGCTCGAAACTCCAAATGAGGAGAGACAACTCTAATGAAGAGGAAATGTTAACTCCTTCCAGCATAAAGGCCAGTATCAAGAGCGAGCAGTAGCCTTTCACCACTGAGACGGAAAGGAGTTTTTCCTCCCGAAGATACATGAGGAACTCCGCTATTGCTGGAATAGTGGCATCAAGAGGAGAGATACCCCTACCACGACACCAACCACATAAGACAGTCCACTTAGCCTGATAAACAGCAGATATAGATTTCTGGAGGTATCCGAGCAATCTCTTCGCAAATTGTTAGGAAAAGCCTCTTTGTGTGAGGAGATGTTGGATAGTTTCCAGGCATGCAGGCGTAGATATTCTACAACTTTGTGGTAGATGTTCACATGGGGTTGTCAGAATAGATCATGTCATGGAGAGAGTTCTCTCGGGACTTCCATTAGCAGCTGCAGAAGGTCTGGGAACCATTCTGCGTGATGTCATAGCAAAGTTATGAGAGTCATTGCTAGGCTTTAGGTTGACCTCGCCTTCTTGAGCACCCTTCTCAGCAGGCAAAACGGAGGAAAGTGTAATGTCGAAGTTGTCCCACTGTTGTTGGAATACATCCTGCCAGAGAGCCTCGGGATCCAGGATTGGTGAATAGTAGAGCAGGAGCCTGTTGTTCAGGGACGTCGCAAACAGGTCTACTGTCGGGGAACCCCACAAAGTCAGGACTTTGTTGGCTACTAGATAACTCAAAGACCACACGAAGCCCACTATCTGAGTCGCTCAGCTATGACTGTCCCCGAGTACATTTCTTTTCCCAGGAATGAAGCAAGCTGATAGGGACACCGAGTGGTCTTCTGACCATCTTAGCACCTCCACTGGTAGATGGCAAAGGTGCTGCGAAAAAGTACCACCTTGCTTGGTTACATAAGCCACTACTGTAGTGTCATCACTCATCAACACCTCCAAGAGACCTGCCAGGAACTGATGGAACTGTTGTATGGCTAGGAAGGCTGCCCTAATCTCTAGACGATTAAAGAGCTGGTACCTTTTGGACTCTGACCAGAGCCCAGAAGCCGTGTGGTGCAGCAAGTGGGCTCCCCAGCCTTCTTTTGATGCATCTGAGAAGAGCATCAATTCTGGGGGAGGGACAAGGTCAACACCTCGGAGATTCTCGTCTGCCACCCACCATCTCAGGTCCGTCTTCTGCTAGGGTCCCATAGGAACTAGAGTATCCAGAGAGTCCTCATGCTGAACCCACCTGCATTTCAGCTGCCATTGAAGAGATTGGATTCGCAGGCGGCCGTTGAGGACTGGACAAACCAGGGATGACAGATCACCTATGAGACATAATCACTGCTGGGCTTGGAGAGCGTCTAATTGAAGGAAGGCACTTGCTTCCTTCTTCAGCCACTGAATCCTGTCATCTGAAGGGAAGACTTTTTGCAGGCTGGGGTTGATGATCATACCTAGGTATACCAGCCTCTGTGATGGAAGCAAGGATTACTTCTTGAGATTTACCACAATCCTCAGATCACAGTAAAATTCCAGTAGTCTGTCTCGTTGTTGAAGAAGGGTCACCACCGAGTCTGCTATGATCAGCCAGTCGTCCAGGTATCTTAAGAGACAGATGCCGATCCTGTGGGCCCAGGTTGACACTAGGGTAAAAACTCATGAAAACCAGAAGTGCTGTAGAAAGACTGAAGTAAAGCACCTTGAACTGATATTGCCTGTTGTCATGGATGATCCTCAGATACTTCTTTGACGACGGATGTACTGGGATCTGGTAGTGTGCATCCTTGAGGTCCACTGTGCACATTAAGTCCTGTGGTCTTACTGCTTGCCTGACCTTATCAGCCATCTCCATGCTGAACAGAGTTTGTTGCATAAACTTGTTCAGGGCTGAGAGGTTGATGACGGGTCTCCAGCCTCCAGACACCTTTTCACATGAAAGAGTCAACTGAAGAAGCCTTGGGATACGTCGAGGACCTCTTGGAGAGCACCCTTTTCCAACATGGTCTAAACTTCGGGGCAAGCTCCTTCACGGATCCCTTAGTGTAGGAGCTCAATGGAACTGGACTGTAAGTCAATGGAGGGAGAGACTGCGTGAATGGGACGTGATACCCAGAACGGATCACGGAGATTGTCTAGGGTTCGGCCCCATTCTGCAGCCACCCATACCACCGGCGTTGCAGGCATTCCCAAACTGGTGGACGACTGGGAGGATTGCCCTCCCTAGCGGGAGCTGCCTCAACGGCTACCTCTCCTCCTTAACCTCCTTGACTGGATTTACTTCCCTTCTGTTGGCCACAGGCAAGAAAGGGGTTCTTAGACATATCTTTGGAAGAGCCTGCACTCTTACTGCTGGTCTGTGGCCTGAACGATTGGGGTTTCCTCAGTGGAAGAGCTGCTGTGTAGGACATGAAAGTCATAGCCCTCTGGAGGAGGGAGTCTTGGTTAGACTTCCTTCAATGATCAACCGCCCTCTCAAAATCGTCCAAACTGAAAATGGAGGGACCCTCCAACATCAAATTCCGAAGTTTGGTGGCCTACGACTTCGGAACCTATTGATTGAACTTCTCAATTATCGACTCCCTTAACCTGAGAATCAGGCTAGCCCACAGATTGACCACCTGGTCGGCGAGAAACTAAACGGTTCTGGTCCACGACAAAATGACAAATTCGAAGATAATTTGTATTTTTCCTAACCATACAAACCTTAGCTATTTACATTGGGTTTACCTTTTAGCGCAGCTGAAATGACGAGCCAATAGTTTTAACGAGGGTTAATTACCCCCGCGCTAGTTAGCGGGGGGTGGGGAAGGGTAGCTTGCTACCCCTCCCCCCTCCACACACCGGTGACTTGCTTCACTTCACTTAGAGGTAGGACTTGACTTGGGGGTCAGGGATGGCGAGCACATTTGTGTAAATAGCTAAGGTTTGTATGGTTAGGAAAAATACAAATTATCTTCGAATTTGTCATTTGTTCCGTAACCGAAATACAAACCACGCTATTTACAGAGGGTGACTTACCCCTTAGGAAGGGTAGAAAGTCCCCAGCCTTACTGACTTCGGCTTGCCCAGGGGCTCGATCCCTCAGTGAGCAGCACTAGAGAGAGGGAGCCCCTGTACCTCACAAGTTCCTAGCGTCGCTAGGAACGAGTGGCCTACATAAGCAGTGTGAGGAGGAGAGTGTGACTCGTCCTATGAAGTTGACCTTGAGACCTTCAGATAGGAATTCTAGGATAGGACGTTCCCCATACCACCTCGTCAGGGTATGGGAGACGCAACAGTATTAAGCTTAATACTAGGAGCACAAAGAAGCATGGGTTACTTGCAGAGGTCGAGGTCAGCTATGCGAGGACCAGGATGCTGCTTCCCCAAGAGAGGGGAGAATGAAGAAAGAAGTAAGGGTCAGACATACTCTTTCATTCACGCAGACTAAGACCGGGTAACAACGCCCTCAACCTACTGCTACTTGTCCAAAAAGGAGCCTGAGGTTAGACCAGCTGTTGTGCAGCCACCACAGGGCCGATAGAAAACGTATCGAGGCTCCTGTGGGTCACGTCTTGCAGGTAGTGGGCTGTGAAGGTCGTTTGACGCTTCCAGCCCCAGCTTGAAGTACCTGCGTCACAGAGAAGTTTCTCTTGAAGGCCAGGGATGTAGCAATACCCCTGACATCGTGGGCCCGAGGGCGACGTGACGGAGGAGGGTCAGGATTCAGGGCATGGTGGATAACCCTTCGAATCCAAGCTGAGATGGTGTTCCTGGTGACCCTCCTCTTAGTCCTGCCTGTGCTCACAAACAAAGCTCGCACATGAGGACGGACTGCAGCCGTTCTCTTCAAGTAGTGCCTCAGACACCTCACTGGACAGAGTAGCAGCTGGTCTTGGTTGCTTGTTACAGAACGGAGACTCGCGATCCTGAAAGAGTCGAACCGAGGATCCGGCACTCCAGGATTCTGAGTCTTGGCAATAAACTCAGGGACGAACCTGAACGTTACCTCCCCCCATCCCCTTGAATGGGCGATGTCGTACGAGAAACTATGAAGTTCACTATCTCGCTTGGCCGAAGCCAAGACAAGTAGGAAAGCCGTCTTCCAAGACAGGTGGCGATCGGAGGCCTGGCGTAATGGCTCGAAGGGAGGTCTCTTAAGAGACCTGAGGACTCGAACCACGTTCCAAGGAGGGGGTCTCACTTCCGACTGGGGGCAGGTAAGCTCATAGCTACGTATGAGTAAAGAGAGTTCTAGCGATGAAGAAATATCCACGCCCTTCAATCTGAAGGCCAAGCCTAAGGCTGAGCGATAGCCTTTCACTGCAGAGACAGAAAGGCGCATTTCTTCTCGCAGATACACGAGGAAGTCCGCTATTGCTGGAATAGTGGCATCGAGTGGAGAGATACCCCTTCCACGACACCAACCACAAAAGACTCTCCACTTTGCTTGGTAGACTCCCTCAGAGGACCTTCGCAGATGCCGAGACATTCTCTCCGCAACCTGTTGCGAAAAGCCTCTCTCCGCGAGGAGACGCTGGATAGTCTCCAGGCGTGAAGCCGAAGCGAGGCTACGGCCCTGTGAGGGACGCCGGAGTGGGGTTGTCTGAGAAGCTCGTGTCGTGGAGGAAGCTCCCTTGGGAGTTCCGTCAGGAGTTGCAGAAGGTCCGGAAACCATTCCGCGTGATGCCAAATCGGAGCTACCAGAGTCATGGAACAGTTGACCGATAGTCTGGTCCTGTTGAGCACCCTTCTCATCAGACAGAACGGTGGGAAGGCGTACACGTCGATGTTGTCCCACCGTTGCTGGAAAGCATCTTGCCAGAGTGCCTTGGGGTCCAGGACTGGTGAGCAGTACAGGGGCAGCTTGAAGTTCAAGGCTGTCGCGAACAAGTCCACAGTCGGGAAACCCCACAAAGTCAGGACTTTGTTGGCTATCTGAGGATCCAAAGACCACTCGGTACTCACTATCTGAGAAGCCCTGCTCAGACTGTCGGCGAGCACATTCCTCTTGCCAGGAATGAAGCGAGCTGATAGTGTTATCGAGTGGGTTTCGGTCCACCTCAGAGTCTCTACTGCAAGATGGGATAGCTGTTGCGAAAAAGTGCCTCCCTGCTTGTTGATATAAGCCACTACCGTGGTGTTGTCCCTCATCACCACCACGGAGTGACCCGCCAGGGACCGTTGGAACTGCTGAAGAGCCAGAAAGACGGCCTTCAATTCTAGCAAGTTGATGTGTAGGCACTTTTCTGATTCTGACCAAAGGCCTGAGGCCCTCTGGTTCAGAACGTGCGCCCCCCACCCTTCTTTTGACGCGTCCGAAAACAGAGTCAATTCCGGGGGGAGGACGAGAAGACTCACTCCCTTCCGCAGGTTCAGCCAATCGTCCAGGTAACGAAGGAGACAAATGCCGTTCCTGTGCGCCCAAGATGAAATCAGGGTGAACACTCTGGTGAACACCTGAGGAGCTGTGGAGAGACCGAAACACAGCACCTTGAACTGGTAGATCTTGTTGTCTAGGCAGAATCTCAGGTACTTCCTGGAAGACGGATGGATTGGGATCTGGAAGTACGCGTCCTTTAGATCCAGTGTGCACATGAAGTCTTGTGGTCTCACCGCAAGTCTGACCGTGTCTGCTGTCTCCATGCTGAACCGGGTTTGTTTGACAAACCTGTTCAGAGCTGAGAGATCGATGACGGGTCTCCAGCCTCCAGTAGCCTTCTTTACAAGAAAGAGTCGACTGAAGAAGCCTGGGGAGCCGTCCACGACCTCCTGGAGAGCACCCTTCTCGAGCATGGTCTCGACTTCGGCCTGAAGGGCAAGCCCCTTTGCCGATCCCGTGGCATAGGAGCTCAACGACACTGGATTCGCTGTCAGGGGAGGTTGAGATGTTGTGAACGGGACGCGATAGCCTTGGCCGATCACTGAGACCGTCCAAGCATCGGCCCCGTGTTGCTGCCACCTGCGGACGCAACGCTGAAGGCATCCCCCCACAGGTGGACATGCAGGGGGACTGCCACCCCTAGGGCTTGCGGCCGCGGCCGCCACCCCTAGGAGTCTTGCCTCCCCTGGAGGACTTACCGCCCCTCTTGACCTTGGCTGGAAAGGGCTGGGGCTTAGACACCACCTTCTCAGCTGCCGGTGCCTGTTTGGGAGCCTTACGAGGCTGTTGCTGCTGTTGTGGCGGGGCTGGAGGCTTATAGGGCCGAGTTGTAAGGGCCCTATGGAGGAGGGAGTCCGTGCTGGATTTCCTCCACCTCTCAGCCGTTCGCTCCATGTCTTGAGGCTCAAACAGGCTCTCCCCCAGAAGGGAAGCATGTCGGAGCCTACACACATCTACGGCGGGGACCTTCGGATGGAATCTCTCGGACACAGCATCACGACACTTCAACACCGAGTTGGCCCACAGAGTGGTAACCTGGTGCGCCAAAAACTCGATGGAGCGGGTGCCCGAGAGCAAGAAGGTCTCCAGGGCCTTCCTATTGGTCTCCTTGTACAAGTCCTCCGATCGCAATACAGTAGGATGCCCAGAGATCCTAGCCAAAAGTCCAGCCACGAAGTGGCCTGCATGGCACACTTAGCGACCTTCTCGTGGCTAAGGATCTCTGCCGCCGGGCAGAGAGTTTCTCAAGGGGAACTCCCTTCGCCAGCTCCTCCACAGAGTGATGGAGAGGAAGAGCGAGGTTGTGCTCACCCAGGATCTCGAAATACCTCCTCTGCTGAAGACGAGGAGGAGGGATGAGCTTGTTCCCGGCAGTGGAACGACTGGAGGAGGCAAGAAGTGCGAGCTGAGCGTTGGCCCTAGCTCTGGCACTCTTCAGCCCCCGAGACCAGGGCAGAGCCGCACTGGTCTTAGGGGCCTTCCGTACGTCAAACACTTCATCCAAAATCGTGTCTTTGCCTTCACGGGGGGCGATGACTGGATCCGTAAGCCTTTAAAGTTGCCTTATCAGGCTTAGGACCTGCCAGAAGGCATGTTCGGATTCTTGCTGTTCTCCTCCCTGATGGCTGGCAGCTAAGTCTCCTGCCCCAGGGATCTCTTCCTGGGGTGACACGTGGACATTCCCCTGGGTAGTCGTGGGTTCCTGACGAATCCTTGCAGAGGATTTAGGGATGGTCTTGGAGTCCTTGGATTCCCTCCTGGGAGGGATACAGGATCCCAACAACAAGGTTCGAGGGGACCCTTCCTCACGAGACGATTATCCTGCATGAAGCGAAGTCTCCCCCCCCTGGTGCCGAGGGGAAGACTACCACCCCACTGGACTCACCTGAGGACAGAAAGGCCTCGTCCACGGGAGAAGGAGAGAGCACTCGTGCCGGGGAGAAGGGACCTTCGCGACCGACCTCTTGGGAACCAACTTCGCCCTGGGGGAAGTCACCACGAAGTCCACTCCTCTCTTTCTCTTCAGCGTAGGAGAGAAAGCCGTTGGTTTGTTACCCTGGCCGGCGAGTGCTGGTTTCATAACCCTCACTAACGCCCGTGCCAGAGGACCAAACCAAGTCTGTTGCTCCAAGGACACAGAGTCCGAAATCCTCGCTAAAGGGAAAGGGATCGGGCGATCCTTTGGAGTGGACACCACGGTACCTGCCTGAAAAGAAGGTGGGGAAGAATGATGTACTAACCTCTCCTCGTCCTGCACTACCAACCTGTGTTTGGGTGGAGGTGATCCCGAGTGCCGTCTAGGAGCACGCGTTCCTGCTGCTACCACCGGCTGCGGAATTCGCCGCGAACGATGGTCGCGCGAGGGCGAATGGTCGCGCGAAGGCGAATGGTCGCGCGGGCGCACAGGCGAGCGGTCGCACGGGCGCGCAGGCGAGTGGGCGCGAGGGTGGGCAGGTAAATGAACGCGTGTCCGAGGCGACGAACGCAAGCGTTGGCGCGACGGCGAGGGAACGCGCTGCCGCGTAGGTGAGGAAAACCGCTGGCGATGTAGATCCACAGGCGATCGATGATGAGCTGGTGAGTGCAGTCGCTCAAGTTGGCGATGGCGCGATGTGGCATGTCGACGCACTGGCGAGCGATGGTGAGCAGCATGCGCAGGTGAATGACCGCGTAATGGCAAGCGATGGTGAGCAGCATGCGCAGGTGAATGATCGCGTGATGGGGTGCGATGGTGATCAGCATCCGCAGGAGGGCGATCGTGCAATGGCGAGCGATGGCGAGCAGCATGCGCAGGAGGGCGATCGCGTGATGGCGAGCGATGGCGAGCAGCATGCGCAGGTGGGCGATCGCGTGATGGGGTGCGATGGTGATCAGCATGTGCAGGAGGGCGATCGTGCAATGGCGAGCTATGGCGAGCAGCATGCGCAGGAGGGCGATCGCGTGATGGCGAGCTAGAAGCTGGCGAACCATGTTCCTTCAGGAGCGTTGGAGAACGTTGGCGCACTAGCTGTCGCTGTTGAATAGGCGATACTAAGATCGCCTGTGCGCGCTGGCAAGCAGGTGAACGCTGGCGAGGAGGTAATCGCTGGTGTGTAGGTTATCGCTGGCGAGCTGGAGATCGCTGGCGAGCAGAAGGTCGACGCGTGTCATGTGAAAGGACAGGTGGCGCGGCGCGTTCACGAGCAGGAACTGGCAGATCGCTGGCGCGTTGGCGAACATGTGTTTTTGACACACGCGCAGCACGATGTTGTGTAGCCACAGGACCAGGCAGATGGTGAGCAGGGAGCTCAGCAGGAACTAAAGGGTGGTCAGAGACCGCAGGACGATGGTCCTCAAATGAGCGTTGACGCTCAGAAGAGAGCTGACGAGCAGGAGAGCGCTGGCGAGGGGGGCGAACATCAGGAGAGAGCCGACGAGCAGGTGAGCGTCGGCGAGCAGGAGAGTCTTGGCAAGCAGGAGATCGCCGACGAGCAGGAGAGCGCTGAAGATCAGGAGAGCGCTGGCGAGCAGGAGAGCGCCTGTGCGCTAGCACTGCTCGCGGAAGGGAAGGATCCCTTAGCCCCGAAGGGACCGTTGCCCGTCGGGTGACGAGTTCTCCAGAAGGCGAAGATCTGGCAGGAGATGGTGAGCGGTCTGCAGAGGTTCAAGGAAGGCGAAGCTGTAGGTTGAGGCTGACGAGGAGAGTCCCCCCCGGAGGATGAAGACCCAAAAAGGCGCCTCTTAGTCTCCCTGTAAGGGGAAGGGAGGCCCTTGTGGCGTAGCGGATGGTGAGCCTTACGGCGGAGGCGGCCTCGGGGAAGATCGTCGGGACCATCGGTCCTCCGAAGGGGAGTCTCCGTCAAAGCACTTCCCTCAGAAGGAAGCTGAGCAGCAGCAGAGACCGAAGGACTCACTTCCCCCTTCGAAGGATGTACGGAAGGGGGAGGAGAGCCTTTAGCACCATCATCCGCAACAGCACCTGCGGCGGATTGCCCAGCCATGTCGGAGGCCTCTGTCACCACGACGTCGACAATAGACAAGAGGGTCTACCTCTGCTACCGCCGGCGACTGCTTAACAGCGGCCCCCAACAAGACAAGGTCAATAAGAGCGACCCTGGAGGGCAAGCCCTTAAGCCCCAGGGACGACCAAATCTGTAAAAGATCATCACTGGTTAAGGCATTATCAATAACCTCCCCCGGAGGAGGAGGGGGAACCGCCTCGCTATGGGAGGCGACGCCCTCTCCCCCCACCGAAGGTCGGGAAACAGAACAAGGGCTGCGCTCCCACTCGGCCGACTCTCCTTAGGAGGCGGACGAGGGGGAGCTTCGGAGGAGGTTTGGGCGGCGGAAGAAGAGTCCCGAGAACCTTCCTCCTTCAAGGCTAACCCCGGAGGAGAACGGTCTCTCTTGGACTTCTTCTTACGCCGACGGCCAAACCTCTCCCACTGGGAGGCAGACCACTCCCTGCACTCACGGCACATGTTCTCCTGGTCACACCGTCGGCCCCGACATTGAGGGCAGAGGGTGTGCGGATCCGTATTTATGTCCGACATGAAAGTCCCACAAGGACGACCGGCAACTCCAGGGCATGTAAGCATTGTAAAGAAATAATAATGAAGGTCAACTTCCAACCAACACACACGCTGAAAAGAAAAAGCAGAAAATTAAAGGCTGTCACGAGGACGATGAGCAGACACGTCTGATCACCGCCGAGCCAAAAGTGAAGAGGGGCAAGTCACCGGTGTGTGGAGGGGGGAGGGGTAGCAAGCTACCCTTCCCCACCCCCCGCTAACTAGCGCGGGGGTAATTAACCCTCGTTAAAACTATTGGCTCGTCATTTCAGCTGCGCTAAAAGGTAAACCCTCTGTAAATAGCGTGGTTTGTATTTCGGTTACGGAACAAAGGAACGTTACCATCGACTTCCTGGTGCTCTCCTGGGACCAATCTTCAGTCCTGATTACATGTCCAACCAATCCTAACCATAGGTCCAGCTACGAAGTTGCTTGCATGGCAAACTTCGCGACTTTCTCCATGTTCAGGGTGTCCGCTGAGGAGAAGGTAACCCAGAGGCTTGATAGTCTTTTGCAAGAAACCACTCTTGTCAGGGCTTCAATGGCTGGGTCTAGTGGCAATGATAGGAGGGTTTCATTGGACACCTCGTAGTACCTCCTCTTTTGGATGAAAGGAGGCGGGAGAAGCTTCAAAGAGGAGCCAGTGCGGAGAGTTTGAAATGCTGGCTATCTACGCCAAAGCTTTATTCCTGGCACCTTTCAACACCCTTGATCAGGGCAAAGCTGTGCTGGCCTTGGGAGGAGATCTTTGGATGCTGTAGAGATGGTTCAATACGGTGTCCTTACCTTCCTGAAGGGGTACTGAAGGGTCATCTAGGGCGTTGATACCCCTCATGCACGCCAGCACCTGCCAAAAGGGGTAATCAGACTCCTTTTGTTCAGCCTCGGAGTATCTAGGACTCACTGCCCTTGAAAGGTAGTTATTATTTCCCGAGTTCTGGATGTCATCCTCCCACAAGCTCTCACCCATAGGAGCCCGGGATGGGTCGTAGTCCTCATAAAGCCTCGAAGACGGCCTCAATGTCGTGGGAGCCTCTACTGCTGCCATAGCTATCGCTAAGGATCTCTCCTGTACAGTACCTGAAAGGAAGCACTAGCAGTCCTATTTTTTGGTACAGTTTTTGTGTCCTTACTCTCTCTTTGAGGAAGAAGGAACTCTGCAAGCAGGAAAGGTCTTGCATTCTCCTTGCGTGTGGAAGAATCATGAACATCCTTAGTGGAAGAAACTGGTCGAAGCTGGTCCGACACCACTGTTGCAACGCATTGACCTGGAGAGATGACCCCAATGGGAGAGAGGCAATATGAAGACGTCAGAGAGATCTCCCGAGGGGATCTCAAACCCTGGCTTGTAAGGGGGTGAACCGTGTCTTCTAAGGAGGGGGTAGTCGGGTTCCTCTGCTTTCTCCTCTTGTTCGATGGCATGACTGCAGTCATCTCCTGTTGGGAGAAGTCCTGCTGTACTGCACCTGCTGAGCCAGAGGAGTGCCCCATCCTGGATCTGACAGGTGAGACAATTATCAGGGGCTACTGGTCCTTAGAAGGTGCGGGAATCGCCGACCTGCGTCTCGTGTCGTGCAGAAAAGAAAAAGTCTTAGAAGACTGCAATATTTCCAATGGAATCCTTGGGGTACTAGTAGAGGCTGCTGGAACATGCTCACCTGCAGGAGCAGCACATGTTACTGCCAAGCTAACTGCTCTCACTTGCACATCAAATCAGGGCACGTCATTCTCAAAGGGTGGTACTGAAGAAGGCATCTCACTGGGAAAGCTAAGGGCTAGCAATTGCCTCCTCAGAGTGCGTGGTTTTAGCATCTGGAAGGGAGAAAGAGACCTCTTACCTGGAAGTAAGGGAATCAGCATAGGATCTCACTCTGGCTTGCAACACCCTATAGTTGTCAGTGAATGGTTAATGGATAGACCATGTCCTCCGGCGGGGGAGTGTTTTTCCTCCGATTCCGTTTCCTTCTCTACCAAATGATGGGAATCACCACCAGCTTCCCCCAGATAGGACCCTGGCCGATGGAAGCCTTGGTAGTCAGATACTTCTGAAACTTTGCGGACTTCTGGGGAGGAGGTGGTTTGAGGACGGCATGAAGAGGTACCTGCCTAGTAGAACTACTATGACTGGGATCAGTGGGACTTCACTCCCATTGAAGGAAGTCGAAGCCTCCAATGAAATAGTTGGAATGTCATGGGTGGAACAGTGGGACGAAGATTGGCCGGTCCAGCGACCACCTGGTTCACTGCCTGAATGAGGTCCAAGAACCATTGTCTCTCTCTTGAGAATGGAACTGTTCCCGGTTGAGCACCACAAGACTGTTTCCTCGACTGGATGGAATGTTAAGAAATAGGAGGGCCCGAGAGAATGTCGACTTGTGCTGTTCCCTATGCTTTGCTTCCCTAGGGAAGCAGAGGCCGTCAACATGCAGCATGACTAACCTAGCTATCAGTCCAAGCAGGTAAAGCTACCTTACCTTGTAAGATAACATGCTGTTCCTCTCACAAGGTAGACCAATGGCGAGGTGACAGATATCGAGGTAAGCGCTGGCAAGGCGATAGCTGATATTTTGTGTTAGTGTGCAAACCTTTCTCAGAGTGCACAGGTAAGGTGAAGTGTACTGTGCTTGCCTTTCTACCAGGGCATAGCACACAGAGTGCATTAGTGAAGTAGAGCTCACCTGCGCTTTAGTCAAAGATTCTTGTGCTTGCGAGTCAAGGTAACAAGACTCGCCATAGTAGGCGATACGCTTAGTAGATGTAGAGCACATAACCACATCAGGTGGATGAGCTTGCCCACCCACTTCGCTAGGTGGTAGGGTGTGCAACACTGCACATGAATCATCTGCTAGACTGAGGTTAGCACATTCCTCAGCTAACGTGTCATGGAGAGAAACTCTTATGCTCGCTCTATCCTTTCTATCCTGCAAGGGATAGGAAGGACGGGAAACTGCAAAGGATTTGCGCACAGGCAGTGGAGCAGGTTCTACCTAACGAGAGGTAGAGGAGTGGGATCACAAGACATTGCCTAACTGCATCGTCGTCCAGATCCGACGAACTTAAGCGGGGCATGGAAGAATCCAATGCCCTTCGGTGGAATCCCCAATCAGAAGAAGGCCATCTCTCCCGCGGACAGGAAGGACAATCAACCACTTTTGCCTATAGGCAATTCTCCCTGGACATGAGAAAAATGCTGAACAGTGGCTGATGAAGGGTAGCTCTTCCTTAGAAGGGAAGGCTGACCAACACCTGGTGAAGGTCAACTCTCCCTTGGGAATGTTCAGATGCCACAAAACTCCAAATCAATCCATCAATCAACTTTCATCAGAAGGGAAGGTTGTCCAACACCTGGAGGCAGAGCTCCGGGCAGCTCAATTTGCTCCCCCCTTGGCTGAGCAAACCCAGACAGAAGATCCATATCATGAACTGCCCTTGGAACATAGCCGAATGTAGTTCCAGGGTTCACCTCAAAAAGATCCATGACAAGTCACTGTGAGGGGTACTTGTCAACAACTGCACATCCCTGCCCGCCAAAGCAAAGCGAGCACTGAGGCGAGCACGTGCCGAGGCCGAGGTGGTTGGATATGTATGAGATTCTTTCGTTCAGCGACCTACAGAGTTTCAAGGGGGAAGATGGGAATCAACGGCTGAGGAGGCTGTATGCTCCCGTTGTGTACCAAACTTCAAGTCCTCTCGAAAGCCTTTCCTTGCACGGGAAACCTGTGAGCACCAAAGCCATAGCAGAAGCATCACATCATCAGAAAGAGACTCTCCTACGATGGCGGCCAGCGCTGCTAAGCTAGGAGAAGCAACAGAGGCCTCCGAAGCATAGGATTGTTCTGGAGTCACATGGGCACCACTCATACTCGACCAATCCCCAGGGGAAGCTGACCGAGTAGAGTCAAGAGGGCGAGGTCGAGCCGACAAGAGTCAAATAGCGAGGCTTCTTCCCTTTCGAGGATGACCCCAAAGGGATAAAAGCCCTCTTAGCCTTCTTCCGCCGCCTGTTGAACCTTGTCAACTGGGAGGGCAACCACTCCCGACAATCGTTACATGGAGACTCCTCTGACCAAGAGTGATCCCTATACACACGGTAGAGACCATCGTGAGGATCAGTCTCCATTACCGACATGAAAGTGCTGCAACAGTGCCCATCAATGCTGGGACAAACCCATATGGTTATTGATCCCCACATGCTCACAAACCGGGAAGAGAAAAAGATAAAGAAAAATTTTTAGCTTTTAGGCCATTATTGGGAAATTTTATTTGGTTTTGACGGGGAGCAAGACAACGCATGTACTCCACCAAGCCGAAATAAAAAGTGACGATTTGTTACTAGTGCAGGTATGGGTGTGATGGCTGGTCTACTATTGCTAGCCCCCCTCCTCTAACTAGCAAAGGATAATTACACCTCGCAAAAGCCTTAACAGGTTATCTAATGCCCAAAAATATATAAAAGGGCTATTTAAAAAAGTAAAAATCTTATTGACTGTGGCCCCAACTATGTTGGGGTCCCTCACTCTGTCCCTGGACAGAGCTCATGCAGTGTCCCCCGGGGGCTCCTATTCTGATGACTGGCCTTTTAGGCTCAGTCGCAAACTGGGGCTTCGGCCCCAATCTTATAAGAAAGAAATCAATTGACTGTTCTCTACCCTGGTAGGGAACCCTGAGCTCTTGTGCTGAGCTAGAGCTAACACCTCCTTGGAGGGGCTGCTCTTGAGACTGGCCTCTGGCTATGTCTAATTACTGGGGCTTAAATCTAGGTTCTTTCAAACTTCTCCTACTAAAAAAAGGTAAATTTTTAGTTTCAGCCAAATTTGGAAAAATGCAATAAAAATATATTTGTTGCATCAGAAATAGTGTGGTTTCAATGAATTTAACGTTTATTTTGACTGCAAACCAACCGATTTAGAGATTTACTATGTATACCCTAGTTCATCCCACCAATTATGGGGGACACCCTTTGGGAACCGGGGTTTTGGGTGGGGGAAGGGGGGGGAGGGTGTTGGGGCATTGAATGATATTTGCAATAAATGAATAATTAATGTTCTAGCACCCCTCTCCCATACCCCTAACTAGGCCTACCGGGGGGAGGGGGGTAGGCCCCCCCAGCGACCCCCCCTTAAAGCCACAGTAATTTTCAGGGCACCACAGAACCTAACAAACCCACCTAACCTAACCTAGGGGCCCTGTACCCCTACCGGGGGGGGCTTCGCCCCCCTGCGACCCCCCCTTATGGCCAAAGTAATTTTCAAGGCACCACAGAACCTAACAAACCCACCTAACCTAACCTAGGGGCCCTGTACCCCTACCGGGGGGGGGCTTCGCCCCCCCTGCGACCCCCCCTTAAGGCCACAGTAATTTTCAGGGCACCACAGAACCTAACAAACCCACCTAACCTAACCTAGGGGCCCTGTACCCCTACCGGGGGGGGCTTCGCCCCCCCTGCGACCCCCCCTTATGGCCACAGTAATTTTCAAGGCACCACAGAACCTAACAAACCCACCTAACCTAACCTAGGGGCCCTGTACCCCTACCGGGGGGGGCTTCGCCCCCCCTGCGACCCCCCCTTAAGGCCACAGTAATTTTCAGGGCACCACAGAACCTAACAAACCCACCTAACCTAACCTAGGGGCCCTGTACCCCTAGACCCCCCCTTTAACCAGGGGTAAATTTGAATATATATATTTTGTTAAATCACTTCTTACCTTAAACGGAAGATGACGATGAAGATGTGGAAGGTTGTGGTTGACCCTCTTCTGAATCATCAAGTACTGGAATACATTCAGATTTGGTACAATACCACACATGTCTATCCTCACGAAAATGTAAAGGTGAATCACATTTACCACACTGGACACTTAAAGGTAATACGGAATGCTCCCTTAGAAAACGATTCACTACTTCAGGAGTTCCATTATAATTCCCATGAAATCGGCCGATCACATCAAAATAGGAATAACGACATATTTCACACAACCGTACCGGAGGATCCATGACAGTAAAATGACGTGTGATGAAAATATAGAAACCGGAACTTTTGAAAACCGAAAACAAACGACAATCACGGGTTTCTCCCATAATGAAATAGGGAAAAAGACAAAATAGTATCGTTTACAATGTTATATTGCACGAAAAACAGATCCTTGAAACAAGACTGAGAGACCAATGAATCGTCCAATAATAACCCTTGAAAAGAACCCAGTAGTATTTTGATTGGAGGAGCGACATTAGTGGGAGGAGCAAATGCGCATTCAAGTAAATATTGTCACATTACGCAATGGGGCGGAGCCAAGAAAGATGAAAACAGACATACAAACGAACAAGAGCTACCTTGCGTGCCCATGGAAAGATATACACTAAACTTAGAAAAAGTCAAGACCTTCAATTCCTGAAATATTTTTTTTCTCTGTAAGTATGCATTAGCGACAATAATGTATTGAGAAGAAGTGTTTTGTTATCACGTGCTTTACTAGGAAAATATATTAATATAATACATTTCCCAATTTGGTTGAATCCAAAACTTTACCTAAAAAACTTCCACTCCTCACTCGGTTCCTTTGACTTACTGAGTCTCACTACTATTCATCCTTTCTCTCCTTCTCATGCAGGTGTCAGTGGGCACAGTTGTCCACAACTGTTTTCCTTCCGGCTCTTGTGGGGTGCCTGATTTTTTGTCGACCACCTGCTGCTAGTTGCTGCGGGACTGTCCTCTGGACTACTCCCTGCCGTAACCTGTCATGATGAGTGTTGGCAAACTGATTCTCAAGTTAAGTTATAGTATGCAATTAACGTACACAAGGTAAGAGTAGATAAAATAAGGTAGGGTCAGGTAAAGTAAGGTTAGATAAAGTCGGGTTAGGTATAGTGAGGCTAGGTATGGTGAGGGTAGTTAAAGTGAGGTTAGGTAAGGTGAGGATAGGTAAAGTGAGGTTATATAAGGTAGGGTTAGGTAAAGTGAGGCTAGGTAAGGTGAGGATAAGTAAAGTAAAGATACTACCGCTAGAGAGTTATGGGGTCCTTTGACTGGCCAGACAGTACTACATAGGACCCTTCTCTCTGGTTACGGTTCTTTCCCTTTGCCTACACAGACACCGAATAGTGTGGCCTATCCTTTACAGATTCTCCTCTGTCCTCATACACCTGACAACACTGTGATTACTAGACAATTCTTCTTCACCCAAGGGGTTAACTACTGCACTGTAATTGTTCAGTGGCTACTTTCCTCTTGGTAAGGGTAGAAGAGACTCTTTAGCTATGGTAAGCAGCTCTTCTAGGAGAAGGACACTCCAAAATCAAACCATTGTTCTCTATTCCTGGGTAGTGCCATAGCCTCTGTACCATGGTCTTACACTGCCTTGGGTTAGAGTTCTCTTGCTTGAGGGTACACTTGGGCACACTTTTCTATCTAGTTTCTCTTCCTCTTGTTCTGTTAAAGTTTTTATATTTTAAATAGGAAATATTTATTTTAATATTGTTACTATTCCTAAAATGTTCTATTTTTCCTTATCTCCTTATTTCCTTATTTCCTTTCCTCACTGGGCTATTTTCCCTGTTGGGGCCCCTGGGCTTATAGCATCCTGCTTTTCCAACTAGGGTTGTAGCTTAGCATTTAATAATAATAATAATAAGTGCATTTAGATAAGGTAGTGTTAGGTAAAGTGACATTAGGTAAGGTAGGGTTAGGTAAAGTAAGGTTAGAAAAAGTACGGTTAGGTAAAGTGAGATTAGGTAATGGAGGGTTAAATGATAGTATGCAATTAACGTATACAAGGTATGAGTCGGTAAGGTAAGATTAGATAAAATAGGGGTGGGTAAGGCAATAGCAGGTAAGATATGGGAAAATAATGTGAGGTTAGGCAAGTACAATATTGCCTGGAGAGTTTACCTAATAAATTTTGTTCTTATTTAGTTTACGTCCACTTTATTGCCTTATTGAACCAATATTTTTTTTCTTATAAATTCCATGATGTCATCATTAAGGGTAGGCCTAATCTAACAAAGTTGCAAATCTCGAAAAATAAACAAATTTAGGGCTAGGCTTTAAAATAATTTCTATAGCGCTACTTTCACACAAAGAAGAACACATTCTTTCACTGTAAAATCATTTGAATATCAATAAAGTAATTACCACGCATTACCTTCACAGTAACGTCAAACAAGAATTGCACAGCACACCAGAACAATTCAATATATATAACATTAACATTATTTCTTGTTGCCAGGGTGGAGTAACTTCAGGTTTAGGTTCTTCTGGGGTGAGGCATCGTAGGCATTCATAGCCTTTGCAACGGCGCCTCCAAAGTTTATCTTCTTTAAGTTCTTATACTTTTTGGCCTTTTCCTCCACATCAGGTTTAATACTTCTTTTTTTCTTTTCTATATTTGTTTCACTAAATAAAAATAATCCTACTATTTCTTTAGGTCTTCCTCGTATGGTTGATGTAGCTCAATTACTTCATACCTTTCTTTTATATATTCCTGGCAAAACAACAAAAAATGTATCAAATTTTCCTCCTCATTTTCACAAAAATTACAGTTTACATTCCCCCCATTGTGTCTATTTACAATATTTAGTTTTAACGTATTAGTTCTTGCTCTAAAAAAATATATCTGAAGCAAATATATTGTCATGAAGTAACTCTTCTTTAATTTCTTTCTTCCGCGTTCTATATAGGCCTATTTCTAAGCTCACTTTACTTTCTATTTCTTCTTTCCACTTTTCAGTATCCTACTTTCTGGTTTCCTATTTTATTTATGCCTTGTTCATTCTTCATATCTGCCTTATGCCTATACTTAATTCTTCTAAGTACTTTGCAGGTTGTTTCCACTATCTTCCTTCTTTTTCTTGAATATCCAGGATAATTGTTTTCAGTATTTCCTTCTTCCCATTCAGGGTACGATTTAAGTATTGCAGCTTCCCATCCATCACCCTTGCTTTCATAGAAGATGCATCTATCTCCCCTCTTAGAGTCGTATTAGCTGTGCTTTTAGTGGCACCTAAAATCTTCCTGTATACCCCATTCTCTATTCTTCGTAGTTTCTCTATTTCAGTTTGTGTTAGATTTATAATACTTGTTCCATACAAAATAGATGGTAAAGAAATACTTTTCCAGAACGTTTTTCCAATCATTACTTTATTGCAACTTTTCTCTGTAACTGAATGTTAAATTAGCTAATTTTTGTGCTCTTTCTATCATTACCCTTTTCTGAGTTTTAAATATATTCCTATTATTGTCTAGCTTTATTCCTAAGTATGTTAAACTTTCTACTACTTTGATTCCCTCTATGTTATCTGGCTTTTCTTTCATGTTGTAAATCATAGAATTACTCTTTTCTTTATTAGTTTATAGCCCACATTTTCTACCAGTTTCTACTGATATCTGGATGTTACGCTTTGCATTATGTATATCCTCTGTAACTATTAAGGCATCATCTGAAAAAAAAATAATGATTCTGCCTTTATTAATCGATTTCTGAAACCGTTATTGTTCCAATTTCAAGGTTCCAAATTTTCAGCAACCGTTTGCATCCCCAAAATGGTGCCAATAATATCTAGACAAATTTAACACTTTGTCAATTATTTATACCCAATTCTCAATCATCTTGATCATCCTATTTCATTAAAATCTGCGCTGAATTGCTGGTGTAAACTGGAATTAACCGTATTGATGTTGATAGTAATTTTTTTTTCTTTTTGATTGAAAGGTATTTAGAAAGGCTTCAAAAGAAGAAGAGCTTTCTGTATACACAGAAAGCATTCAAAGCACAATTAACAAATAAAAGTAAATTCCAGGTTGGGTATATATAGTATATACGAATATTTACTCAAAAAAATATTCCAGAAAGGGTATAAAATATACTGTATACTAAAAACAAAGCTACATTCCAAGTAGGCCATAAACTGGTATATAACAATAAAAATAGTACATTCATGGGGCACTGATATGCACCAAGAAAGAAATGTAAATTCAAGGAAGGATATAAAATATATATTAAGAAAAAGTACATTTCAATGAGGACATAAATTGGTAGGTAGGCCTAACAATAAAAAATAGTGCATTCCATGAACATCTACAGTATATGTATCGAAAAAAAAATAATTTACGAAGGGCATATAAATCGTATAAATAGGCCTAGATATGTATTAGAACAAAAAGGGTATAAAATATGTATTAACAAAAATAGTACTTTCCAAGACCACAAATTGACATATAATAACAAGAATAGTACATTCCATTGACAATGATATGTCCTATCAAGAAAAATATGAATTCGAGGAAATGCACATATATTGTATATTAAGAAATAACAAGCTTCACAAGGCCATAAAAATATATATGAAAAAAAATCCTGATGGGCCATGAATATAGAACAAAAATAGCCAAGCACTAAAAAAGGATATTCTTAAAAGACAAAAATCTCTCCAAATTCAAGATAGAGGAAGAATGATCTCTTGGTCTATTCTGGTAGCAATGCAGATATAAAGTCAATTAAAAAAATTTACAATTAATTCTAAGTTACAGATTTCATTTAGTACAAGTGAAGAAAAGAAAATTAATCAATGGTTCTTTAGAGTGAGGTATAATTTATTGTTTGATTAAATCCCCAGAAGGGCAAAAAACGCCCTTGTTAACTTGTATGTATTCAATCTTGATTGCTTTAGGTAATTAAAAGATGTTCTTTTCCTACGAACAAAAAAAAAGGGTTTTCACTTTGCCCGTTTCGCAATGAAGTTTTTGTTATAATTTAGTACGTTATATACATATATATATATATATATATATATATATATATATATATATATATATATACACACATATATATATATATATATATACATATATATATATATATATATATATATATATATATATATATATATATATATATATATATATATATATATATATATATATATATATATATATATATATATATATATATATATATATATATATATATATACATATATACATTATATATACGAGGGTAAGTAAAAAATATTAGGAAAACACGTTTAAATTCTTTATTTCAGGAAAAAAACTTTCCTGTTTACTACTTCCGCTGGAAGTCTGTTAAGCGTATTTGCTATTCTGTATGTAAAGAAATTACACTATTGAGGGGAGTTGTATCTTTCCAATTCCAGTTTGTATCCGTTACCTCTGGACTGATTTGTGCTAAGCGTGAATAGATTGTTGAAATATACATTTATTATTCCTTTAAGAACTTTGAATGCCTATATTAACTGTCCCCTTAGTCGTCGAGTTTGTCGATGAAATAAGTTCAAATGTTTCATCCTCCGTCTATATTTAAATTATCTTAGTGTTGGAACTAGTTTGGTGCCCTAGATTGTACTGCTTCTAGTCTATCTATATCCTTCTGAATATTTGGAGCCTAGAACTGGATTCCGTATTCTAGATGGGGTCTTACTAGTGATATGTAAAGTGTCTTTGTTTCTGCATTTGAATTGTCTCATTGTGTAACCTATTAGTTTTTGTGCTTTCTTTTCAGCTTTTATGCTCTGTTTGGCGAACTTCAAATCTTTGCTAATAATAATGTTGAGATCTTCCTACTGATCCACACTTCCCATTTCATTACCCAGCAGTGAGTGATTTGTCTCTGGGTTACTATAGCCTATGTGCATAACTTTGTATTTCCCACAGTTGAAAGGTATTTGTCCTTTTCTGGAGCATTCTCCTAACTTAATTAGATCCTCTTTTAAGGCTTCTACGTCTTCTGAGTTCGCAGCATTTATCCTAGTTTAATATCATCGGCAAATTTGGCTATTTTACTAGTTAATCCTAAATCTATGTCGTTAATGTAAATCAGAAATAGTATTGGGCAAAGGATGGATCCTCGAGGTACACTTTTTGTAATAGCTGCCCACTCTGAGGCTTCTCCATTACCTACAACTCTCCGTTTTCTGTTTGTCAATCTTTGATCAATTCAGCAGGCTTGTCAATGATGCCTAGTGCTCTAATCTTGACCATTATTTTTCATGAGGGATCTTGTCAAAATCCTTTTGAAAGCCTAGGTATATGATGTCTATTGCCTTGCTTTTGTCATAAATGCTAAACAGATTTGTCACACAGGATCTCTTTTGTCTAAAACCATGTTGGCCGTCTATCAGAAGCATGTTTTCTCTATATGTTCCAGCTAATATTGAATCTACTATAATTGATTATACAAATTGCAAGGCACTAAAGTTAGACACACATGTCTGTAGTTACCAGGTTCTTCTTATGGTCCCTTATTATAGACTGGAGTAACATTGCCTAATTTCCATCCTTGCAGTGCCTTCCTTTCGTTGGCTGTCTCTCGAAAAATGTAAAAAGTGTAGAGTTATTTCTTCTTCTAGTTCTATAATCTCTCTTGAATGAATATCACCTGTGCCTGGTGCCTCAGCCTTACTAAGTCCCTTTATTTTCTTTTTGACTTCTTCCATTGCAAAGGTTATTCTATTTTAATGGTTGTGACCCTTCCTATTTGATAGCTGGTTCGGGGAGGATTGTTGATTCTTCCATAGCAAATACAGTTGTGAAATATACATTCATCAGTTCAGCTTTTTCCAAATCATGTTATACGATTACCCTCCAAGTCTCTTAAGGGGCTAATGTTGTTCTTGATTGGTTTTCTACTGTTTACATATGCAAAATTAAATCTTTTGGATTTTCTTTACTAGCTTAAGCCACTCTTTCCTCTTCATTGATCTTAATGGCTTTTTAGAGAGAGAGAGAGAGAGAGAGAGAGAGAGAGAGAGAGAGAGAGAGAGAGAGAGAGTTCAAAAATAAGACCAACTATAGTCTGTCCAGAATGTCATGAAACATAGAGTAGGTTTCCGACGTTGCCGCTTTGCGCCAATTTCATTCATTAAATCTCACTTAAGGCGAAAAAACAGTGTAGATTTGGCATACACTTTGCCACATCTCTCTCTGTCTCAGGTTGGGAAGGTTAAGTAGCTTATAACTTTGGTTCTGATACCCAAGCGTGACGGTTTAAGATGGAAACCTCCCCACGACAGCAATTAAGTGCTCAGACATGAGAAGTCATATTCAATGTCCACGAGTACTCCAAAAGGGAGAAAGAAAACAAAACTGTTATGCATGGCTTTGACAAGGCAGTACAACGTACAATGGATGCAACTAAGCAGTGCAGAAGTGCGATATATCGCATTTGTAAGGAAGGAGAAGACATCTTAGAAGAAAATGAAGCTCCCGTTTTTAACGGAAAGAAAAGGAAAAGACCAACAACTGTAACCAACATCGATGGATTTGATCAGTGCGTTTTACGAAGGACAGTTCTCGGTTATTAAGTCAGAAAGGAAATTCCAACGCTGGATAGCATTCTACTTGAAGTCAAAGAAAATATTGGATTTAGTGGATGCAGAGAATCTTTACGTAAGATACTTAAAGAAATTGGATTTAAATACGGAAGAGTTAACGGGCGGAAATTTCTACTGAAGAGAAGTGATATTGCAAGTGCCAGGACCAAGTTCCTACGTGAAATGAAAAATATTAGGGGTACAGGAAAAAAGTCTGTTGTATTTCTGGATGAAACCTGGATTAATCAGAATTATACAGTCACCAAGTGTTGGATGGATGAAAGTTCGACAGGAGCAACTGGAATAAACCCACCAAGCGGGAAAGGGAGTAGAATTATCATTTTGCATGCTGGATCTGAGCAAGGATTCGTGCCAAATGGACAGTTGGTATTCCAAGCAAAGAACAACGGTGACTATCACCACCAAATAAATCACATTGTATTCGAAAAATGGTTTCGAGAGCAGCTCATATCCAATATACCACAACAGTCCGTTATAATTATGGACAACGCATCATACCATTCAGTGCAAAGCGACAAATCTCCTACCATGGCAAGCACAAAGGGAGCGATCCAAGACTGGTTAAGAAATAAAGGTGAAAATCCCCCAGAATATCTGACGAAGTGTGAATTGCTTGAAATGGTGAAAGCAGTGAAACATGGAAATGCTCTAAAATATGTCATCGACAAAATAACTTTGGAAAAAGGTCGCAGGGTCGTAAGGCTGCCACCTTATCACTTCCATTATAGTGCAATTGAACTAATTTCGGAGCAGGTTAAAATCTATGTAGCCAAAAGGAATACATTTAAAATGTCAGTTCTAACATCTTTGCTGCAAGTGGCACTGTCATGCGTTACAGCAGAAAATTGGAAAAATTCCGTTAATCATGTTGAAAACATCATTATAAAAGACACAGAGAATGATGTTGCTGTGAATCAGTTTGTTGATTCATTTGTTATAGAAGTAACTTCATCTGATGAAGAATAGTACAGAACACATTAATGCTGAAAAACACTGGAGGATTATCTTGATTTAATCTAATGAAAACTTCTGTTTTATTTTGTTGTTTAGTTTTATCATGTGACGGTAAACAACACATTTTTGTAAACAATTTATTTTATGGGAAAAATCTTTATTGATTTCACTGCATACTTTTGTTTTACACCTTGTTTCTATGTTTTAATGGAGAAAAGTATTATTTTATGAAATATTTGATGTTTGGCATATTCATCAATTCTACAACAAATATGGTGAGAGAGAGAGAGAGAGAGAGAGAGAGAGAGAGAGAGAGAGAGAGAGAGTTCAAGAATAAGACCAACTATAGTCTGTCCAGAATGTCATGAAACATAGAGTAGGTTTCCGACGTTGCCGCTTTGCGCCAATTTCATTCATTAAATCTCACTTAAGGCGAAAAAACAGTGTAGATTTGGCATACACTTTGCCACATCTCTCTCTGTCTCAGGTTGGGAAGGTTAAGTAGCTTATAACTTTGGTTCTGATACCCAAGCGTGACGGTTTAAGATGGAAATCTCCCCACGACAGCAATTAAGTGCTCAGACATGAGAAGTCATATTCAATGTCCACGAGTACTCCAAAAGGGAGAAAGAAAACAAAACTGTTATGCATGGCTTTGACAAGGCAGTACAACGTACAATGGATGCAACTAAGCAGTGCAGAAGTGCGATATATCGCATTTGTAAGGAAGGAGAAGACATCTTAGAAGAAAATGAAGCTCCCGTTTTTAACGGAAAGAAAAGGAAAAGACCAACAACTGTAACCAACATCGATGGATTTGATCAGTGCGTTTTACGAAGGACAGTTCTCGGTTATTAAGTCAGAAAGGAAATTCCAACGCTGGATAGCATTCTACTTGAAGTCAAAGAAAATATTGGATTTAGTGGATGCAGAGAATCTTTACGTAAGATACTTAAAGAAATTGGATTTAAATGCGGAAGAGTTAACGGGCGGAAATTTCTACTGAAGAGAAGTGATATTGCAAGTGCCAGGACCAAGTTCCTACGTGAAATGAAAAATATTAGGGGTACAGGAAAAAAGTCTGTTGTATTTCTGGATGAAACCTGGATTAATCAGAATTATACAGTCACCAAGTGTTGGATGGATGAAAGTTCGACAGGAGCAACTGGAATAAACCCACCAAGCGGGAAAGGGAGTAGAATTATCATTTTGCATGCTGGATCTGAGCAAGGATTCGTGCCAAATGGACAGTTGGTATTCCAAGCAAAGAACAACGGTGACTATCACCACCAAATAAATCACATTGTATTCGAAAAATGGTTTCGAGAGCAGCTCATATCCAATATACCACAACAGTCCGTTATAATTATGGACAACGCATCATACCATTCAGTGCAAAGCGACAAATCTCCTACCATGGCAAGCACAAAGGGAGCGATCCAAGACTGGTTAAGAAATAAAGGTGAAAATCCCCCAGAATATCTGACGAAGTGTGAATTGCTTGAAATGGTGAAAGCAGTGAAACATGGAAATGCTCTAAAATATGTCATCGACAAAATAACTTTGGAAAAAGGTCGCAGGGTCGTAAGGCTGCCACCTTATCACTTCCATTATAGTGCAATTGAACTAATTTCGGAGCAGGTTAAAATCTATGTAGCCAAAAGGAATACATTTAAAATGTCAGTTCTAACATCTTTGCTGCAAGTGGCACTGTCATGCGTTACAGCAGAAAAATTGGAAAAATTCCGTTAATCATGTTGAAAACATCATTATAAAAGACACAGAGAATGATGTTGCTGTGAATCAGTTTGTTGATTCATTTGTTATAGAAGTAACTTCATCTGATGAAGAATAGTACAGAACACATTAATGCTGAAAAACACTGGAGGATTATCTTGATTTAATCTAATGAAAACTTCTGTTTTATTTTGTTGTTTAGTTTTATCATGTGACGGTAAACAACACATTTTTGTAAACAATTTATTTTATGGGAAAAATCTTTATTGATTTCACTGCATACTTTTGTTTTACACCTTGTTTCTATGTTTTAATGGAGAAAAGTATTATTTTATGAAATATTTGATGTTTGGCATATTCATCAATTCTACAACAAATATGGTGAGAGAGAGAGAGAGAGAGAGAGAGAGAGAGAGAGAGAGAGAGAGAGAGTTCAAGAATAAGACCAACTATAGTCTGTCCAGAATGTCATGAAACATAGAGTAGGTTTCCGACGTTGCCGCTTTGCGCCAATTTCATTCATTAAATCTCACTTAAGGCGAAAAAACAGTGTAGATTTGGCATACACTTTGCCACATCTCTCTCTGTCTCAGGTTGGGAAGGTTAAGTAGCTTATAACTTTGGTTCTGATACCCAAGCGTGACGGTTTAAGATGGAAATCTCCCCACGACAGCAATTAAGTGCTCAGACATGAGAAGTCATATTCAATGTCCACGAGTACTCCAAAAGGGAGAAAGAAAACAAAACTGTTATGCATGGCTTTGACAAGGCAGTACAACGTACAATGGATGCAAACTAAGCAGTGCAGAAGTGCGATATATCGCATTTGTAAGGAAGGAAAAGACATCTTAGAAGAAAATGAAGCTCCCGTTTTTAACGGAAAGAAAAGGAAAAGACCAACAACTGTAACCAACATCGATGGATTTGATGGTGAGAGAGAGAGAGAGAGAGAGAGAGAGAGAGAGAGAGAGAGAGAGAGAGAGAATGACGATGGCAGGCTACAGATATCTTCAATAACCTGACTACACATTTGATAATGTTCAAATATAAACTGATTCAATCAGAATTCAAATTATATAAAGAATAAAAGTTAAAGCTTTATGCATAGTAAAGCTCGAAAACATTTAGTACATTAAGATTCCAGTATTGTACTAAACTAGATTGATCGTAGGGTACAAAACATAAGATTTGTATTTTCATCCGAGATGGATCTCTTCAAAGTTGTAGAAATACTGTGATATGTATTAAAGGACATTTACTTGTCTCCCGTACTTTATATGGCACTCGAACTCTCCCTAATTTTTTTTTACATGAATGTTTCTAAAATAAACAAAGCAATCAACTTTATGAGCCGTTTTCTAAACACAAGGTCAACTTAATCCACAACAACCATTCAGCTTTTGTGTGACTGGAACGATTCAGATTATGGGATTAAAAAGGAAATTTTACGACCGTATTAAAGGATCCGGAATGGAACGATGCTGGGATTAGCTTGAGTGAGATTAAATGTCTTGAGGAAGTTTGGCATCGCCGCAAACATACTCGATGTTTCATGACATTCTAGACAGACTAGTCTGTCCAGAATGTCATGAAACATAGAGTAGGTTTCCGACGTTGCCGCTTTGCGCCAATTTCATTCATTAAATCTCACTTAAGGCGAAAAAAACAGTGTAGATTTGGCATACACTTTGCCACATCTCTCTCTGTCTCAGGTTGGGAAGGTTAAGTAGCTTATAACTTTGGTTCTGATACCCAAGCGTGACGGTTTAAGATGGAAATCTCCCCACGACAGCAATTAAGTGCTCAGACATGAGAAGTCATATTCAATGTCCACGAGTACTCCAAAAGGGAGAAAGAAAACAAAACTGTTATGCATGGCTTTGACAAGGCAGTACAACGTACAATGGATGCAACTAAGCAGTGCAGAAGTGCGATATATCGCATTTGTAAGGAAGGAGAAGACATCTTAGAAGAAAATGAAGCTCCCGTTTTTAACGGAAAGAAAAGGAAAAGACCAACAACTGTAACCAACATCGATGGATTTGATCAGTGCGTTTTACGAAGGACAGTTCTCGGTTATTAAGTCAGAAAGGAAATTCCAACGCTGGATAGCATTCTACTTGAAGTCAAAGAAAATATTGGATTTAGTGGATGCAGAGAATCTTTACGTAAGATACTTAAAGAAATTGGATTTAAATACGGAAGAGTTAACGGGCGGAAATTTCTACTGAAGAGAAGTGATATTGCAAGTGCCAGGACCAAGTTCCTACGTGAAATGAAAAATATTAGGGGTACAGGAAAAAGTCTGTTGTATTTCTGGGATGAAACCTGGATTAATCAGAATTATACAGTCACCAAGTGTTGGATGGATGAAAGTTCGACAGGAGCAACTGGAATAAACCCACCAAGCGGGAAAGGGAGTAGAATTATCATTTTGCATGCTGGATCTGAGCAAGGATTCGTGCCAAATGGACAGTTGGTATTCCAAGCAAAGAACAACGGTGACTATCACCACCAAATAAATCACATTGTATTCGAAAAATGGTTTCGAGAGCAGCTCATATCCAATATACCACAACAGTCCGTTATAATTATGGACAACGCATCATACCATTCAGTGCAAAGCGACAAATCTCCTACCATGGCAAGCACAAAGGGAGCGATCCAAGACTGGTTAAGAAATAAAGGTGAAAATCCCCCAGAATATCTGACGAAGTGTGAATTGCTTGAAATGGTGAAAGCAGTGAAACATGGAAATGCTCTAAAATATGTCATCGACAAAATAACTTTGGAAAAAGGTCGCAGGGTCGTAAGGCTGCCACCTTATCACTTCCATTATAGTGCAATTGAACTAATTTCGGAGCAGGTTAAAATCTATGTAGCCAAAAGGAATACATTTAAAATGTCAGTTCTAACATCTTTGCTGCAAGTGGCACTGTCATGCGTTACAGCAGAAAATTGGAAAAATTCCGTTAATCATGTTGAAAACATCATTATAAAAGACACAGAGAATGATGTTGCTGTGAATCAGTTTGTTGATTCATTTGTTATAGAAGTAACTTCATCTGATGAAGAATAGTACAGAACACATTAATGCTGAAAAACACTGGAGGATTATCTTGATTTAATCTAATGAAAACTTCTGTTTTATTTTGTTGTTTAGT
The DNA here is from genome assembly GCF_036898095.1 of Palaemon carinicauda. Lineage (NCBI taxonomy): Eukaryota > Metazoa > Arthropoda > Malacostraca > Decapoda > Palaemonidae > Palaemon > Palaemon carinicauda. The sequence continues at coordinate 36,100,055 of NC_090754.1, read as the reverse complement.
TTTATCATGTGACGGTAAACAACACATTTTTGTAAACAATTTATTTTATGGGAAAAATCTTTATTGATTTCACTGCATACTTTTGTTTTACTCCTTGTTTCTATGTTTTAATGGAGAAAAGTATTATTTTATGAAATATTTGATGTTTGGCATATTCATCAATTCTACAACAAATATGGTGAGAGAGAGAGAGAGAGAGAGAAGAGAGAGAGAGAGAGAGAGTTCAAGAATAAGACCAACTATAGTCTGTCCAGAATGTCATGAAACATAGAGTAGGTTTCCGACGTTGCCGCTTTGCGCCAATTTCATTCATTAAATCTCACTTAAGGCGAAAAAACAGTGTAGATTTGGCATACACTTTGCCACATCTCTCTCTGTCTCAGGTTGGGAAGGTTAAGTAGCTTATAACTTTGGTTCTGATACCCAAGCGTGACGGTTTAAGATGGAAATCTCCCCACGACAGCAATTAAGTGCTCAGACATGAGAAGTCATATTCAATGTCCACGAGTACTCCAAAAGGGAGAAAGAAAACAAAACTGTTATGCATGGCTTTGACAAGGCAGTACAACGTACAATGGATGCAACTAAGCATTGCAGAAGTGCGATATATCGCATTTGTAAGGAAGGAAAAGACATCTTAGAAGAAAATGAAGCTCCCGTTTTTAACGGAAAGAAAAGGAAAAGACCAACAACTGTAACCAACATCGATGGATTTGATGGTGAGAGAGAGAGAGAGAGAGAGAGAGAGAGAGAGAGAGAGAGAGAGAGAGAGAATGACGATGGCAGGCTACAGATATCTTCAATAACCTGACTACACATTTGATAATGTTCAAATATAAACTGATTCAATCAGAATTCAAATTATATAAAGAATAAAAGTTAAAGCTTTATGCATAGTAAAGCTCGAAAACATTTAGTACATTAAGATTCCAGTATTGTACTAAACTAGATTGATCGTAGGGTACAAAACATAAGATTTGTATTTTCATCCGAGATGGATCTCTTCAAAGTTGTAGAAATACTGTGATATGTATTAAAGGACATTTACTTGTCTCCCGTACTTTATATGGCACTCGAACTCTCCCTAATTTTTTTTTACATGAATGTTTCTAAAATAAACAAAGCAATCAACTTTATGAGCCGTTTTCTAAACACAAGGTCAACTTAATCCACAACAACCATTCAGCTTTTGTGTGACTGGAACGATTCAGATTATGGGATTAAAAAGGAAATTTTACGACCGTATTAAAGGATCCGGAATGGAACGATGCTGGGATTAGCTTGAGTGAGATTAAATGTCTTGAGGAAGTTTGGCATCGCCGCAAACATACTCGATGTTTCATGACATTCTAGACAGACTTATAGTATCCTAGTATCAGTGAATTAATACGATTAACTTGGCGCACTTATTTGTACCTAATTCCTTCTTTGTTTCAACTGTGTTAGATAGTGGTTTCTGACCTCAATTAACGGATAGAATTATGGAACTCCATCCCATTCCAAACTGATTAGGTTATATGTATATGAAAAACACTTATTATCTGCCACTGTCTGCACTTATGGAGGAAATGTGAAGAGTTTTTCTTAACCTTTTTCCTCTTTTTTTATAATTTGTTTCTAGTTTTTGCATAACATAATATAGCAACCCCTGATAATTCCGTATTCTTGTTTTCTTATTTAAAATCCAATTTCGCTTTCTTTACTGAAATCTGGGTAGACTACGGTAGAATTGCCATTGCTATATGTGTCTTGTTATCGTGACGTCATGGTGGTAGATATCAAGACAAAAGACATACGACGCGTAAACTGGTTCTTCTTTAAGCTACGCATTTCGAGAGAGAATACTCACTGGATTCTATTATAATTTAAGTATTGCTAACTAATAAGTATTTCATTTTATCTCTCTAACTCCGACTCGAGTTTGTGAGTCTAGAAAATATATGCGGTCTACTGCACACAGACCTATGCTTTACTACATTTTGAATTGCTTAATTTCTTGTATGCAAGACAGTTATGGTAATTATTATGCATATTCCCCCTATAATCGCAAGATTGCTCCTTGTATCATAAATAGGAAACCTGCATAAAATTAACTTTCTACAAGCCAACCAAGCCTCAAGGTGTAAACCCGATATAACTCAAGATACGTCAACTGCACATGTAGATCTACTTTCCCGGGATAATGGCAGACAAATTTCCCAAGGGATCGCCCATTCGCTCGTGAACTAAGTGTAGGCCTACTGGTGTTCATGTTACACTTGGCATGGCGGCATCGAATTCTGGTCTACCCCCGAGCATTTCCCCTGAAACGAAAAGATTATCCAACAGGAGATAAATGAGTCCCTGTGAACAGGAGTTGTTGGACCGGTGACCCGAGGAAGAAAGGACGAACCTTGAACCTGATCCGGTAACCCTAGTCTTCCAAGAACAAGGGATGTAGGGGTGGACCAGCTTGAAGAAAGTGTTAACTTAAAGACACTACCATAAATTTGACCACAATGATTGAAATTATAGAAAATTTGCGTGAAATGCAAGTTTACATGTGGCCACACAATTCTCCCTTTTAGATTAAGCATCATGCATTTTTATAAATAATTCTGGCTCACACAATTCAGGCTTTGTGCGTGAAATTTATTGTACACGACATATTTGGGTATATTTTTCTTTATATGGTATTTAAGGGTCAGGTCACATGACCACGTGTTTGACCTCACGGTACACCTATTTGTGAGGAGGTTTCCCCAGAACGCGTTTCCCACTCATTCAAAAACCTTCCTCAGGAAAGAAGAAAAATCATTTCGTTGTGCAGGATATACTGTACAAAGATAAAAAATAATTTTCATCATGGAATTTGTTTCTTCACTGGTAACTGCAAGGCTGGATCCTACCTTAATATACCCCTTAACCCACAACTCTTATCTGTCATAAGTTTCATGCATCAGAGAGCAAGGAGTACTCGCTAGCCTATCACGGAGATCCGTGAATCATGGGATGCTGTACATCATCTGAGGCTTTACAGAACTTAGACAGAACTGTCAGAAATATAAGTCCTCTATATAGGTTTACTAACAGAATTATGACATTCATATAGGTTTGCTAACAGAAATAGAAGTCATCCATATAGTTTTACTAACAGAATTATAACATTCATTTAGGTTTGCTAACAGAAATAGAAGTCATCCATATAAGTTTACTAACATAAATGTCATTCATATAGGTTTGCTAACAGAAATATAAGTCCTCCATATATGTTTATTTGAGTCAGTTTGGCAACATGCTAAACCATAGTCCTCATTTGAGTAGTGTTTACTAAAAAATTAGAGGTCTAATGTTTGTTTCTTGAAACACACACATACACACACACACACACACACACACACACACACAATCACACCAAATAATACGGTTGACTCAAAGCAAACTTTTACGACTCTGCAACTCTATGGTAGACCGACTTATTATATCCAGGTTTGGCATAACTAAGTAATGGGAATGACTGTGCAAACAGCGATGACCATAACTGAGAAACGTATGCATTACATAAACACGCAATAGTTGTGTATTTAAGAGGAATATGATAGAACTATAGTCGTTGCATTCATCTATATATAAAAAAGCAGAAGGAAAAATATTATCTCTTCCTCGAGAAATTATAGAATTGTATCGGTATTAAACTAGAAAGCATTATGTATTTTACAGTAAAGAAAAATATTTTCAAATGCTTTTAAACTTGAATATAGTTTGATCATCCAACGGAATAATTTGAACTTGCCAACTTACCGGTGAAGAAATATCATTGAAATCTGCAATGCCAGGAGACCGAACAATGTCAACTCTCTTAATCACTTTGGATGATCAGCAGCTTTCTTTATAATAACTGATGGGCGACTAGTGCGCCTTTTCCAATTGCGTTTAAGAACCATAATCTGAAAGAATGAAAGTTTGTTAGTAATTTAAATCTAGAAGATGTTGCCATAATTTCCCAATATACCAATCCATGTAATCTGATAGACAAGAAGTTCCGAGTATATTTTCATTTCTTTATAAGAAAAAGAAAAAAAAAGAAAGAAAAAAAATATGCCCATCTTACATTATTTCTTTCGATATAAAGTTTTGAATAAAGCTAGAAAAGGCTAACATTTCTTCGACCACAGGCAAAGATAAATTAAGATTAAATACTCATTGAATTACAATAAACACCATTATCTCGTTCCTTTCTTTATATTTAGGAGACATATATATATATATATATATATATATATGTATATATATATATATATATATATATATGTATATATGGTAAACCATAATAAAAAAAAAACTAATCTCATAAAATTTCTCTCATATAAGAGGTACTCAAAATCGACCAAGATATCCCATTAAACAAAATCTCCATATGCTATCACGCTCAAATACGCCCAACTCTTAACAATTTCCTTGATAAGTGCTCTATTCCTTACCTCCTACATCGTTTTCCTTGATTTTATCCACCAGGGTTTATTCTTTGATTAATACCAATGCATTCTTCGGATTTTATCGTCCTCGTTTGTCTGTGTTGATTTGTGGTTGATACATGGCCCAAATGTTGAACAAATTAATATCAGTCCGTTTTACGATTCAGAATCTAAGTATTTATGATAAGCTTTCATTTCCTGTAATTAATCATGACACTTTGGTTCAGCAACTAAAGTGTTCCGATTTCTTCATTGTCCCAATAATTGAAGTAAAATTTTGTTTCTTAAAAATTTTTAGACATGTCATTCCTGAAACGCTACCAACTATATCTCATTAACTCTACTAACTATTCGTCTCATTTATACAACCTATTTGTTCCATTTACATTGGATACTATTTGGGCCGTTCACACAATCAACTATTTGTATCATTCACACTGTGACTTCCAACTTTGCATTAAATAAGTACAGAGTTTTATAGGTAAGTTTCTTAAATGTTATGAGAAAATATAGGTAATTTACTAAGCATTGTTCTTGTCAGACATCCAACTACCCGTGAATTGCTTGTATTTTCTGTGTTGTTCCAGGTAACATCGGTGAAATGGGAATCGTATTTAATCTGTAATGACCAGCATCTGAGAATAATGGCCCCGAACTAATGACTTCCTGCGAACACAACTCCCGGAAGATCGTAACACAAATCTTGAGAGAAATGCAAGCAGACCTGATAGACAACACGAAGTACAGTCCGGCAGAGAGAGAGAGAGAGAGAGAGAGAGAGAGAGAGAGAGAGAGAGAGAGAGAGAGAGAGTGAGAGTTACTGAACTGAATTAATCCAATGGTCTGCACTGCTAACCTGAGTCACTTACTACACTTGAAAATTTATGATTAATATATTGCTAATACATTCTTCTTTAAAAATTCGGACCCTCATTGTCGCTCCACGATAGCCACGGAGGCTATGAGTCTAAGAAATTATAATCTATATTTCATATGGAAACTCTTAATAATTATAATCTCTGGATCAGTAGTTCAAAAAAATTAATTAATCGCGGTTTCAACTAAGATTTTCATTCCTCTAAGAAGAGGCATCTCAAAGTTAACAAACTTAATTCTGTAGCTTACTCTTATTGAAACTTTGCGCCCATGATTGGAATTATTCAATTCGATGAAATATAATGAGCTCTTCGATAAACATTTGAAGCAACTTGGTTTAAGAGGAGAAAGGCTGATATTTCTAGTTATATATCAATCAATGAATATTACGGGAGATTATACAGATATGTATACTGTTTGGCAACGTTTAGATTATAGCCCTACGATTCATATATGCTATGAAGGTCGAATCTTGATTAATGGAGGAAGACCTAATCGGACATGATCCTGAGTAATCAAGAACGGTTGGAAGCGTAGGTCAGTAAGTGGAGCGCTAAATGGTTCACAAACCTCTAAACGAATGTAGTCGTTGATGAATCTGAAAACGGTTTGGTGGAGGAGAGATCACTAATGGACGCTGGAATGAAGGAAGTTTAACCAATCAGTTGTGTTATTCGTGAGTGTTATTTCATTAAGAGACAATATCAGGGCAGATTTCAGCTTAGTAGAGTAACTTCTTCCAATGCTTCTCTTTTTTTGATCTTGGAATGTATGTTGTAAGTGCCATCCTCAATTATGTGTATTACAAATTAGCCAGATGTTGAATTGAAGTTTATTTAAGGCAGTAGGCAAATATAGCTATGTTTCGACGTTTGAATCACGATGTTTTTAAAGCGCATGCTCTCTGATTAAAAAACAATACTTCTCCAGCAGGAAATGAAAACGAAAGACTTGCATATAAGATCTCTGGCAAAGAAATAATTAATTTGAGAGAGAGAGAGAGAGAGAGAGAGAGAGAGAGAGAGAGAGAGAGAGAGTGTTTAGGAGGATTAGATAACAGTGAAATGAACAAGAGAAAAAAAAGTGTCAAAGAAAAAGAAAAAAGGGATGTATTGATTATTCAACTATTTTGATAACAGAACAGACATTCAAGATCCTTAATCCCACCTGTATAATGTGAGGGTGTATTGCCATGGGTGGAGGTGGGATATGAGCCTGAGGCCTGCACTGTTTTGCAGAAAGAAATATGATTATAGAGAAATTAGCTCCATTCCCTTAATGAAATATAACATTATAGAAAGAATTTTATAAGATACGATGGGGATTGGAGAGTAT
>NC_090754.1:36083390-36088390 GCF_036898095.1 Palaemon carinicauda | reverse complement strand
ACAGATGTGGATAAAGTCCAAACATCATAACAGCATAACCTACTTTTTATGTGATAATATTTATGGGTCAGTTTAATATAAACTTCCCAGATAATATTAGCAATCTCGGTTTTCCTCAGAAACTAACACGGTTTTTCTTAGAACTCTCTCTCTCTCTCTCTCTCTCTCTCTCTCTCTCTCTCTCTCTCTCTCTCTCTCTCTCTCTCTCTCTCTCTCTCAAACCGGGTACGTTTTATTTCGCTTACTATCAGACTCTTCCAGACCATCTCAAGATTCCACTTCAAAAAAGGTTTTACCGAAATCTCTGATCCTTCGGTAATATTTTCCTTTATCAAGAATCGAGCATCATCCCATCTACCGAAAATACTTTTCCTCCAATTTCTTAAAAAAAAGAAGATTTTAGAAAGAAATAAGGTACCTTTGAGGTGTCTATAAATAGAGAGCTCAGTTTTGTATTCAGACAACGTCTCTGTATTATTATTATTATTATTACTATCCAAGCTACAACCCTAGTTGGAAAAGCAAGATGCTATAAGCCCAGGGGCTCCAACAGGGAAAAATAGCCCAGTGAGGAAAGGAAATAAGGAAATAAATAAATGAAGAGAACAAATTAACAATAAATCATTCCAAAAACAGCAACAACGTCAAAACAGACATATCATATATAAACTATTAACAACATCAAAAACAAATACTGTATGTCATAAATAAACTATAAAAAACTCATGTCCGCCTGGTCAACAAAAAAGCATTTGCTCCAACTTTGAACTTTTGAAGTTCTACTGATTCAACCACACGATTAGGAAGATCATTCCACAACTTGGTAACAGCTGGAATGAAACTTCTAGAGTACTGCGTAGTATTGAGCCTCGTGATGGAGAAGGCCTGGCTATTAGAATTAACTGCCTGCCTAGTGTTACGAACAGGATAGAATTGTCCGGGGAGATCTGAATGTAAAGGATGGTCAGAGTTATGAAAAATCTTATGCAACATGCATAATGAACTAATTGAACGACGGTGCCAGAGATTAATATCTAGATCAGGAATAAGAAATTTAATAGACCGTAAGTTTCTGTCCAACAAATTAAGATGAGAATCAGCAGCTGAAGACCAGACAGGAGAACAATACTCAAAACAAGGTAGAATGAAAGAATTAAAACACTTCTTCAGAATAGATTGATCACCGAAAATCTTGAAAGACTTTCTCAATAAGCCTATTTTTTGTGCAATTGAAGAAGACACAGACCTTATATGTTTCTCAAAAGTAAATTTACTGTCGAGAATCACACCTAAAATTTTGAAAGAGTCATACATATTTAAAGAAACATTATCAATACTGAGATCCGGATGTTGAGGAGCCACCATCCTTGACCTACTTACAATCATACTTTGAGTTTTGTTAGGATTCAACTTCATACCCCATAATTTGCACCATGCACTAATTCTAGCTAAATCTCTATTAAGGGATTCACCAACCCTAGATCTACATTCAGGGGATGGAATTGATGCAAAGAGAGTAGCATCATCTGCATATGCAACAAGCTTGTTTTCTAGGCCAAACCACATGTCATGTGTATATAGTATGAAAAGTAATGGGCCAAGAACACTACCCTGTGGAACACCGGATATCACATTCCTATAATCACTATGGTGCCCATCAACAACAACTCTTTGAGATCTATTACTTAAAAAATCAATAATAATGCTAAGAAACGACCCACCCACTCCCAACTGTTTCAGTTTGAAAACAAGGGCCTCATGATTAACACGGTCAAAGGCAGCACTAAAATCAAGGCCAATCATACGAACTTCCTGACCACAATCAAGGGATTTCTGTACAGCATTGGAGATTGTAAGAAGGGCATCACATGCTCCAAGGCCTTTACGAAAACCAAATTGCAAACTAGGGAGTAGATGATTACCTTCAGCAAACCTATTAAGACGTTTTGCCAGAAGACGTTCAAAAACTTTAGATAATATGGGAGTTATGGAAATTGGGCGGTAATCAGTGGGACTTGAGCTACCACAAACACATTTACATAGAGGAGTAACATTACCAATTCTCCAACTAGTGCTAAAAGCTCTTCTTCTTGCTAACTTGCGCAAAATAACAGATAACTTTGGAGCTAAGAAATCTGCTGTCTTTATAAAAAACAAAGGAAAAATACCATTTGGGTCTACACCTCCATAAGCATCAAGGTCCATCAACAGAGCTTTAATCTCACGAGATCGAAAAGCTAAACTAGTTAGTTTAGCCTCAGGAAAACAGGAAAGAGGTAGTTCAAGTTTTTCATTACTCTGTTTACTGTCAAAAACATCAGCCAAAAGGGTTGCCTTTTCCTTTGGACAGTGAGTGACTGAGCCATCTGGTTTAAGTAAAGGAGGAACTGTTGCATCTACACCAAAGAGTGCAGATTTAAGGGTAGACCACCATTTATGTTCCTGAGTTGTACCAGAAAGTGTTTCTTTTATGGTTAAATTGTACTCCTTTTCAGTTGAGGCATAAACTCTCTGAGCAAAAGCTCGAAGCTGAGTATAGTTGTTCCAGGTCAAATCTGATCTGTTACCCTTCCAAAGATGATAGGCCTCCTGTTTCTCCAAATAAGCACGTCTACAATTATCATTGAACCACGGTTTGTCCTTCACTCGGTACCTTAGCACACGAGAAGGGATACGCCTATCAATTATGTTGACTAGATTCTCATTTAAAGGGACAACAGGATCTACACTATTATATAATTGTGACCAATTCAAGCACAAAAGATCATGTAAAATCCCATTCCAGTCTGCTTGGGATTTCATATAAATTTTACAAGAATATGATATATCAGGGACAGGCTGCTCAGTCTTCACTAATAAAGAAATCAAGGCATGATCAGATGTCCCGACTGGAGAACCAACCTTACTAGTTATAACGCCAGGGGAGTCAGTGTATACAAGGTCCAAGCAATTACCAGACCTGTGAGTAGCTTCATTTATGATTTGCTCACAGCCTGATTCAGAGGCAAAGTCTAAAGCTCTTAAGCCATGGCGATCGGTAGGAGAGATAGAACTTAACCACTCCCTATGGTGAGCATTAAAATCACCAACAAAGACAAAAGAAGCCTTTCTATCATCTTCTTGTATCTTAGCCATAATGGTAAGAAGACAATCGAAGATAGAATCATCTATGTCTGGATTCCGGTAGATTGAACACAAATAAAAGTTGTTATGCCTGCCACAAACTTTTATTACCTGAATCTCATGACATCCACATTGATAACAGGACTTATGAGAAGCAGGGTACTCGGTCCTAATATACACCGCCATTCCCCTGGCCCTAGGGATGGCATCACGTTTCAACATTATTGGCTTCTTAAAACCAGTTATAAGGAGCTCAGATGAGTGCCTCATATTAGAAACCAAAGTTTCTGAGCACAAAAGAATATCATACTGTCTGGACGCAACTGTAAGGTCTTGGATATTTGCATGAAGACCACGAATATTGCAATACAGAAGACGACATTGACGAAATCTAGGACGTACTGGTCCCGGATTTCGCTCAATGTCTCCAGACAGCATAAGAATTAATAGAAATAAAAAAGAGACAGCATACTTAAAAACTAGATTAACAAGAATTATAACAAAAACAATACGTACAGAATTATAAACAAAGTGATTGATGATACCCATAGACTATAGTAAAAAGTCGGAAAAACTGGTCAACATGGAGGAGCCGATACACCATGCAAGGCTAAATACCCTCCAGGATAGCCACTTCAACTGAAGGGAGGACAGTAAGGATGGTTTTAAGAAGAAAAATAATCAGAAAAAGGAAAAGACAACCTCTTGATAAACCACCAGGCATCCATGGCCCTTCTATTAAGCCTGCCCAACACTCTTTCGCTCCCAAAATCATCCAATCGAGCCAAATCAGGCATCTCCTCCTCCAGCTACTTCCTCTGCGTTACCAAGATCTCTCTCCTCTTCAGTGAGAGGAAACTTGAGAGACTTCTATTATTTGGTTCGAAGGAGATGAATTTTATATTGTGTGAACGTAGACTGCCTTTAGAGGCAAGAAGAGACGAGGGGTGAGAAAAGAGTACTAATGGAGCTGAAGAAAAAGAGGATAAGGGAAGAAAACTCTGAGAATAATCTACACGAAACGAAATTTGGTAAGAAGATAGATAGTCAGTCAAAAGTTGGGATGAACAAGAAACTGGGAAATGAATAATGATGAGTATTATAGGTATGCATGATAGGTAACACAAAGAACGATTAAGAAAGAGGTGAATAACAGTAATCGACTGATAAATAATTTGAGATATTTTACTCATTACAAACTTTAAAGAGTTACAGAAAAATCATGTGACAGAACTAGTACAATATATCTAATACAATGAATGGAAAGATGGAATCGAGACTTCAACTAAATCTCTAGTTTTGTGAAGATTTTGATCAAACACTAAAAACATATCATGCATTTTTTTTTCACATACACATCGAGATGCAGCATTAAATACAGTTATTTTCAGTTTAGATATTCCATAAAACCCCGCCCTCTCCCGCCCCCCCCCCAAAAAAAAAAAAAAAAAACTTTATCGAATGGGAGCAGAGAATCAAACATAATCGTTAGCTAATGATGACCGTGAATGATGATAATTCTTACATTATTTGAGGTGCTTTTCTCCAAGAGAAGGGTCGTTCCACTGCACAGGCAGCTGATGTGGTTGATTAAAGGTAGAAAAACAGAAATGAAAAGATAAAAAGAAAATGATTAAGCCATTCTTGAAAAATATCGTCGTATTGATTGAGTGCTTACGTTTTCCAGGTATAAAATGTATGGCTCAGGGCACTGAATAAGCTCACAAGCCCCAACTCTAGGGTTTTAGCATGAATTCACAAATCTAAATATACTATGGCAAATAAAATAATTTTACTTTCTTTCCATTTACAACGTTCTCCAAAGAATTTTCTTTATTAATATACAATAAAAGAACTCACAAAGCATGAACACATGC
>NC_090754.1:36060890-36078390 GCF_036898095.1 Palaemon carinicauda | reverse complement strand
TTTTCCTCACTGGGCTATTTTCCCTGTTGGAGCCCCTGGGCTTGTAGCATCCTGCTTTTCCAACTAGCAAGTAATAATAATAATAATAATAACAATAATAATAATAATAATAACAATAATAATAATAATAATAATAATAATAATAATAATAATAATAATAATAATAGATTGAGATACTTGACTCAAGCGGCCGACTCTGTTATACAATGGGACTAATAAGATCGATGATTATGGATGATTCGGGATGGCAATGGTCATCTTTTATTTACTTTATTACCCTCCGACCCTTATGCTGACTTGTGACATGTCTTTGGGAATTTTAATTTTGATTTCAATCAATTAGTAGCTCCTGTCCATGTTACTGAATATTGGTCCACTTACTGCTTCTGGGTGGGCGTCATAGTGCTGATATTTTTTTTTCTATCTTCATGCCCGGCTTTATGAAAATTTCTTGAGCTTCGAACTATACAGAAATGCAGTAGATAATTTAGATATTTTCCTGACTCAAAATGACACTATAATTTTCATTGAGTTGAAGAAAGGTTATTGCTTAAGAATTACATTTAGAGGTAAGATTATTCAGAAACTGTTCATACAATTTCTTCGGTTCTAGCCATCGCAATGTACACAATTGCTCAAATTCATTAATCACGAGTCTAAATTGTAAATATTTTGATCAATGCTATTCCATTATTTTCACTTTCAAAGTTTTTAATTGGTAATTTAAGTCATCTATGCTTCCGTTCCCGTGCCAATTATTTCAAAACAGGAATAATTTCACAATGTTCTTGTTTCCATTTTTTCAAACAGGAAACAAAAGAATAAAGTCTGTCAAATCTTTAAACTAAGATACGGCGTCTACTGCAGTTATAGTTCACCATGGAGACTACGGTAAAGAATGCAGTATTTCGAACCATTATGAAGCTTTTCAGAAAAGGAACATTGAATAAGGTTGGTGTTGGCTTTCTTTAAAGACGAACTGTGTATTTGCTATGTTCGAGTTACAGCAAGGGTCTTTCAGACGAAAAACCAATTAGTTTACGAAACCTGAAATGCAGGTCGTACCCGATATGTGACACCAGTTTCCTGGAGTTGCTTCGCATTGTTTTCCTTTAGCGTGAAGAGGAGATCGTTTGATTTACTGATCGTAACGTGAGCAGCCCTTAGGCTTGCATTCAGTTCCTAAATCTCTCTCTCTCTCTCTCTCTCTCTCTCTCTCTCTCTCTCTCTCTCAATCAGAAGCGCATGAAGTTGCAATGCTTTGGTTTAGTCCATCATGTTATGAGTTTGTTAGAGAGAGAGAGAGAGAGAGAGAGAGAGAGAGAGAGAGAGAGAGAGAGAGAGAGAGAGAGAGAGAGAGAGAATGTAAAATGATTAAGTAGGTAGTGAGGATGCTTCTCAATGAAATTCTTAGATCAGTTTGTTTCTCGCCATTACCAGCTTCTACTTATGTGTGTGCATTTAGTGAACAATGTTCGTATTGTTCTTGTCCCTTTATATTAAGTTGTACATATGATGGTGAACTTTATCTTCCTTATGGTAAAGTATGTGAATAATTCCAAGTAGGTAATTAGAGTGGATTCAAAAAGGGAACATGGCACTTACAGAGATGAAAATCAAGATATAAGTTCGTTGGTAAAGATTGAGTCAGCCTATAGCTGTAGGCCCTATGTTTTAGGGAAGCATGTTGAGTTAGTAAAGTGTTGAAAGGTGTAAGAGAGAGGGCATAAGAATCTTTACGACATAACATTTAGAAAAAAAAAACTTGACAGACGACTCATTTGCATGAACCATATTATCTTCAGGTGGAAGACGGAAGCTTCGGATGAAAGGGAATCAAACTTCGTAATCAGATGAATGCGCTTTCAAACAAAATCACAAACTATGAGATGGAGTTCAATCCTCAAACAACCTTAAACTTTCAAACCTGGATGTTGGAATTCCAACAGAATAAATATCAAAACCCAGAGAGTTTAAAGTTGGAAATAAAAATATGAAGTTTGGCTAAACGTTATTTATATTGGCAAAACCCGGACTTTTACCTAGTGTTCGAACAGTATAGAGAAGATTATTCTCTCTGAGGAGGAGGAGGAGGAGAGAGAGAGAGAGAGAGAGAGAGAGAGAGAGAGAGAGAGAGAGAGAGAGAGAGAGAGAGAGAGAGAGAGAGAGAGAGAGAGAGAGAGAGAGAGAGATATTTTAGAATCTAAACACAAGTAATTATCGAATTCGAAATCATGTATGCATTGAGCAGCTTAGTTGTTATTATTGTTACAGTTCTTTTACAGCATATTTCAAGTCCAACTTTTTGTGAAATATTTTTCTGTCCAAACCACATGTTCAGTTTTTTTCATTCAAAAAGCCTGACGCTCATGCAATGAACATAACGCTGGTTAATATGTGCCCAAGTTTTAATCATTCTTCGAGTATACCCCATAGTTAAGGGTCATGCTTGTAGCTCACTATTGAGAATAACAAGCGAACACTTTTCCATTAGTGACCCTAGTAACAAAGTGGTTATGTGGCCATGATGTTCATGGTTAAGAAACCTTTTAAAGAATAAACAAAACAAAACACCTATGGTCGAATAGGGAACCTTCGTTAAAGATGTTCCTATAAAGCGGGAGGAATATCACAAATATTGTGTAACTTTATGTTTATATACTTGGAAATGACTCCTGGATTCGTGATTTTTCTAAGAAATACTTTGAGGAAATATACAGTAATTCAAATTCAAGGCAAGCCCTAAACAAACTAACTCTGAGAACTTATATAATTAGCTACCTTTGAGTCGTTTAGTAGATAACCAAGAGATAGATGAAAATGAAAGAAAAACCTCGAGTGTTAATTTGTGACACCTCATAATTTAACCAGCAAATAACACGGCATCAAGAAAACACATCGAAAAAAACAATATCATTTGAATATTAAACCTTTGAGCAGTGGCTTTTGAAAGGGGCGCACTACAAAAGAGCGGATTCGAAAAGACTATAGAGTTAGAAAGTGGCTTTTGAAAGGGGTGCACTACAAAAGAGCGGATTCGAAAAGACTATAGAGTTAGAAAGTGGCTTTTGAAAGGGGTGCACTACAAAAGAGAGGATTCGAAAAGACTATAGAGTTAGAAAGTGGCTTTTGAAAGGGGTGCACTACAAAAGAGCGGATTCGAAAAGACTATAGAGTTAGAAAGTGGCTTTTGAAAGGGGTGCACTACAAAAGAGCGGATTCGAAAAGACTATAGAGTTAGAAAGTGGCTTTTGAAAGGGGCGCACCACAAAAGAGCAGATTCGAAAAGACTATAGAGTTAGAAAGTGGCTTTTGAAAGGGGTGCACTACAAAAGAGCGGATTCGAAAAGACTATAGAGTTAGAAAGTGGCTTTTGAAAGGGGTGCACTACAAAAGAGCGGATTCGAAAAGACTATAGAGTTAGAAAGTGGCTTTTGAAAGGGGTGCACTACAAAAGAGCGGATTCGAAAAGACTATAGAGTTAGAAAGTGGCTTTTGAAAGGGGCGCACCACAAAAGAGCGGATTCGAAAAGACTATAGAGTTAGAAAGTGGCTTTTGAAAGGGGCGCACCACAAAAGAGCGGATTCGAAAAGACTATAGAGTTAGAAAGTGGCTTTTGAAAGGGGCGCACCACAAAAGAGCGGATTCGAAAAGACTATAGAGTTAGAAAGTGGCTTTTGAAAGGGGCGCACCACAAAAGAGCGGATTCGAAAAGACTATAGAGTTAGAAAGTGGCTTTTGAAAGGGGCGCACCACAAAAGAGCGGATTCGAAAAGACTATAGAGTTAGAAAGTGGCTTTTGAAAGGGGCGCACTACAAAAGAGCGGATTCGAAAAGACTATAGAGTTAGAAAGTGGCTTTTGAAAGGGGCGCACCACAAAAGAGCGGATTCGAAAAGACTATAGAGTTAGAAAGTGGCTTTTGAAAGGGGCGCACTACAAAAGAGCGGATTCGAAAAGACTATAGAGTTAGAAAGTGGCTTTTGAAAGGGGTGCACTACAAAAGAGCGGATTCGAAAAGACTATAGAGTTAGAAAGTGGCTTTTGAAAGGGGCGCACCACAAAAGAGCGGATTCGAAAAGACTATAGAGTTAGAAAGTGGCTTTTGAAAGGGGCACACCACAAAAGAGCGGATTCGAAAAGACTATAGAGTTAGAAAGTGGCTTTTGAAAGGGGCGCACTACAAAAGAGCGGATTCGAAAAGACTATAGAGTTAGAAAGTGGCTTTTGAAAGGGGCGCACCACAAAAGAGCGGATTCGAAAAGACTATAGAGTTAGAAAGTGGCTTTTGAAAGGGGCGCACTACAAAAGAGCGGATTCGAAAAGACTATAGAGTTAGAAAGTGGCTTTTGAAAGGGGCGCACTACAAAAGAGCGGATTCGAAAAGACTATAGAGTTAGAAAGTCACCCTTAATGCACTTACAAAAGCCCGTGAAGATTAATCTCTTTTGATTCGCTATTTCAAGAAGTTTCGTTTGGTGTATCTTAATGACTCACAAAGGATGATAGAAATACAGGTTTAACAGAGTATCTTGTTGATATTTATACAATATATCACTAAACTCAAGATCTCCGCCAGTATTTGTGCTAGAAATCCCCTCACATACCAAGCATACAAACAATGAGGCGGAATCTTTTCATGGTAATTTTAATGAAAATTTTATAATTTGAATCATGAGCTTGAACCGAAATAAAAGTTATATAATCTCTATGGAGATGTAGGTAAATGTTTCTTCCCTTTTAGCTATCCATTAAAAGATGAAAGTAATTCCTTTGTATATATCACTTAATCTTAAGTATCTTCCACTGGAAAATATCACAGAAAAGATGGAAGCTCTTTACTCCTCCTAAGCTAAAATCCAGGGACATGTTTATGTTGTCACAATTTTAATGAGAAGAATATCATGCTTTCGGTGGTGGAAGTTTAATCATCATAATCATGAAGGCAAGCTTCTTTTGATACGTCAGGCTAGAGATAGTTATAAGATATTCACCGAATAAACGTGTCCTGGAAGTTTCCCGAAGCTCTGCAAGTATGAAAATGTGATAGTCTCATGTATGATGTATTTCGGTCTGGGGTTAATACTCTGGATACTTAGCGTTTGCATGGAAAAATGTCAGACAGGTTCCAAGAAGCAGGATATTTGAATAAAGTTGAAGACTTATCTTCACAGCTTTTCTAGTTTGTCTTTAATTACATGCATGATTTATTTAAATTACCCCTCTTCTGTTTTCCAATTCTGATTTATCCCTTACATTTTTCATTTGAGCTACCCTTCTCCTCTCCTTGCGATTTTTAATTTTATTGATCGCTTTGTTGCCCCTGGCGTTACAACAGCTAGATTCCAACGGCGCAGTCTTTAAAGTCATGTCTGAAATGTTCAGTGGTTCCTATCTACTTAGGCATTGTCTTCGAGGATGATTTCAGCTACATCCTTTGTTTATCTTATCTATCTTACAAAATTGTATTAAGGGTAAATTGAATTATCACATAAACCTTTAATGTCAATTATATAGATTAATTTGAATTCATATCTTCGAGGCATTCGAGGTATTTACATGTCTCACCCTTTTTTTATCTATTGGATTTCAAGTTGAAAAACTAAATCCCAGATGAAAGTGTTCGTTACAATTATTTTTCCTGTGCTGCTGAAGTGAACAATTCTCATTCTACGGTGAGGCGCTGAGGTGAGTTTCAGAACATCTTAACTCAAACAGTACTGTTCCTTATTACGCTCTTATTAATACTTTTACATTAATAGAAGTCCAGCACTCTCAGTTGGGAGCACCATCCTTGCTAGCTGTAGCGCCTGAACACTAAAGTTGTATTGGAACTGACAAATCCCATATTGAGAATTATTTGAACTTAAAACTGCGTGACGGTTGGCGAACCAGAATCATTGAAGTTTCCAGACTTACTTGGCGCGGGAGTGTTGGCACCCCTATCCCCCAGGCTAGGATCTAGATACATGATGACGGGGAGGTCTTCCCAGAAGTCATTTCCCCCAATGATTTTTTCCCCCATAAAAGTCTTTTATTTTTATTATTATTATTATTATTATTATTATTATTATTATTATTATTATTATTATTATTATTATTTTGCTAGACTACCACCCTAGTTGGAAAAGCAGAATGCTATAAGCCCAGGGGCTCCAACAGGGAAAATAGCCCATTGAGGAAAGGAAACAAGGAAAAATGAAATATTTTAAGAACCGTAACCTAAAAATAAATATCTCCTATATATACTGTAAAAGCTTTTACTAAAAACTTTAACAAACAAGCGGAAGAGAAAAAAGATAAAATAGTGTGCTCGAGTGTACCCTCTAGTAAGAGAATAGGCCAGACTATTCGGTTATGTGTAGGTAAATGGAATATGAGCCGTAACCAGAGATAATAATTCAATGTAGTACTGTCTGGCCAGTCAAAAGACCCAATAACTCTCTAGCGGTAGTATCTCAACGGGTGGCGGGTGCCCTAGCCAACCTACTACCGACAATTTCTGCTTATATATATTTTTTTAAATTTCATAGAATCATCCACTCTCCAGGAGGCAAATCTATCTCTTTCTTTTGGGGTTCTCCAGTTTTTCCTTTACCCAATTTTCCTTGTCTCCTCTGGTCTGGGCTAGATAAAGTCACCGAGTTGCGCATCCACTAAACATTTCATAGAAGTACTAAGTAATTCTTTATACCAGCTACCTCACCCCAAAAGAAAGGACCAAAAACATTAGGGTTTCTTTCTCCATAAAGATTTTATAATATATACCAATATGCTCTTGACATGTCGGTGATAAATCTTCTCAAAAACTCTCAACTTCAGCAAAGTGTTGTGGAATATAAAAGAATAAATGCATAAAAGTTTCAGTAAAAAATCTTATGTCCTTTCATTTACTGTCTGAGAGAGAGAGAGAGAGAGAGAGAGAGAGAGAGAGAGAGAGAGAGAGAGAGAGAGAGAGAGAGAGAGAGAGAGAGAGAGCAAAATACAATTCCTAAGGATAAAAACTTTAGGTCTGTTATTCTTCTTGCTCACTTGAAGTTATATAGCGCACAGTGCACACACACACACACATATATACATAATATATATATATATATATATATATATATATATATATATATATATATATGTATATATATATATATATATATATATATATATATATATATATATATATATATATATATATATATATATATATATATAATGGGACGTTGAATAGAATTATGTATCAAACCAACGCACTGTGTCGTTTAGTATATGATGACATTTACAATTGTTGATAATGGAAGTGCGTTCTCTGTTCTGGTAGGTCAAAGGTGTGTCGTGCAACAAAGGCCACCGACGAATAACTAAATATGAAAGTGATATAAATGGATATGACAATTTGAACATTTAAAACCCATAAACCGAAATTGTCACTTGACCCCAATTCAGAGAAACAATTTGGGATATAAATTAAATTTTGTTTAACAATGGTGTTCCACCAACACGATTTACTTCAACAGCATTCGATATCCATTGAAGTATTTAAAGCATGAATGAAAAATTGATGTAACAATGAATTGTTCAATAAACTTTTTATGGATGTAATAACGCCATAAAAACGATATATATAAAAAACCTAGTGACTGTATCTAGCATGGCACATAGACCAGAGAAATAGAATAGAATAACAGTGAAAATAGAACGCTAACAAGATACCAGTGCTTGTAAATAGGAACCACCAAACTCAGCTGGGTGACGCGAGAACAAACAGACAGGCTCTGGGGGACAACCACCTTGCGTAGGTGAGAGACTCTCATCCAAGAGGGTGTTTGTCAAAGGAAGAGGACAAACACCGAGACATCCAATGATAAACAGTTACCGAGGAGGGTTGACTATCAAGAGGATAGGGGAGAGAGGTACGGAAAGGGAAATGGACAAATGGAAGGTCGAAAACTCTTAATTAAATGTAAATTGATTGACCGAAATTTATTCTTGTCTGCCAGGACGCGATTCTGCTTGTTGTAGAATGAGTTTCAGGATACGATAAGGATACGATAACAAAGAAGGTAAACAGAGCATCTTGTTTACGATTTATATTTTACGTTCCCATATCATAAGTCCGTCAGTATGGTTTTACTGTTTTATGTTAATGTTCCATACATCTATTAACTTTACACAAAAACTACTGTACTGATTTTAACCAAACTTGGTAGTCTTGTTGGGTATGACCCAAAGATGAATCTAAAATTTTTGATAAAGTACACCAAAATACATGTATACAGCAATACTTTGAGAATAATCGCCATTTTTTTTTTTTTTTTTTTAGGTATATTATGAACAACATTACGCAAAAACTACAGAACTAATTTCAACGAACCTTGGCGGACAAGTAGGTTATGGCTCAAGGACTAATCCATAATATCAAAAAAAAAAAGTACAAGTACGTAGTGAAGTTAAGAGCAAAATAAGGATGCTTGGCATGGTGAAGGTATGATCTCTACCGAGTACTTGTATTTTGATGTAATTTATCCATAATGTTACAGATTCACCATTGGTCATATCCAGCACGACTACCAAGTTTAATCAAAATAAGTACAATAGTTTAAGTTAAAAGTTGCTAACAAACAAATAAACAGACAAGTATGAATACATAACATTCGCAAAATTTTGGCGAAAGCAATAAATATTTAGGCTATATGGTAGCTCTAGCTCTGCTGATTATCTCAAAATTTCCTTAACTCCCATATTAGCCAGTTTTTGAACGTCTTTTACCAAAACGTCTAACTAGGTATGACAAAGTTAATCATCTTTCGATCAAGAAATGAAAATCATAGTATTCATAAAAGAACAGAAGTACTGTATGTGTTTACACATACAACTTCATTTGCGTAAACAGAAGGGTAGATCTGTTTATACACAAGGTACTGATCCACTTGTTTTCCAAAACATCCAATAAAGTTTAATATCTCGCTCTTTCTTTCTTTGTATGAGTGTGTGTATGTGTGTATGGAAATGAACATTTTACGGCAGTAGACTACTATTAGCGTTTTCTATATTTTCAAACTTTTGATTTTGAGGTTGATTAGAAAAGAAAAGTCAATAAAGAAAAGTCGGTGCCAGTTTAGTATGTGGCCGACCTTTGTTATTCTGGTTTAGTATGTGGCCTACCTGGCTTGTTAGGTTAGGTAAGGTAAGGTTAGGTTAGGTTAGGTTAGGTTAGGTTAGGCCCCATACTAAAACAGAGATAGAATTCCGTAGGCCATATTCGAAAGGTAGGCCACATACTAAACCGGCACCGAAAAGTCAATAGGGTACATGGATACTTTTGTCCATCTTAAGTTATGTTTTACCCGTCTTTTGTTTAGTCAGTTGATGAGATATATTTTCTATTCTAATGAACCAAACCTTTCATATTGGATATGCAGATAATGCATTTATTTTTACTTTTGTCTTCATAGCAATATGCAGATTTTCAGAAAGTTATATCTTTTTACTGTATCTTACAGTATATCATCCAACGCAGTTTTTGAAGATACCTATGTGGATTTTACGAAAAAAGGCCTGTATAATATAAAAAATATAATTAAAAGATAAGTCCCGATAAAAACCCAATAGACAGTTTTATATAGAATAAAACCACATGATTGAAAATAAAGTTTGATAAAACGTGTGAGCAATTTATTATTATAGCTATATAAATTAAATGAATTAATACTTCTTACAACAAAATTAAATACGCAAAGCATTATCTATATTCATGGATTATATTTTTACAATGAATCTAAGCATATTTAACTTTATGGTTAGGTTTACTGCGGTATAACATGAAACAATTCTTTGGACTAGGAATCAGGTAAGATAAGAAATACAGTTTACTATAAAATATTAAAAACGAATCATTAAAAATGAATAAAAACACATAAGAACAATTTACAATATAAGATGTAAAAAATAAAAGAAATATGAACATTTTATTGGAAAATTAGATAATCACAGTATTAGTTATATTTATGCATTAAATATTTTTGCAAGGAATGTATGCACATTAAACTACTTTTCTGTGGTATAACGTGAAACAATCTTAGGTATAAAAATGTCCCAATAAAATATATAATAAAACAGTTTACTATAAAATCTAAAAAAAAAAATATTTTAAGAATGAAAGTGAATTTATGACGAAACATATTTTGAACAATTTACAATACTGTACAAGATATAAACAACCAAAAGAATAAGTCAATTCTATTGGAAAAGTGAATGATTTTTTTTTTTTAAATCTACTAATGTTTAACTTTATAGTCAACTTTTGTGTGGTATAGGATGAAACAATCTTTTGGATGCAGCACCAGTTAACCAGGACAAGTTAGACCAGTGGTTCCCAACCTTTTTTCTGTCATTTCCCCCCTGCACCCAGTTCAACCATCCAGATTTCCCCCTTCATGCCCCGCCCAGCCCTCATGCCCACTCGCCTGCCTCAGAAATGGGAATGATATTCCAATTCTCCCCTTGAATAACATGTCAGTGAGAAATGATATGATCGTATCACAATTGAATGGCTAACAACAAATTGCCGCACGTACTATATGGACATTTTCCGCTTGTTTTAGTTAGTAGGTGGTATAATTATTTCCCCCCTGGAAGCTTCAAATTTCCCCCCAGGGGAAAATTTCCCCCAGGTTGGGAACCACTAAGTTAGACAATAATATGCAGCTTTCTTACTACCACTATGCCCGTCACCATGCTGCAAACAGCATAATATCTCAGATGATCTGGCATACTGTTTATTAAACGGATTATATTATTCCTCAGTCTTTACGGCGCTTTATGCCTGTTAACATCCTACCTTCTTTCCTCCCAATCTAACTTGAAAATCACCAACAAGTTTTTCACAGTTATTTTCTATAAATACGATGGTTTATTTTTTTCTCTTTTAGGATCCGTGTGCCTTTTGTAGAGAAGAATGCTTTTAACGATATATATATATATATATATATATATATATATATATATATATATATATATATATATATATATATATACACACACACACACACATATATATATATATATATATATATATATATATATATATATATATACATATATATATATATATATACTGTACATATATATATATATATATATATATATATATATATATATATATATATACATATATATATATATATATATATATATATATATATATATATATATATATATATATAAACCTATTCTCCACCATTTTACAGACTTAAAAAAACCTGTTCTTCACCATTTTACAGACTTCTGTATGAAAGCATAAGAAGAACAGTAGTGATCAGCCCATTCATTACCACCCACATTTGCAGCATATTCATCTACTGTATTACCTTTGGATTTGTTATTTTCTTCAGCCCATTTTATTTCTTTATGCACAGCGACGGACATTTTTAGTTGCTTCTGAATGAAATATTGTAAGCATTGTATCGTATTGTTTATTATACGAAATAAAGACGTGATAGCGGTTACTTTTGCAAAACGAGATATTTGCCAGGGGAGAGTTTTATCTTGCCATTTTTATACTATTTGGAATTCATGCTCGATTTGTTTCAATAGTCCCAGTCAAATGAAATTTTCTTAGTAGTTGTTCTATAGTTAACTTTAGATTAATATAAAGTCTGTTAGTGAACATGTGGTATCCGCTCTATTTTGTTGATTTTATAACTATCCACCAAATCCAGTATAATTCGAGTGTTGAATTAACTAGCATTGCCATGCATGTAAGTCGTTATTTTACCATAATAGTAGAATAGCGATAAAACGTAATCGGTCAATGAGCATGCTATATCATACACTCTCGAACTCCATTTTGTAGGTTTCATTGGTTATAAACCTTGAATGCACTGCGACCTTTGAACTGAACTGTGGGTCATCGACCGACAAATTAGGTCCTGGATGATAATATTGAATGAATCGGGGTATTGCATAATCTATTACTTGACGAACCTTTGATCGTCGACCTTCAAAATTATCATTTGATTCACTTAGAAGAGACATGCAAGACCCATCAAATATGTAAAACTTGTTTTATGCTGAACACATCATTTGCGAATTTCCTGGAATCAACTTTTCTTGCACTAAATACTTCATTAATAATTATATTCCGAAGCAACCCAATCTCGACGAGTAATCCATGAAATGTCATTATTTCTTTTGCTGTTATATCTTTCCAGTATTGCCAAACTAAATATTGCTGAAGACGTTTTAGGTTTATCCTTTGCCTTGCATAGTTATTGGTTTCATCGGCAATGGAATGAAATAACTCGTGGAAAAAAAAAATCGAAGCGTACACATACCATTACTTGGAGGAAAGAATTGTTGTTTCTCCGTATGTGGATACTTTTTTAGTTTATCCACTTCATAATATCTTACCATTCACTTTTCTTCATCGTTGTTGTCACTAATTCATCATCCTCTTCTAACAATTCTTTTGGAGGGTCGTGGAGTCTCTCTTCTATGTCACTCTTCACTTGGTCAGAATCGGAATCGGACGAAGCAATATTTTCCAATCCTATGATAACACCGTTATCACCATCTCCATTTTCTTCACTGTCATCAACGCCTGCAAATTCGTAAAATCATCTTCTGAAGGCCACATTTCAAGACATTCTAATATTTACCAACTAGTCCATAGATATTTTTTTTTTCGATGAAGCCACGATATAAAATGGGCGTTTGAAAATGGATAACCTTGGAAATTAAACGGCCAAAACGAGGCTAAAGGTACTGAGAAATGAATATCTTAATTAAGCGTATGCTTTCATATATTAATTATGCTTATTTTTGGGGAGAAAAGTGGAGAGGGTTATTATTATTATTATTATTATTATTATTATTATTATTATTATTATTATTATTATTATTATTACTTGCTAAGCTACAACCCTAGTTGGAAAAGCAGGATGCTATAAGACCATAAGCCCCAACAGGGAAAATAGCCCAGTGTGGAAAGGAAACTAAGAAAAAAAAATGTTTTAAGAACAGTAACAACATAAAAATAAATAATTCCTATATAAACTATAAAAACTGTAAACGAGGAAAAAAATAACCTCAAGGAACTATTAAAAACGAAGTAATGGTCTAAATAACTTGTAACTTTAATAACCAAAAAAAAAAAAAAAAAAAAAAAACTGACGCATTCAAGCCCAAGCTAGTCTAGTCTTGAGTTGGAAAAACAAGGCATCTGACCTTTGAATTAAGGGCTTCCAGTTGCATGAATTTAAGTAAGCATATGCTTTACTCGGAGTTATTGAGCATTAGAGTTTTGCAGCTCCACTTTACCATGAGAGCTAAAGGAATGTAATGGAAAAAATATCCAGGTTCATATTCAGAATTTTTCAACATCATCTTATATACATCAGTCTTCAGATCTGCTGGTATCCTGTCAACCAAGATCTCTCTCTCTCTCTCTCTCTCTCTCTCTCTCTCTCTCTCTCTCTCTCTCTCTCTCTCTCTGACATTTCATCCGTTTGACATTTTATCCACTGTTAACCATGACCTAGTGTTATAACAAGATCAAAGTATTTATAGTTTCATGTATTAATTATTTCTTAAGACAATGCCATTTTATTTATAGCATAAAAGAACCTCCTACTGCAATACTGAGGTATAAGAAATTGGAGGAATATTCTTGCCCCTTAAGAAATGTATCTCATATTCTGGCCCATCTTTTCATATCCCAACACCGATGAGAATGTTAGGAAAAAGTAATTCCATTAGTCGAGAAGAACATTAGCAGCATCTAAGACCATTATTGGTTACATCAGAGCAGCTGTGAAATTGCAGAGCACCAAGATGGTTTCTTTCCCCAAATAGAGAGAGAGAGAGAGAGAGAGAGAGAGAGAGAGAGAGAGAGAGAGAGAGAGAGAGAGAGAGAGAGAGAGAGAGAGAGAGAGATAAAAAATTTTACACAGTTTTTATAAGGATTTCAGTTTAGCATAGCTTTGAGAACATGAATTAATTTTTCGTGGATATATTCCTTTTCGCCTTGTTTAATAGGTTAGGTTACATCCCAGAGAGAGAGAGAGAGAGAGAGAGAGAGAGAGAGAGAGAGAGAGAGAGAGAGAGAGAGAGAGAGAGAGAGAGAGAGAGAGAGAGATAATTTTTTGGGCACAGTTTTGATAAGGATTTCAGTTTAGTATAGCTTTGAAAATATGAATTAATTTTTCGGGGATATATTCCTTTTCGCCTTGTTTAATAGGTTAGGTTACATCCGAGAGAGAGAGAGAGAGAGAGAGAGAGAGAGAGAGAGAGAGAGAGAGAGAGAGATAATTTTTTGGGCACAGTTTTGATAAGGATTTCAGTTTAGTATAGCTTTGAAAATATGAATTAATTTTTCGGGGATATCTTCCTTTTCGCCTTGTTTAATAGGTTAGGTTACATCCGAGAGAGAGAGAGAGAGAGAGAGAGAGAGAGAGAGAGAGAGAGAGAGATTCCTTTTCTCATTATAGTGTAATAAGTTCCCTCGTACCCAGTCAAATTACAACACCTTTAGGATATGTTTTATACAGTTTTCGAGGGGTTAATTTACGAGTCTTTGACAGGCGAGATTTAAATGCTCCAATCAGCGTGTTTGGCTACACGACCCGGTAAAGTGCAAGTTATAAATTTTGGTAAAACTTTATTGTGGTGACCTTTGTGGTAACGTCCATGACTGGTGATCGCCAGGCTGGGGTTCGAGCCCCGCTCAAATTTGTTAGTTGTTTTGGTCGCTGCAACCTCACCATCCTTGTCAGCTATGGATGGGATGTTTGGGGGAGCCTATAGATCTATCTACCGAGTCATCAGCAGCCATTTCCTGGCCCTCCTTTGCCATAAATTGGGAGGAAAAAGGGCTTGGGCGCTGATCATATATATATATATATATATATATATATATATATATATATATATATATATATATATATATATATATAATCTAGGGCATTGCCCTGCTTGATAAGGCAATGTCACTGTCCCTTGCCTCTGCCATTTGTGAGCAGCCTTTGAACTTTTAAACCTACGTTGTGACCTCCGGTGACACAATAGGTTACTATAAATCGTGGAGAAGATGGGCTATAGATTCTTTAATAAATCTCATGAATCTCGTAATACTCCTATGACGGGTTACAATAAAACCCCTATCATACGTACACATGGATGCAACATGGCTGCGTAGAGAGTATGGACGTGACGGTACGAAGATGGCATGGAGACAAGACGGATACAAGCCACCCTGCACTTGGAAAGTCTGCAAGGGCGGGAGAGAAGACGAAGAACGCATAGCCAGAGAGAAGGAGATATACACGTATTTCTGTATTCCCTGCGTACTGTATACATACTCTTTGGCGGATATAGTACGGACGCTGCGGATAGAGTACAGATCGTGGCGGAGGAAGCAATGATAGCTTACGAAAGCGGCGTATACTACATGGATTTTGCTCATCTGCTAAGAGTTTGCTCATCGAAACGGATTGGCCAATCCGGTGGAGCATGCAATCACTTAAAATTCGGTTATGGATGCCAGCGATCATTGCGGGTGGGAGCGAACATACACAAGGATGCTGCGGACACTGCACGCATGCAATACGGACGGATCCCTCGCACATGTGTGATAGGAATTTAAATTGCGATGATGCAGCCGTAGAATACATGAAAATATATCCTGTACTGATGAAACAAACTGAAGTTTCCCAGGAATATGCGAGGGATTTTGATATAAATGCCCCCTTTTCTTAAACATTAATATGTTATAACACTTCCTATTCAGTTTCTCATTACCTTACTAATATCTCCAGCATATAAAGTTCGCTTGACAAAATTATTGCACGCTGTTTATTATCTTATATGGTACAAGACTGAAATTACACAAACAAAATACATGCTTTATGTAATTAGCCTAGAGCATATTCAGGCTTTCGAAAAGAAAATGAACATTGAGATTTTAGAGGAAACTTATCTATAAAACAAAAATTTAATGTAAAAACGTAATCAACTCAAAGGGAAATACTTAAATATTTAGTTCCGACTCATTGACGAGGCTGGGGAATTGATATAGAATTTGTTTAAGAAAATTCCACAATTAACAATGATCAATCAATTAATTCAAAATTCTTTCTCCCATACTCCAAGGGTTCTTCATTAACTGCATATCCTATATATATTCAATTGAATACAAATTTACAGGGGAAGTGATAACGAATTTTTGATACTTCCTTGCCTTTTAAAATCTAATACCTTGATTGTCTAGGTAAGGTAAAAATCAAACAGTACTTGTTTTACAACCCAATAATCCTTTGATATTCGAAAGGGATAAAATTTTGCAGTTGACCAGAGATAAAAGGATTAATGAACGAACAGTATCAAAATGATTATATTTTGGTCTTCAATTAGTATAAAACAGGTAAAATTTGGATTTTGGATATTTCGAGCTAATAGGGTTGTGTATGGTCTAATATGTAATTGAAGTCTCCCATTTAATATGTATTTGATTATTGATCCTTATTTGGTGTGAATAAGAAATTATTTCTCTTCAAATAATAACTTTTGATGTCATTCATCTGAAATAATGTTGCTCCAGAGGTAAGAGAATATGAACTCTAATCTCATGACAGTTATGTAGAGTCTTTTATACTAATAATAAAACAAAACAAAATGTATTCTAAACATATATAAACACAAATGCATGTACACACTCATCCACACATACAAACACATACATATATACATACGTATATAATTTAGATATGTAAATATTGTATATGCATACGTTTATATTTATACACATATATAAACTAAAGAAAACGGTCTATTGAAATTTATGTTCTCACATTTCCAAGCTTTTCGAAAACTTAAAGAAAAATAGTTAGAAAGTAAAGGTAAGTTTTTACAGAAAAAACCCATAGATCTGAATCTAACAGAAAGAGAAGTTTTGGTAGTCTTATATTCTTGTCAAGGACATATAAATAAAGTCGGTTGTATCTCAGAAATCCCAGAAGACAGGGCCAGCTTATGATAAAGAAATATAAGTTTTTGATATCAAATCTGATTAATATTACACTGCTGATAAACTGCACACTTGACAAGACACGTACTGAGGACAGCGGAAGGCCCGTGAACGAGATACTGAGGAGACCTACTTTAAGCCTTAGAAGTGTATAACGATATGTTTCTGGTTATTATTATTATTATTATTATTATTATTATTATTATTATTATTATTATTATTATTATTATTATTATTATTAAAAGAGCAGATTTTATAACAAAACTAATTCAGATAATTCTATTATTCAACGAAAAATATTTCAAAGAACAGAGTCTCTAATGAATAAAGAAAACAGAACAATCTTAATAAAATATCAACAGTCGTTAATTGACAAAAAAAAAAAAAAATATATATATATATACAGAACAAGACACCAAAAAGGAAAACAACAATAATGAATGAAGATAACCGAGCGAAAAAGATAGATTTACAACCTAAAAAAGG
>NC_090754.1:36035890-36055890 GCF_036898095.1 Palaemon carinicauda | reverse complement strand
TGTGTTTTATTTATTTATTTATTTTTTTTTTTTTTTGCACATGTAGGATGTGGTAGCTTTGTGGAAGCATTCGAGACTTGCAATTACGAGTCAATGGTTACAACTGCGCTCGCGGCTCGACGGTTTCAATTTATAACTACATTTTACCGTTCTTGTGAGGTAAGGAAAGGAGGTTTGGGGCTCCACTGGTCTACATTCTACCTGTAGAAGTAATCAGTAGTCATTAACTGATCATTTCTGATCCTTTCATGGAATAGATACTTGAAGCTTAATGATCAAGGAGTGATTTACGAATTTATGCAAAAGAAATAAAAAAAAATTCAGGTCGTATTGTGTTCAATCAACAGGTCCTTCATCTTCACAAATGTGTGTAATTTGAGATAAAAATAAAGCACTGATCAGCAAATGGA
Source organism: Palaemon carinicauda (assembly GCF_036898095.1). Taxonomy (NCBI): domain Eukaryota; kingdom Metazoa; phylum Arthropoda; class Malacostraca; order Decapoda; family Palaemonidae; genus Palaemon; species Palaemon carinicauda. The sequence continues at coordinate 36,055,480 of NC_090754.1, read as the reverse complement.
AGAAGTTGACGGTAGTTTAACCAAGATCGAGAGTATTCTCTCGATCTTGAGTTTAACATTAAGTTTTATATAATGCGTATTTGATTCTAATTATGGTCACAAAAATGAATGAATACTTTTTTTTCAATTAAACGACAATAACATGTATTCTCGTCACAGTTACACGAATATACAAGTGTCTTTCATTGATCTACGAGTATGTATGCCACGAATTAAAAACCTTATTCTTTCTAGCAAGACCCAGATATACAGCGCAAACGAGAACTTTTACACACTCAGGAAGTCTTGGTCAGCAATCATTCTCTCTCTCAGTACTTGACACAGCTATTCTTCAGAGAGGCCAAACTTCAGTATTGATAAAGGGAACTTTGGTCGTTACTCATTCAAGGAGTAATTAGCCCTTTTGTTTAATTTCATTAATTGACAACTCAGTGATATAGGGAATGCTCACATCGGAAATGTTTAGCTTCATTGGGTGGAATATATAATTGGTATCGCAAATAAAGTTTATCTGTAATAATGCAGTTTGCTCTAAACGAGGAAACCCGGAATACATCAAAACAAGGAAATATAATTTCTCTTATTCCTGTTCTCAAAGTGTAGCAGGTTCATCTTTGCCAAGATTCTTTGACAGGATGTGTTGTAAAAGACTAGTGGTATTTTTAGATTTGTTTCAGAAGGAAGTGTTCTGTAAGCTATTTGAATTTTAAAAAGACATTATCGTTTTTATTGTTTTAAATTTAATTTACTTTTCATTATTTATAATAAATGATATCCGGGTCAATGACCTTTCATGTCAGGATACCAGAAAATCCCAAATTAATTAATCCATCAGTATCCCCAACCCCCATGAGAAATTCATGTTTCGGAGACAAGAATTATTTTGTGATTACCGATGTTATGCGATTTTCATTCTAACCTTTTATACGATTACATCAGAGAAGGTATGTAGTTTTTCGTTGTTAAAATTAAGGTCTCAACACAGAGGAAAGTCGTTTAGCAACAGCTTAGGGTGCTCATTTCATGAAAATGTTTTCGGTAATAGAGAGCTTTGGACTTAAGAAAATAAAAGGCTTGATTAGCTAAAGAATTAGATTATTATTAAGTAGTTACTAATAATTTCACTGATGATAATTTAGATAATGAAAAGGTTCATGTTATATATATATATACTGTGTATATATATATATATAAATATATATATATATGTATATATATATATATATATATATATATATATATATATATATATATATATACACACACAGTAGTTACTGATAATTTCACTGATAACATTTTAAATGAAAAGGTTCATGTTTGTTTATATATATATGTATATATATATATATATATATATATATATATATATATATATATACACACATATATATATATGTATATATATATATATATATATATATATATATATATACATATATATATATACACCCACACTAGTTACTGATAATTTCACTGATAGCATTTTAAATGAAAAGGTTCATGTTTATACACACACACTATATATATATATATATATATATATATATATATATATACATATATATATATATATATATATATATATATATATATATATATATATATATACACCCACACTAGTTACTGATAATTTCACTGATAGCATTTTAAATGAAAAGGTTCATGTTTATACACACACACACACTATATATATATATATATATATATATATATATATATATATATATATATATATATATATATATATATAAACACACGCGCACATATATACACGCATGCATATAAATATACACGTTTGTGTGCATGTGCGTGTATGTGTGGTTCATTTCAGTGGCGTGGAACAAGGATTCCCAGTTGCAAAGAATCTTGAAAAGATATATACATAAGACAGAACATACTTGCACGAATTCTAAAAAAAATATAAATGATTGTTCGATTTTGTTAAACAGAAGCACAAGAGATGAGCAAGACTTTATTTGAAGTAGAATTACGGAGAGAGGATAAGTAAATGTAATTTCTGTAATTTCTTTAGTAAATTTATATATAGCTTTCTAATTAGGAGAGGTCTTAGGTAAATAATTCAGATGTGTATTAAGCGTTAAGGTATGTACTGAGTTTGCTGGAGGAGCTTATGATGCAAGTGTTTCTTTATTAGTATACTCGTCCAGAGAAGTTAATAATGATTCAGATCTATGAAATGCCAGATCTATCCTGGTTTATGCTAATGGTCCGATCTGAAAATAGGAAACTATACGGAAATTAATGATTTATGAAGGACAAGATTTAGGGAAACCAGTTCTCATTACAATCACTTTTATTTACATTGTTTATACGCATCATCTTATGGACAATGTAAACGATGATATACTTGAGGTAATTTAATATTTGAGTAACGTAGGCTACGACATTATCATAAAGTGAAAAACAGTTATCAGCTAATGGTGGACTTACCGCTTTAGTATACCGCTTAACAAGGAAATTACCAAATTTCAGAATTCGGAACGTTATGGAACAGATTATAATTGGAGAACACTGGTTTTACGATCACAATACTTTACAAGAAGAAATAAATATTAGAATATTAGAATACTCCCATTCGTTCCAGGAAATAAATATTCTGAGGAGTTTCTCTTCTCCTGGGGTTTCGATCGTTCGTTTCAGAGCGTCTTGCTTATAGTAAGCTACGGGTTATTATGATATATTATTAAGAGAGAAACTTTGGGTTTTAAGAGGCTAGCAACAACCAAATTATCCATGCAGGTAATTCACACAGAGGATGAAGTAATTATTAAAGAAAAAAAAGAAAAAAAATACAATAAAAAAGGTTTAAGGAATTTGCCTAAAAATCTTCACTTATACAAAACATCAAAAGCAACAGAACACGCGAATTATTCATAAAATCTATGATGAACACTGCAAGCTTCCACCCCCCCCCCTCGCCATCTCTATCCGGAACAATTGCCGTCAGTCTCACAAGCACATATTTTCTTTTCTCCACAGTCAGAGAAAAGTTACCGTAGGCCATTCACAAGGCGACATCCAGCCGCCAACATCGAGTAAAGCGATTAGGACCGAATGAGAAGGCTTTCCTTTCATTTATATAAACTTCGCTCCCCGGACCTTCCTCTATTTTCATTCATTTCTCTTCCATGATATAGATTAATGTAAATACAAACTCACAACCACACACATAGTATATTTATGATATATTATATTATAATATATTTATAATATATTATATTTGAAATATTCTATTTAAAATATATTATATGTTATAATATATTATAATATATTATATATTATGATATATTCTGTTTGTAATATATTATAATTGAAATATATTATATATTAGGATATATTGCATATACTATAATAAATTATAATATATTATATATTAAAATATATCATATATTATGATATATTATATATTACGAAATATTGTATATTACGATATATTATATATCATGATATATTATATATCATAATGTATATTATAATATAATGTATTATAATACAATATAATATATCATAATATAATATACATTATATCATAATATATATAATATAATATAATATAATATAATATATAATATAATATATTATGTATTATGTTTTATGTATCATATATATATATATATATATATCACATATCACACACACACACACACACACACACACATATATATATATATATATATATATATATATATATATATATATATATATATATATATATATATATAACATATATATTACATATGTATACACCACTGCCGGACAGAGGTCCAACTTCCTACAAGCCAAAATAGAAAAACAATTTCTCTGGCCAAAAAAGAAAGACAATTCCTTCTTGCAATATATCTAATTTCTGTGCTACGAATGGAAGAACCGACAACGTAGATTATAGTTGAAATACAGAGTTTCAATTCAGATCTTATAATTGAGGTTTTGATTTAGTTAAATAGAGATCTTTATCTTCGTCGTTGAAGAAAGAAATCAGCGTCCTAATGCTCAAATGAGGTAATAAGAAAAATAAATAAATAAATAAATAAATAAATAAATAAATAAATAAATAAATAAATAAATAAATAAATAAATAAATAAATAAATAAACATTAAACTTTGGAAACCTGAAATTTACTATGAAATAAATCAACTTATAGTTTTAACTGTTGCACATTCTTTTTACCAAAAATAACAAGAAGTTATGTGTTCAGTCTTGTAAACCTTGGCAATGCATTTACTTTTACACATTTATTTCAAATAAAAAAAGGTCCCAAATATCCACAATTTCTTGTTCGAATAAGTGGACAGAAATTGGAAATGACAGTACAAATGTGTTTTCTTAATTTCATATGAAAGATTGAGAGAATAAAGTTTCGAAAACGAATCATGCACCAAATGGAAATCAGGTTATGATTTCCCAAAATGGAGAGAACCAGTAATGTCTATTTCAGTTCTTATTTCCTTTTCCTCGTGATTTATCATTAGTGAATTCATTATCTTAAAATACTTTTTTTTATTTCTATTACGATATATCAAACAAAACTACAACATATCAATTCAAATATCAATCTGCTATGCAATGTCTAGTTTGAATTTTCCCACTAATCTAAAAAGGAAAATTATAAGTTAAATAATAAAAGTTAAAAGTTTCTTGTCTTTTATTTGCCTTTAGATAGACAACTTTTGAAAGATCTTCAATCTCTCTACGAGTTACCGATATAAAAAAGTTATAATGTTGACTTAAAGTGGAACGAATGAATCTCTGCGAGATTTGGAGAGCAAAACTTTCAAAAGTAGCTGGAATTAGATGTTGTCTCTAATGGATATGAATAAATAATTAATTTTAGGAATGAAAGCACTTTATGACAGCAATGCAAATCTATGAAAGTTTGTTGTTGGAAATAGAAATTCACACAGGTAAACAAGACTCATTATACGCTTGGATGTACTTATATATGTAAACACACAGATGGATATGCACATATATGCATGCACACGTACGCACATATACATATACATATATCTATTTGAAGAGAGTACATTACATCTTTTATCAGACGCCATTAAACTATGATATTTAATCATACAAGGTCTATTTTGTCTGCTGCTATAGAATGTGTTTCGACTACAGAATATACTGAAGTTTTACCTTGCGAATGTCAAATAAGACCAAATTTATATCTTTAGATGAAATATATCCTATAGACCGCAATTCCGATAGAAAAATAAACTAAAGATTAATTTTTTTTAATAGTAATATCTTTTTGCGCAGTAAAATTTTACAAAGATTCTAGTATTCTGCAGCATCAGGACAAATAATGAAATCAGATATAGAAAACCCATTACAAATTATTAATCTCATATATCAGAATATAGTGAAAGAACCATAAAATCTGAAATAAAATAAGAGTAGACTTTTATTCAAATCTTTAAGAATCATAAAAATCAACCTCAGTAATCCCATAAGAAAAGAATATGAAGACCGGGAATTTTTAAATGCAATTAAATGTTATAAATTAATTGAAGTTTCAACAAACTGAAAGAATCATAAGAATTATTGAATAGTAAGCTACGTAATCCAGATTTTCCGGCATTGGAAAGTATTTCGACAGTGAATCCAAAATAAGAAAATAAAAAACCTGGGAATTTTATAATGCAATTAATTGTTATAAATTAGTTGAAGTTTTAACAAACTGAAAGAATCCTAAGAATTATTGAATAGCTATCTACCTAATCCGGATTTTCGGGAAGGGGAAACTATTTTGACCACGAATCCAAAAAAAAAAAAAAAAAAAAAAAAAAAAAAAAAAACGAAAAAAAAAAAAACGGGAATTTTACAAGGCAATTATTTGTTATTGTTTAATTGAAGTTTCAACAAACTGAAAGAATCATAAGAATTACGGAATAGTAAGCTACGTAATCCGGATTTTCCGGAATGGGAAACTATTTTGACCACGAATCCAAAACAAGTAAGAAAAAAAAAAAAAAACGGGAATTTTACAATGCAATTATTTGTTATTGATTAATTGAAGTTTCAACAAACTGAAAGAATCATAAGAATTACGGAATGGTAAGCTACGTAATCCGGATTTTCCGGAGTGGGAAACTATTTTGACCGTGAATCCGCAAGATCACGCTTTCCGGTTTGCTTGATACCCCGAGTGTGTGGAATTAGAGTTGATTGGGAAGATTCTGGTCGGTCGAGCAGCAGATTGAATTGATACTATTTCTTCGCCCTTTACTAAAGGAAACTTTACTTCCTTTGATTTCATGGAGTTATACAAAAGACCAATATTGGCTTATGGCCATGAATCATGGACATTAACATCAAGAACTAGAAGCCAACTCCAAGCAGCTGAAATGAGAGCCTTAAGACTCATAAAAGGTGTGACAAGACTGGATAGACTACGAAATGAAGATATTAGAAGAGAACTGGGAGTGGAGGGGATTCTGGATTTTGTGGAGAGAGGACAGCTTAGATGGTTTGGACATGTCAAAAGAATGGAGGAAGAGCGATATCCTGTAAGGTTTTTGGAATGGACACCAGAAGGAAGGAGACCGGTAGGAAGACCAAAACTGAGATGGCTACAAAACATAGAGAGGAGTGGAGAGGAGAGGCTTCAGTTTGCGGGAAGTTGATGAGATGAGGCTCTATGAGGATCGCCAAGAATGGAGACAGTTCTTGAAGCAGGACGACTGACAGGCCTGGAGGCCTACCTGGCGTCTGGTGAGAAAGGTGAGAAAGAAATACAAATGTCAAGAAAATAATGAATTGTCAAATCAAAATATTTTTCCATTTATTTTTTTATTTCATGGAGCTCTATATATGTCAAGAAAATGATAATTGTCAAAGTATATTATTTTTTCCTCTACTTTGATATAGAGTTCTTTAAGATGTCAGGACAATAATAATGAACTGTCAAAGGAAATTATTTTTCTCTTTACTTTTTTTTATTTCATGGAGTTCTGTAAAACGTCAAGAAAATAAATATGTTGTTAAACTTAAATATTAGTTCATAATAAAGAATAGATTATCAACATATCAGAATTATGAAAATAGTTCTTTGTGAAGCCAGGAAAATGTTGAAAACAGTTCTATGTGAATTCAGGAAAATGTCAAAAACAAAAAAAGTTAATTCATAATAATAGATTATTAACATATCAAAATATAAATCTCTCTCTCTCTCTCTCTCTCTCTCTCTCTCTCTCTCTCTCTCTCATTGGATCAATATATTATAAAAATGGTGAATCGTGTGTTGAACAGGTATAATTGCAAAGCTTAAATATGCTGTAATAATACAGATTCTTAGAAAACTGATAAATAACTACTCTGAACAACTTTCTTCGATAAAAAAGTTAGTTGAATTTGATAGAAATTAGACATCTCCCACCTGATCTAATTAGAGAAACTTTATAAACTTTATAAACTTTTTTCTCTTATTACAGTTTACTTGAAGACTCCTATGATAAATATTTCAAATTTACAAAGACTAAAATCATTATTTTGAACTGTAAAAATTTATTTCAGTTAAATTTAGAAATGATTGGTTAATAGAATAGTTATTTCAACGCTACGCACGTATTCTCTCAAATAATTTTCCGTTGACCTCTCATCTCCAAGTTCCTCTGCCATAGTTTAATTTTTTTTTTTTTTCGCATTTTCCTCTTTCAAGAAACTATTTTACTAATTATTTTCCGTTAGAAGCTGGTTTTGGAAAATCTGGGATATTGGATTAAGTTAAACTGGAAAGGAGTGTCATAGGGTTGAAAATTTGCCAATTCCTTTATTCGAGATGGCAACTTCTTTCCTCTGTCTCAGTCTCGAGTTTTCTCTTTTCTCTTTCCAAATCGAACTCTGAGGTTTTAAAATATTTTTACCTATTAACTTTCTCCATCTTTATGGCATCCCGTTGCCTGAGCTGCGAGCAGTTTTAAAATCAACAATGTTTTTTTTTTCCAGATAAAATTTCAAAATAATGATTGGTCTCAGTAAAAAACTGAAGCAATAAAAGACTCCAAAATTAGAAAAATTTTATTTCTAAAATGATGCATCAATGGGCGATACGATTCTCCATTTTGATATCTATTTGTAAATTACATTAGGAATAATCTGGTAAATAAATTAAGGCAGTTATCACTATGTCAAAGCTTCGCAGGTTGCATTATCAAACGATTTCCTGCTCTGATAAAAAAAAAAAAAAAACTATTGTAGTATATTTAGTCGCCATAATAAAGTTTTCTCACACACGATTCGTTTTCGTCGTACCAAGTAAACTAAAAATAAGATATGGTTTAAAATATAACAAAGGAAACAAAGAGGAGTAGAAATGCATCACCGGAAATCCAACTAACAAGAAATCCTTTTAGTTTTCTTGAACTTTATTCAGCCCGAAGTACTGGAGTATTAGAATTAGAGTGATTGAATCCTTTTTACTCTGGGTTTTGATTAAAAATAAAAGTATTTAAACTTTTATCCAAATCTAATAAGATTCGATTTTTATCTAATTTTCTAGGTTTAGATTAAAAATCAAAGTATTTAAACTTTTATCCAAATCTAATAAGATCTGGGTTTTAGAATTAGAGTGATTAAATCCCTATTACTCTGGGTTTAGATTAAAAATCAAAGTATTTAAACTTTTATCCAAATCTAATAAGATTCGATTTTTATCTATTTTTCTAGGTTTAGATTAAAAATCAAAGTATTTAAACTTTTATCCAAATCTAATAAGATCTGGGTTTTAGAATTAGAGTGATTAAATCCCTATTACTCTGGGTTTAGATTAAAAATAAAAGTATCTAAACTTTTATCCAAATCTAATAAGATCTGGGTTTTAGAATTAGAGTGATTAAATCCCTATTACTCTGGGTTTAGATTAAAAATAAAAGTATTTAAACTTTTATCCAAATCTAATAAGATTGGATCTTTATCTAATTTTATGGCAAACGATTTGTTTGCTTTTATAAGTTTGCAGGAGATTTCTGCATGTTAGAAATCTGATAAATTTGAGTTACTTCGAAAGATAAGCACCATTTTATCCCATTGAAGCTATTCAAACTTGCTTGATTAAATTGTGTTCATTGAATCGCTTCATATTGTTCTGGTTATATGAAAATAGTTTAGGAAGAGTAACTTAAAGCACCATACTCACCATATACTCTTTTTTTATATAATTAGTATTATAAAAGCTATTCTCATGAATTACCTTAACAATATATTAGGAATCTTTGTCAATATTTCAAAATATCCTGATACTGTAATTGAAGGAAAAGTGGACTTGTTTCATGAGATGTTCGAATCCAATGATGAGTAAACTAATAGTTATAAAGCAAAAATCTTTCCACTCCAATCCTGGCAAGTATAGTAACTTTTTCGCCTAGCATTTGCATGGCAACAGATCGATCCCCGCCTGGGACCATGAGTTTAAACTGTTTACTGGGGAGGCCACTGCTGTGGTTGGGCACCACAGTGGGGGGCCTTAGTGCTGACGTTCTGACGAGTATCTATTCCGATGGAACTGGAACTGAAACCTGACCCCTTTAACCTTTAATTGCCATCCATGACCTTTAACAAGGAGGGGAGAAATGACCGACCCACATCCAGCCATGAATAATTGAAGCCTTCCATTACAAGGCAAATACACCGCCATCTCGGTTAATAGGACAATCCATCAAGGGTGACAGAGAGAGAGAGAGAGAGAGAGAGAGAGAGAGAGAGAGAGAGAGAGAGAGAGAGATCCTCACGGCGTAGGTGGATTTCCAACCTCGAACGATGATAGATTGCTAGAAGTCTGTCCTTCGGAGTTGGTGTGGGAGGTCGTGGGTTGCGAGGTATAGAAAAAGAATATTACGGTGTCTCGATATCTGTCACTTGGAATATGTAAAGAGATGTACTGGCTATGTTCGGATGACCATAACTCTTTTATGCAAACATTTGTGGGAATTCTAAGTTATCGGTAAGTTTCAAACAAGAAAGTAATTATCTTCATAAGAAATCTTGACATTTTCTTGAAGTACTGAGTGGTACTTTTGAGTCCGGTAAATAATGCTGAATTGGAATATACATGCACATACACATTGTATATGATGAACACGACACATTTATGTATGTATATATATGTGATTATATAGTACGTGTTTATGCATTAATTTTCATATATAGATTAAAAGCTTGAAGGAGAGAGAGAGAGAGAGAGAGAGAGAGAGAGAGAGAGAGAGAGAGAGAGAGAGAGAGAGAGACCTAATTGGGGCAAAGGTTTTAAGTTAAACATAAGGAAAACCTGGCTTAAAAACTAAATTAAAAAAAATATATATATATTTCCATAAAACAACCTTGACGTATCATGCATGAATATATTCTGTGATATATGAAAGAAAAATATTTTGGAAGAATAATCAATTGTAAGTTCAAAAGATTCGGTGTTAACAGAGACGCAGAAACATGGAAGCCAATATTGACTTGCGAAACTCAGTAAAACCCATTGACGCTTACTCAAAACTCTTGAATAATCCTCTCCTATATAATAAAGAGCTACATGTTTGGCTATATGCACATACACTCACACATATACACAAACACATACATACATACTGGTTTCTTGTATATATATATTTATATATATATATATATATATATATATATATATATATATATATATATATATATATATATATATATATATTTATATATGCATACATATATGTCTATGTCTATGTCTATGTCTATGTCTTGTTTTCTTATCACGTTCAGCGATCTTTCCCCCGTCCCTCGCAAGGGGGGTGGGGGGGGGTGGGGGGTGGGGGGGGGGTTGAGGGTGTTGGTTTAGATAGTAGTCATACCATAGTGAGGGATAACCCTAAGAGGTACAGTCCCTTATATAAGTTGATTGACGTCCGGATGTTCGAGGGAGATTTCCATTCCAACCCTTTCTGGACGACAGGTACAGTATCTGGGAGCGCAAAACCAGTCAAATATTCAACTATATATAGCTCAATATTTGAAAGTTTCCGTGCTCCCAGACACATGTCGTCCAGAAAGGGGTGAAATGGAAATCTCCCTCAAACACCCGAACATCCATCAATGTATATGAGTGACCGTACACTTTAAAACCACAATCTCCCAGAAATTGCCGAACCAGCGGATTGTGGGTAGGAAAGGGGAAGGGGTGGGATTGGTTGCACCTGTGTGTGCAAATGTAATGCGTATGCATATCTATCTGAATATCTAGAAGTTGTTTTTGACGGCTCGGTACACTAGTTACGAATAAAGGTTCCGAATATTTCATAGGAATTGTCCAGAAGCTCAACTGTTGAGTACGACTTAATATCTAGAATATGAAATTAGCATTTGGACTAAAAATGGATGCGTTATGTGTGAAACAATAACGACTGCGGAAATGGACTGAAACTGGACGCGTACGAGTGTAAAACGATAACAATGACTGCGGAAATGGTTAGTAGAGTTTTAGCGTATGACGAACTTTTTAACAAGTAAAAATTTCCAAGTACTCAACATTATACTTGTAACAGTTGAATTGAAGAAACTTGTTACAAAGGAATTCATTTGTTCAACTATTTAATTGAAAAAATGTAAATATTGTATTTTGTTATTTTAAATAAAAGTTAAAAAAAATTTTTTTTGGGATGTTCGAGGGTAAATATATTTGCAAACATGAATTTTGAAATCTGTTACGTTATTGTTCTTGTACTAATAAACTAGTTTTCAAATTGGAGAAGACAAGACAAATAACACAGGTTATCAAAACTGCTCTAAAGTACTCAGAATATTAGCAAAGAAACAAGCATATGCAAATATAGCAGTACTACTCACTAGAAAAATTACCTACAAGAAAAATAATTATAAGAATAGATCCAGCCAATAGCGGTTATCCAAATCACAGCAATAGTGAATCTGATGGTAAAACTGAACTTGCTCAAAAGGTAAACATTCAAGTATAATAATAATAATAATAATAATAATAAATTATATCCAAGCATTGATAAAGAACGCGATTTAACTTTTCACAAACAAGGATCCTGAAGCATAAAATGTTTCAAGCAACACTTTTTAGTTTTGAATTTATTTAAAATTCTGTAAAAAATCCAAGCGAAATAAAGAAATGCAAGTTTTCGTATTCATATACTGATGTATTAATTTATGTTTTGGGAATAAACAGAGAATTATATGAATTATTCATTTTGTAACGTTCTTTCTTTTCTTCTTTATTTCTTTATTCGTATATTCATGGACAGCTTTCCCTATTTGGGCTTTGAGACTTCTGGATAACCATAATAATAATGATAATGTTTTTATGTTGAAAGGGCTTACATAAGTCCTTTTATAGTTTATATATCAAATATCTGTATTAATGCTGTTAATGTTTTTAAAATATTTCATTTTAATTTTCATTACTTCTTAGACCGTTTATTTCTTTTCTTATTTCCTTTCCTCACTGGGCTATTTTTCTCTGTTGGAGCCCTTGGGCTTATAGCATCTTTCTTTTCCAACTAGGCTCGTAGCTTAGCTAATGATAATAATAATGATAATAATAATAATAATAATAATAATAATAATAATAATAATAATAATAATAATAATAATAATAGAATGTGAAATCATGATTCAGAACAGCAATGGAGGAAAAATAAGTTGACGTAGAGAGAACGTTTGAAATTAATTAATTAATTAATTAACTAATCTAAAAATATTAATGTTACTCACTTCAAAGCTCCCCAATTGATTTACATTTCTTAAGTAACAAATATATTCTACTCATGAATTATGAATAGTCTACTTTATGTCAAATTATTTTTCCTTCATTAGCTTACTCATTTCAATCATGATTTCACACAATTCGTTATGATCCTATTTATTATTATTATTATTATTATTATTATTATTATTATTATTATTATTATTATTATTATTATTATTATTATTATTATTATTATTATTATTATACACGTTCCCACTTTCATGTTATTCAACTTATGATTTGGCAGTGATGTGGCTCTTAAAATCTAACTGTTTTCTTTTTTATTTTTTTCCCTAAACAATAAAACAATCAAATTATTTCACAGTTTATTTATCAAATGAAATCCTCTGACTCAAAACTTGTAATGGAAAATTACGACAATGATAGAAATATCCTCATTTTTAATTACGTCTGAGGCGCCAAAATAAACTCGTGTTTATTTTCATCTGATTTTTACCTCCACCAACGAAGTTAAAAGGAGGTTATGTTTTACCCACTGTTTTTACATTTGTTTGTGTATGTGTTTGTTTATGAACAGTTTCCTGGCCCCAATTTTAAACGTAGAGTAATGAAACTTGCAGGGATTAACTGTTATGTAAAAAGCTGGAAAGGAGTAAATTTTGGGAGGTCAAGGTCATAGGTCAAGGTCATGGTTAAGTAAAATGTCCAATTCACGTAATCAGCCATGAGTTTGGATATCGTTATCACAGAGACTTCACACTTGATTCATATTTGAGTGTATGAAAATCCAGGCCAATTAATACATATTAAGGCCAAAGTTCAAGGTCGAGCAAAAGGTCGAGAAATAAGCTGTCTTGACGGAGGTCTGTGCTCTGCTATGTGTCCCTCAAGTTTATCTTTTTTTATCTCTTGTCAATTAGAAATATTAAACAGAATTTACAACCAAGCCTTCATGTTTAAAAATGGTTCCGGTTTCAATGATGTATTTCGTCACTTCAGTTCACTCATAAAAGGTATTATCTTTAGTGCAAACACTGGCACTACAGTTTTGTAAAATGTAGAAAGAATGTGCGATGAACATTTACCTCATAAAATGAATGTGGATTTTTCTCTGCGATTCATAATTCTTTCCCATGTCCAGTTAATAACAAGTTTTGCATCATCCCAAACACGGAAATTATTCTGGAATTCAAAAGACCGAAACTGAGTTTTTTATGGAAAATGTGAGATTTCTATTTCCGTATTTCGGAGAGAAAAGATTCCGTAACTAATTTTTACTTTATTTCCAATTTTCCGTCTAACTTTTACCTGCACCGACCGAAATTTATTGGGATTGAAATTAAAAAGAAAATACGCAATATGAATTCTTTTTTATACTCTACTACGAGAGACGTTATTTTTTTTATTTCTTTATTTCGCCACTAACAACTAATTTCACAGACCTGAAAAAGTATTCGCTTTTTCTTCCTGACTGCTTCATCTTTAATTGAATACAACTTTATCAATTCTCTAATGACTGATTCATTCAATAAAGCGCACTATTCCATCTTATTTCTCTTCCTATTGTTTTGTTGAAGTTTGTATAGTTTATATAGGAAATATTTATTCTAATGATTTTACTGTAATTATGATATTCTATTTTTCTTGTGTCCTTTCCTCATTGGGCTATTTTCCCTTTTGGAACCCCTGGGTTTATAGCATCCTGCTTTTCCAACTGGGATTGTAGCTTAGCAAGTAATAATAATAATAATAATAATAATATTGAATATTTAAATAACGTGTATATCTTCGAAAAAAAAATATTCAAAGTAATGGAAAAAGTTTTACGAGTCGATATTTCTCCCTTTTCACCTAACAGCAAATAAGACTGAACCAATTTGATATCAGCATTGCATTGAAGGCATGGCTTTATTGGGAGCCTTTAATGGATATCAGGAAATTATTACATCGGAAAAGGGTTAATTTTGCAGCATTTCACAAGTCAAATGGTTGCTATTTAGTTGATGAAAGCGCAGGCAATTAATTTTCTGATGACGTCACTTTTATTAACTGTGATGAAGGAGTTGATAGATATCAGGAAGAACTGACATCAGAACGATATTAAGTTTGGATAAATATGAATTACAATTGATAAAGACATATATTTTCACACTATGACTAATGAGTATTTCATTCCTTTCACCAAATATGTTACTGTTCTTAAAATAATTTATTTTTTCTTCTTTGCTTTCCTCGCTGGGCTATTTTCCTTGTTGGAGCCCCAGAGAGAAGAATAATTACGAAAATCTTTATTCATAAGTGATAGACGATGATGGTGTTTTTAGGAATTAAATATTCTTATGTATTTTTTATTGACTCACTGCGATTGCTTTTTGATCTGAACATGGAATTTGTTCAATTATCAAGATTTCAAATTTCAGTAGGTAGAAATTGGTGTACAGATATTTGCATATGACAACTAATGTGAAATAGTTTCCTATGAAAAATATGCTATATTTTGTATTTAGTATCAGAAGTAAAGAAAAAAATGAATTAAAATACATAAATCCCGAATTATTGAATAACAAAATTTAAAGGTAAAGATTCTAATCGGGTAAAGGAAGATATAAGTTTATTTCTATATGGATAAAAGATTTCTGTATCACGAGAAAGAATGAAGAATCTCTTTTTCTATAATGATAAAGTGAAACACATTTGAAAGAAAATCAATTAGAATTTTAATGTAAATCTTGGTATTACTGGTATGCTGCGCTTCACATTATGACACTCAAGACTTTATCGCGCTGGCAGTCTCCGTTATTTATTAGCATGCCATTATTTCTGTACAAGTATAAAACATGAAAGATATTTTTTTGTTATATACAATGGCATTTTAGTAAACGTGTCACCGAATACTATAACTAAAGATTTTTCATCCAGATTTGCGTGTGTCAATGAGAGAGAGAGAGAGAGAGAGAGAGAGAGAGAGAGAGAGAGAGAGAGAGAGAGAGAGAGAGAGAGAGAGGTTATCACGCAGGCAGTATGGCTGACTATAAGAATATTTCTTGTATGTCTTCTATAAAA
This sequence comes from Palaemon carinicauda, assembly GCF_036898095.1. Lineage (NCBI taxonomy): Eukaryota > Metazoa > Arthropoda > Malacostraca > Decapoda > Palaemonidae > Palaemon > Palaemon carinicauda. The sequence goes on along the minus strand of NC_090754.1, from coordinate 36,039,698 downwards.
TTAAACTTGATAAGAATTCACCTCACAAAAGATAGTTTATAACAAATTATTCTAAAATTTAATCCTTATTCTTTGATCCTCTGATTGCAAAACATTATTGATTTCGTCAATTAATTTTCTGGCGTCACATTGAAGCGACCAATGGAAAGAAAAAGACAATATTCCCGAACTTTTCCTCTCGGAGACATCCTTAAATGGGGCCATTGTTACATTTTTTTTCTTTTTTTTATCACATCACGTTCTCAGTCTTTAGGGAAAGTTCGAAAACTGCTGTGTAGAGCTTTTTTTATATATTTTGGTCATAGCTTTTCATTTTAGGCCTTCCAGAAAGGATTATAGGTCCCAAATTTCCTATGATTTTCTTTTTTTTCTTTTTTAGAACAGAGGTTTGTGTGCGAGTCCTTTATTGACCTTATTTCTTTTTACCTTTTATCAAAATTGCTAGTGTACGTGACCCATACAAAAGTGACGGCTAAATATATAGATAGATATGCAAACACATACACGTACATGCATCACACACGCACACATGGATATGCACACCCACATGCACTCAAATTCAACCCCTCCTTTACCAACTACACCCCGCTGGTTCGGTAATCTGTGGAAGAATGCGGTTCCCGAGTGTACCTCCTTGGGTACTCCCTCTCCCCGGGGTATAACACTACCTCCCTCCCAAAGCATGAAATGATATATATATATATATATATATATATATATATATATATATATATATATATATATACATACACACACATATATGTATATATATATATATATATATATATATATATATAAATATATATATATATATATATATATATATATATATATATATATATGTATGTATATATGTATATATCTATTTATCTATCTATCTATATATATATACATATATATATATATATACATATATTTATGTATATATAAGTATATATATATATATATGTATATATATCTATATATATGTATATATAATTTATATATGTGTATATATATATATATATGTTTATATATATGTATATATATATATATATATATATATATATATATATATATATATATCCTGACACTTGCTATTTATCATATCGAGGAGATCATTACATATGAGAGTATTGATATTCTATTCATCATCATGAGTTCTGTGGCTGATGCTACTTTTCTATGTGACTGACATTATCTACTTCAAGCACATGAGATTTTGAGCCAAAAATAACTGAATATTTATTGTTCTACCTTCATGGCGGTAGGAACTCACAACCAGTGTTCAACTCAGCAGCATTGGTGATCCACTTGAATTTAAGAAATGGTTTATCCCTAGAGCGACAATGTAACACTCACCTTCTTAATAAAATTTTCAAGGTGTTCATAACTTTCGTTTATTCGATCACATGATAACATCTAAATAAATCAAATGATATATTCGTCTTTTGAAAAGAATAAACCTTTTCAGGAACACCGGTGTGTGTTATGAAAAGAAATTTTTGGTTCTTGAATAAATGAAATAAAAGTGGTAAGATACACGAAGAGAAGATTTTTCATTATTATTATTATTATTATTATTATTATTATTATTATTATTATTATTATTTAATCGGGCCAGCACTGTAACAGTCGAGCTTAACTCATTGGGCTGATTAACCTCCTTTTGATAACAATAATAATGAAGAATTTTCTCTTAATTTTCCCTCCCACTTTCATTCATTCTATTCAATAACCCGAAATTTCTTTTTATAACACACACTAGTCTTTCTTTTCTCTTCTTCATTTTTTGTGTGTAGTCGGCATATTAAGAAGTTGAACAAATAGTCATTGACCTTTCTCATGAATGTAAGGGAAGAGAAAAAGGAAAATGATATTTCGTCGTCATAAGTAACTTTCGTATAATACCCCATCAATATCCAGATTGAAGTGGAAACGTTAATGAACCCAACTGAAAGACGTATCGGGGAAACTCTACTAATTAGAAATCTTTGAGTCGTTAACTTGAATATCGGGTTCAACTGTGATTGGAAAATAATTTCTTTATATATTCATTATTTCTGGACATTTGAGGAGGCATTCTCATTCATCCTTTTCTAAAACATTTGAACAAGTTTAAATAATCTAAGGAACCATAAATTAAACATTTGAAACATGTCAGTATAAAACTAAAAATAATTGTAATGCTTTCAAGGATACCAGACCTAGTACAAATGCTGCCACCTCAAATTCCCTAATAGAAGATGAATGAGGGTAAATATGATAACAGAAAACGCTAGGCTAGTTAATATGAATCATTGTGGGTAGGTAATTCAACCAATGAAGAACTACCTGACCTTAGCAAACACTTACCTTGTGGGGTATCCCTTAACAGAAAAAAAGTGGACCACCTTAAATAGTGCAAGATCCAAGGTTGGGAAAACAGGAGACAGATCTCAGAGGTAGGAATAACTCCCCAACGCTTATTGCCCCTCAAAGGTAGTAGGTTGGCCAGGGCACCAGCCACCCATTGAGATACTACCACTAGAGAGTCACGAGGTCCTTTGATTGGCCAGGTAGGACTACATTGGTTCCTTCTCTCTGGTTACGGTTCACTTTCCCTTTTTGCCTACACATAGGCAACACCGAATAGTCCTTACAGATCTCCTCTCTCTTCATACACTTAACAACACTGAAAACACTGAGATGACCAAACAATTCTTCTTCACTCAAGGGGTTAACCACATCACTATAATTGTTTAGTAGCTACTGTCCTCTTGGAAAGTGTGCAAGAGACTCTTTCGCTATGGTAAGTAGCTCTTCTAGGTGAAGGACACTCCAAAATCAAACCATTGTTCTCTAGTCTTGGGTAGTGCCATAGCCTCTGTAACATGGTCTTCCACTGTTTTGGGTTAGAGTTCTCTTGCTTGATGGTACACTCGGACACACAATTCTATCAAATTTCTCTTCCTCTTGTTTTGTTTAAGTCTTTATAGTTTATATAGGAAATATTTGTTTAGGCATTGTTGCTGTTCTTGAAATATTTAATTTTTCCTTGTTTCCTTCCCTCACTATTTTCCTTGTTGGGGCCTCTGGGCTTATAGCCTCCTGCTTTTCCAACTAATAATATTGAATCGACCCAGCTCATGGACCACATCCTCTGCTGATTCCCAATGGGACCTGCATGTTCCGATTTAGTTGTAAGGCAATTCACATATATTTCATTTCATTTATGATTTTGAACAAACATTTTGTCTTTGGCATTTCCGGGTGTTGTTTGATCAAATACGAATGTAAGATTTTAGGCATAATTTGCTAATGCATAATTTTTACATGATTTAAGATAAGTCATATTTCTAAAGAAACATATAATCATTATCCTTATTCTAGTGAATTCCCTTGTATCATGAAGTAAATAATGTATTATAGAATGGTTAGCTTTTCAATATCAGCTGTATGTTGGACAAAATATTTGTATATTATTCTTATGTACCATTGTATGATTTGTATGTTATTTTGTCAATAAAATCTAATCTAATTTAGATCTACAGGAAACAAATGACAGAGCCATCCATTGGATACACGAGTGGTGCGATAAGATAAGAATGATGAAATGTGGGAAAGGGAGAGGAATGGGAGTTATCATGGAACTGATGTCATGTAGTTAAATTGATCAGATTAGGAAACACAAGAAGGCCAGAGAGAGAGAGAGAGAGAGAGAGAGAGAGAGAGAGAGAGAGAGAGAGAGAGAGAGAGAGAGAGAGCAAGACTGATCACCTATAGGTTGGATATGTAAAAGTAACATAAATCTCATCAAGGCATCATCAATTACTCAGTATTTGAAAAA
>NC_090754.1:36028390-36030890 GCF_036898095.1 Palaemon carinicauda | reverse complement strand
CCAATAAGGAAATGACCAACACTGGAAGATGAGGTATCCAAATTGTATGAAAAACCTTACGCAAGAATTCTCTGCTCTATATTATCTTCTTTTTGCTCTAGAGAGCTCAAATAAAAATGGAAATTTTGTTAGAAAACTTAATAAGGTTACATGGTTAAATTCTTTCAGCTGGGTTAGGCCTAAGAAAAAAGGAATTTCCGGGTAGTATTAGGCCTGAAATGAGAAAATAACTGATGCATCTTATATAGGATCTAGTTCTGAGAGAGAGAGAGAGAGAGAGAGAGAGAGAGAGAGAGAGAGAGAGAGAGAATTGAAAAAAAGATAGCATGTTCTTAATTTAAATGTTTTATCATGTTCCTAGAGTGATAGCGCCAAGTAAGATATCACCTGCCTGTTCAATGAAATTAAGAAATGGTGATAACTATATGTTGACATTAAAAAGGTATAAGTGTATAATCAAAGGGACATATGAATAAATATATATATATGTATATATATATATATATATATATGTGTGTGTGTGTGTGTGTGTGTGTGTGTGTATGTGTGTGTGAATGAATACCACAAAAGGAAGAGTGAGAATACTTTATGCGTTTCAATACTTTCATTTTGAGGTTGACATCACTGGACTTTTACGTGTCACAAGACGAAAGAACTGACTCCAATCAAGTCCCTCCCCTTTCCCGTTTATAGCAATACTACATATTCTATGCTTATCATTCGTCAGCTCTCTCTCTCTCTCTCTCTCTCTCTCTCTCTCTCTATATATATATATATATATGTATATATATAATATATATATATATATATATATATATAAATATATGTGTGTATGTATATATGTAAAAATATTGATAGGGTCATATTCATTAATTTATTTATATATTTACGAATTCCTGAACTCATACGTGTACATATCTGAATACAATGGGTGGTTGAATAGACTAAAGGAATATTAAACACTTGTCATTCACAGCCTAACTTGCCATGGATGAGAGGACACTTTCCTAGTTTTCATAGAAATTGTTAAGATTTTTCAAAGATATCAGAATATATGATTTTATATCCTTAACGAAATGTAAGAAAACTGAAAATTCATCATTAGATTAACTCGACTACTATTCAACATCACATGCCATTGATATAATTGATTTCCTTTATCATGTGGACAGATTCCCAATGAGACAGACATGTAGACATGCAGTCAAACAAACAAATATGTTAACGAAAACACAGTCATGAGTAAAATCCTTTTAATTTCGTTGCAGAGATAAAGTCCTCCAAATTTCACTTGCAGATGAAAACGGACACAGGTAATCCATATAGGGTAGAGCGAGGATTGATGAATGTACTCTTAGAAGGAGAGAGAGAGAGAGAGAGAGAGAGAGAGAGAGAGAGAGAGAAGGGGATGTCTTGAGGGAAAGAGGAAGTAAACCCTAAAGGCAATGGAGGTGTCACACACAGAAACAAGAGGTTGGGGGAAATACGTCAAAACTGTAACAGCTTCTGCATCATCGGTTGTCAGTATCGGCTTTTATACAGCATAAAAAAGAATGATTCTGTTAACGCCATACAGAAGGGGATTTTGGAAAAAAAAATGTATCAGGAAACTAGAGACGTCAATTTCTTGTCAGTATAAGCCAGAGAGTACACCTGAAAATTACTTTATGCATACACATATGCACGCATATATACATACACACTTATATATATATATATATATATATAAATATATATATATATATATATATACATACATATATATATATATATATATGGGTGTATGTGTGTGTATAAGTGTATACATACATGTGTAGCACATTCTATTTACACAAACGCCGTATTTCTCTAACAATATATTCCAATCAATTTGGAAAGTTTCAACACTTCTTGGAACTTAACTCAATCCTGGGATACCGCCTGAAATAAATTTTATTTGCATATGTAATTTTTTTTGTAATCAATCAATTTTTGCTTCTAGACAAAATCTTCGTTCATTTTGCTCAGCCGATGAATTTCTTTTAAACTGAAAACACATTTTATTTTACCTTTTTATTTACTAACAGATGGCTTTACTATAAGCTGTATAATTGTCGGATACTCTCCATGTTCTTATAGAAAGTTGATTTACTTTTAGGCAAAATCCTCTCTGTTATAAAGTAGGGTATTAATTTCTTAATCAATTTCTTTAACAGATTATCGTGCATATATATACACATACACACAAACACACACACACATATACATATATACATATATACACATATATATATATATATATATATATAAACAAACAAATGCAGCCATTTCTTGTCCACTGTTAGACAAAGGCGTCAGACATGTCTTTATTCATGTCTAAGGTTTGGACATTTTCATGGTCGGAAACTTTAGTCTGATCACACCACAGCAAACCAACCTAGTTTAGGTGGTCCTGACTAGTAAAACTTTGTTGATCATGACGATAAACAAACCCGTTCACCACGTTAAGGTATTCCATTCA
>NC_090754.1:36020890-36023390 GCF_036898095.1 Palaemon carinicauda | reverse complement strand
GTGCGTGTTCTTATTGTTGAGCGCTGGGAGGCCTCCAACTTGTTAATTTATTGACCGAAATATAGTGTGATTTATTCATATTTCCTGTGTTTCTTTTATGGGCCTTTTTGAAAAAAACATATATATATGATAATTCATCATATTTTCTTGTGATTTTCATTTTATTCATATAAGCCATAAATATCTCTTAATATCGAATTCACCCTGTAGGCAGAGCGGATTCAATATCAAGAGATATCTATGGATTATATATATATATATATATATATGCGTGTACGTGTATGTACGTATATATGTATACTAATACTGTATATTTGTGTGTATATATAGGTCGTTGTAGTTCAGTCGGATCTATTATGAATTGCCATATCGTGCTATTCTAAGGTCAATCCTTATTTAGGCTGATACAGTAGAATCCTCTGATTCGACGCCCTTCCATATTCCCAGTGAATTTGCGAACGTGTATCAGTCCGTATATATAAAAGACTCGCTAAAGAGCTCCAATAAAACGTCCAGACGGTTGGGTTCACAAAATGAATGAATTCTTTCCTATTTTCTTTTGCCTTTTTCTTCTCAGAATATAAAAATGGTATGAAAGGAACCGCTCTGGAATCTATTCTAATGAGTGGTATGCCAGAACTTGAGAAAGGGAAAGATGTAGAGGAAAAGAGAGAGAGAGAGAGAGAGAGAGAGAGAGAGAGAGAGAGAGAGAGAACAATACATCATTACTCCCCCAACCAATGATGCTACCCTGAAGTCTGACTAAAATCCCAATCTTTAAGAAGTACTAGAAAAGGTCCCCCTTCCAGATTTTGAAACGTAAACGTCCTCCAGAATCGTCAGAAGATTGCCTTTAAACGGTGAATTATATTTACTCTTATGTTATAAACACATACAATGCAACTGCGATATTGATACATTTTCTCGGACAACAACAACAGCAACAACAACAGAAAATACAGCCGTTTCTAGTCCACTGTAGGACAAAGGCCTCCGACTTGTTAATTTATGTCTGGAGTTTGGTCATTTCTTATCACCACGCCGGTTAGTGCGAATTGGTGATGGTGGGAGATTATTGTCTGATCCCCTATAGATAACCGACCTATTATGGGTGGTCCTGACCAGTACAGCTTTGCTGATTATTGTGATACACAAACCCTTTCACCAAACACACACACACACACACACACACACGTATATATATATATATGTATATATATAATATATATATATATATATATACTTTTGTGTATGCACGAGCACGCGTAATAATATACATGTCTGTATTTATGTGTATTTTATGTGTGAAATTGCACAAATATTATTCTGAACGATCATTGATTGGAAGGTAGGGATGAGGAAGTTATTGCTTGGTTAGTTGTGAATGAAATTTGGTGGTATACCAGCATTGACCCTTTCCTTTCCTGTACCTCAATGTCATTTTGTTTTGCAAAACCCTATTTTGATTTTATACTCAAGACATTCTTGCTTCAGAGTTAACTGATCCACCAATAAAGCAATCTTAAACAATCTTTTAGTATTTATTGTTTCTGAACTCACAGACACTCGACGCATGCGTTGTTATTCATGGCCTTTGTATATTTATATTTCATACATAATAATGATATTTTTACTGGAAAGTTCTACATATAGACCTTTATTCCAAGTCATTTCTGACTTCCCATTCACTTAACATGGTGATTTAATTTCAACGAATAAATCCTAAAAATAATAATAAAAGCTGAAAACGAGAAATTCATGATAGTAATTGCTATCTCTGAAATTACTATAATCATAAAGATTAAAGTTATCATCATCTATGGTAATATTAATGCTATTACCATCATTATTATGCCCAAACCCTTTTAAAATAGCCAATAAACATAAAAGGAATCCGTTCATAATGCTATTAAGAATAACTTGATAAACCCTTCTTTTTACTGTACATCTTTTGGCTATAAATTTGCATGTATACTTCCATACCTTGATATGATCAGCTGCTTCATAATGAAAGATTTTTTAAGCGCTTATCGCATCTGTGAATTTCACGTTTTATTGACATAATTCCAAAGTCGTCAGTCTCACTTCTTACGATATGAGGTGTTATCATTTTCTAATGTTTTGTTCTACAAATGTTTGTATGTATGTTCGTACTTTCCTTGTACCATATATATTGTAAAAATTTTTCTGCATAAATCAGTCCTGACCAAAAGGTTAAAACTAAATTTGGTGGGATTCACTCAATATTTAAATTTCCCTGTGGTTTATTTTGCGTCCTAACATCACGTGTTCCTGTAAGTTTTACACACACACACACACACACAACACACACACACACACACACACATATATATATATATATATATATGCATATATATACATATATATATATATATATATATATAAAATCACTGGACAATCGATCCTTTAACTGTTCGCCAGACCCTCCCTCCTTCAATATCAAAGGCATTCCTTTCTAATATATCTTTCACGTAACATA
>NC_090754.1:35998390-36015890 GCF_036898095.1 Palaemon carinicauda | reverse complement strand
ACTTGAGTAGTGTAGATACCCAGATTTTATCAAACCCCGAAGGCATTCAGTTTCCGTTGTTCTTTATTTGTTTTGTTTCTTTATTATTTGTTTGGAACAGGTCCAGCTTTACAACGGATTTCCGTTCAAGATATAGCTTACAAAGAATTAAATGGTTATGGGGTCTAAGACGAGAGTCCTAGTCTTTAGGAAGAATATGGAATTATCTGGTAATTTATCAATTATTATTATTATTATTATTATTATTATTATTATTATTATTATTATTATTATTATCCATTGCCGTTATTTATGTGATATTTACCACCACTCCATCACTATAAGAAATTGTTATCATGCACCATATAAAGAATTCTTAAAATTTATTACGTAAAATAACACCAAAACTTACATATAAGCACAATAACATTCGTCTTGAGTCTAGTCTTTCTCCGTTGATACGATCATAAGAAGTAAAATGTCTCTCATATTTCTCCCGTCAGCCACCAGAGGGCATTATAACGTAGAGCGTATAAGATTCTTTTTTCATCAAATTGAAATCTCGTGCCAATATGATTACCTTCTTCATCGCTCGACTATCAACTTGAAACAGGTGATATTCAGACAAGGGAAGTCGGAGAGAGATGTATGCACTCGAACACGTTCGGCTGTCACACGGAAGTGGGATCAATTGCAATGAATTTCAAATCTTTATTGTCTGATGTGGACGATACTGCAATGATTGGTAAGGACTCTTTATGCTTTTTCTCATGTCTGCATACATACACATATATGTACCGGGGCACAGGCATTTACAGACAGATACGCAGACAGACACACATACACACATACTCACACACACACACACACATATATATATATATATATATATGTATAGTAATAGATATATATATATATATATATACATACATACATACATATATATATATATATATATATACATATATATATATATGTGAGTGTGTGTGTGTGTGCGAGTGTGTGTAGTTTTTTCGAGCCAAGCTTTGAGCCTGAAATCTGCAAGAAAAAAATTTATAAATAATATCAAGTTGAGAAAAGAGAGGGAGAAATTCTGTTAATTAAAAGAGCTCCTTATCAGCGAGACCTTATACCATAAAATATAATTACGTCAACTCATCAAAGAGAATTATAATTCAGTCATGGTCAATTTGGAGTAACTGAGCTTGAGGGTATAGTGCGTTTGCGGGGGACACTCCCGTTTGAATTTTCTGATATTCCTTTTTTTTTTTTTTTTTTTTTTTTTTTTATAAGTCTACAACATTATCCTGTTATTTCTCGGTATATTTCAAGTATTTACCTTTTGTACATAGTGAATCTTATGAACAGAGGAAACTGTCAGTATTTTATCTCTAAAATACCATTATTGATTTTGTAAATTCAAAGTCAATAATGATATATTATTCTTTTTCTCTATAATACGATTATTGTTTTTGTAAATTCAAGGTCAATAATGATATATTATTTTTTTCTCTATAATACGGTTATTGTTTTTGTAAATTCAAGGTCAATAATGATATATTATTTTTTTCTCTATAATACGGTTATTGTTTTTGTAAATTCAAAGTCAATAATGATTTATTATTTTTTTTCTCTAAAATGTGAATATTGTTTTTGTAAATTCAAAGACAATAATGATATATTATTTTTTCTCTATAATACGATTTTTATTTTTGTAAATTCAAAGCCAATAATATATTTTTTCTCTATAATACGATTATTGTTTTTGTAAATTCAAAGTCAATAATGATATATTATTGTTTCTCTAAAATACAATGATTGTTTTTGTAAATTCAAAGTCAATAATGATATATTATGCGGCATATTCTTCACATAATGCGAAAACGTACCGCTCGAAAATACAATATTAATGTATCTATATATCAGAAGAAATATTAGTCAGTTGTAGACTTTTATCTAAAAGATTTTAACGGAACCTGATCTTTTTCTAGGAAGGAAAAATCTCTGGCCGTACCAGACAACTTTGGGACCTCATCTTTTTTGAGAATGATTGGATAAATGTTTTCCTTTCAGGAACTCGATTAGGAAAGGCTGTCAAGTTTCTTCTTATCACAACAGACACAGTAATGTTGGAGTTTTAGAATTAATATTAAATGTAATGAATTATGCTGAGTAGGACCAGGTATTTTGCATAGCAGGCAAAATAATATACTAGATTATTAACTAAAATGGAATATGCTGGCAAAAAAAATAGTCTGAAATGGAGAGAGAGAGAGAGAGAGAGAGAGGAGAGAGAGAGAGAGAGAGAGAGAGAGAGTTTTAGAAGTAAATTAAATTTAGAAACTTCGGAAACGCAAGTAATCTTACAGACAAGAATCATGGAGAGTTGAAACGGTAGGAGACAAACCATTCGAACTTTTCATTGAATTTGTAACGTGTTCTAGTCGATGTCAATCTCTCTCTCTCTCTCTCTCTCTCTCTCTCTCTCTCTCTCTCTCTCTCAACCTTTATATCAAACTGAATATGTGTAGCACGATGTATTTGAATACATGATACATACGCATTCACATAGACACACACACGCACACACGCACACACATGTGTATATATATATATATATATATACATATATATATATATATATATACATATATATATATATATATACATATGTATATATATTTATATATATATATCATATATATATAATTTGTATATTTTTTCATTTCTAACAGTCTTAACTAATTCTTCCCATTAAAATATTATTTTATCTATTTCGTGAAAATTATAATACTTCATTCATTGATATTTGAAATAATAACTTTTTGATAATTCCCAAAGATCTTTTTCTATCATCATCCCCTTCTGCTTTTTAGAAACGCTATTATTAAACCTTCATTCATTTACCTCATGTTTATTTGATTAATATTTTCGCTATTGTAACCGTCCAAACAAGGAAATCAGTCGACAATGACAAAGCTCAATTTAATTTTTGATCATAACTTTCACAACACATCCATCGAAAAGATGAAGGATAATTTCCTAGAAACTGATCATATATATATATATATATATATAAATATATATATATATATATATGTATGCATATATACTGTATGTATATATATATATATGTATATATATATATATATATGCATGTATATATTGATATTATACATATAAATATATAATGTATATGTATATATATATATATATATATAAATACATCATCAGCGCTCTTCCCCCCAAGCTAAGACCATGGAGGGCAGGGCAATGGCTGCTGGTGACTTGGCAGGTTGACCTATAGACTTCCCCAAACCTTAGCTCACAAGGATGATGAGGTTGCAGACACTGCAACATACTATTATATCAGCCAGCACAGCAGAACGCCAAGTTTTTATATCCTGTAATCACAAATATTTTGTTTACAAATATATACATTTATTTTTATGATTAAAATAATCACGAAGTAGGTTATGGTAGGTGTTAGTTCATATGTATATATTATTCCCCTTTAGGAATAAAAACTAAACGGATTAAATGTAACTGTGCTTTTGGCTTATGCAGTAACTTACTGTATATGGGGAAAACCTTCAAGGATTCAACCGAAGGTATTATGAGAAATTTCCCCAAAACTTTACCTGTTTACGTTAAACCTCGAATATGGTCTCCTGGTTTTTACGTCAAATAAATAGATTTCGCAATTTTTATCTCTGTTTTTATGTTGTTGGGAAATATTGCCCAGTTCCTATAAGAGTTATTTGTTGAAGTAAGACTTTTAGTTTACATTCGTATCCTATTAAATATCCCCCCCTCTCTCTCTCTCTCTCTCTCCTCTCTCTCTCTCTCTCTCTCTCTCTCTCTCTCTCTCTCTCTCTCTCTCTCTATATATATATATATATATATATTGTAAACCATAGTTTCCTTATTAATTCATTTTTCTTTTTAAATTATTCCGCTTTGAGGAATACTTAAGAAAATACATAAAATTCTTGAACAGCAATTTCTATCTAAACCAAAGATTCTATGAACACCTTCTATTTTGAGCCCTTTAACATGAAATTGGATGAACCGACAATAAAAAAAAAAAAAAAAAAAAAAAAAAAAAAAAAAAAAAAAAAAAAAAAAAAAAAAAAAAAAAACCTTCTCAAAGGGAACGTCAAAGCAAGATCAACCCTTTTAAATTACCGTAATTATGTAAAACAAAATCCTTATTTAGAAGTTATCAATCATAAATCGTTATCATAATTTTCCTCTGACAAAGCCTTCTTTAGAACTTCTCTTATTTCCTTGTTTGCTTTCATCAATGGGCTATTTTCCCTGTGACAGCCCCCGGGCTTATAGCATCCTGTTTTTCCAACTAGGGTTATAGCTTGGCAAGTAATAATAATAATAATGATAATAACAACAACAACAACAACAACAATAATAATAATAATAATAATAATAATAATAATAATAATAAAAATAAGTCCCAAGATGTACAAAAATATCGAAAAAGAATGAAATCGAACAGACTACACTCGTTAATGGGCTAATCATCTGATGTGTGAGATGCAGTCAAACTGAATCGAGGTGTAAGGAATAATGAAATAAGACAACAGCCATTAGTATGCGTGATAAATGGAACAAGTAATTCAGTGTACCAGGGTAGGTAGAGATGAAAATTTATTTTAGGAGTAAAATCAAGCTGTTCAAATAAAAATTACATCTAAAATAAATTTAATACCGCCGTATAAGTGGCCTAGTTGTAGAATAATAATTACAGATTGATGAACATTAAAGATAGGTCTATAAATATCATATCAAATACATCGATCAATAGAAAATGAATTTACTATATGAACTGTCCAACTTGAAATATATATTTTAACCATTATTGTGTGTTTTTTTTTTTAATGGATTCTTTCTTAATTGGTCGTTACAAATAATCTGTTAAAATACAGAAAATCATAATGGATTTTCCCTAGAAATGGTGAAATGCATATTCGTTATCATAGCTTATTTGCAATTTGAAAGTGGGTAATTAAGTTCCCATTGTATTCCTTTCCTCAATCATATTTAATGAACCACTTTTGCCTTTAGAATTTTAAATATAATCTAATTCTTTGTTAACGTAATTTTATGATAACGCTTTTCATTAAACCCTTTTTTCTAATCAGCTTTTTTCATAATCCATTTATTTCTTTTCAATATATTTATATTAGATCACCATTCCCCTCTTTGGTTCTTTGTTCTTCACATATAAAAATTCTCCCACAACTTCCAATACTGCAAATAGGACATAAAAGAAGATTGACATTAGCATGAAATTAGCCATAGTATCTTCCAAAAACTTTTATTTGAGCCAAAATATAAGCAGATTATGATTATGATTATCTGCAATTATGTTCTTGATGATTAAATCTATTACATCGTGATATCTTGTATTTCTTAGCTTAACTTTACCTTTCGTTTGTCTGTTTTCTGAAAGTGTGTGTGCGATTTCACACTTTTGATGACAAGGAACTCCTAAGTATTCTGGAATGGCTGTGTCGAAGATGTTTAATTCTTTTTATTCTATGGATATAAAGGATCACGAATAGGTAAACCTCTTAAATTCATTTATATAAATAAATACTAAGCATTCTAATTTAGTGGCACAAAAGCAGAGTTATTCTAATAATGTTCAGAAGATATGTAATGATATCGATATACTTTCGTATCTTGAAGTGAATTTAACCTAATCTTATCTGTTTAAAACAATAATACTTTATTCATTACAGTCAGAGATATTAATGAACGATCTGTGGCATTTTGTGTTTATTAGCTACAGTAATCTGTTAACTTATTGAGTATCCCAACGTATAAGGGATGCGCTTAGTTTCCGTTCGGAAAATAATCGTGTCAGGATTTAAATCTGATGTAGAAAGCCCCAGCTTTTTCTCTGATATACAGTATATATACACATATCTAATTATACAGATATACATACTTACATATATGCATATGTCTACATACATACATACATACATGCATGCATGCATACATACATACATACATACATATAATTTTTGTTATATATATATATATATATATATATATATATATATATATATATATATATATATATATATATATATACATATTTGTATGTGTGCACTTCATAAACATTACAAACATATGCATGTATTGTAGATATTTCATATTCACACATGAATCTATGGCGGGTACTTTATGTCGTAACGAGGTTTATTAATCGATGCAACAAAAATACAACGGAGAAGGATTATATCCTTCCTTCTCATTTAGAAGCGATTACCAAACTTCCTCGTTTCCAATTTATAAGACGTCATACTACCTAAACCTCCAAGTAGAGTTTCAAATGGAGAGATGATACTCGCGTAACTTTTTAATCACTCTTCAGGGCCTCATTTGTAATGTTAATAGTTTAGGCGGTGATGTTGTTTTGGGCAGGTAGTTACAGGTGCACCAATTAATGGCCGAGAGAGAGAGAGAGAGAGAGAGAGAGAGAGAGAGAGAGAGAGAGAGAGAGAGAGAGAGATAAAATATTATTTGATTGCACACACTTTTATTATCTAAACCTCGTCTGAGATATGAAGAAAATTTTACTGAAAGAATACGGACTCCATAAGAATTTTCTTCAAGGTTTTTTGTTGTGTTGAAAAATCAATTATTTTTTTTTTAATATGGTCCCTGAAAGGTTTTTAAACACGCACCGATGCATAACATAAAGGAATATTCGAATCACACTAAGGCAAATATTTCCTTTGCCATTACACCATACATGAGCTTTAACCTCTTTTGACTTTTACTTTTAATGAATCTAAATGCTTCATAAATTTTACTTATTTTGTGGGACGTTGAATTTATTACAGAAGGCATTACTGTAATAGTATGCTTTATTCTTATTCAGGTGGGCAATGTATGTTTTTTATTTTATCTAAAGAATTACTTTCATTAGAAAATTTTAAGATTTTTCAATACTTCGTTCGTGTTTCTCTTAAAATCGTCATCAGTATCTATCCCACGATATATACATTCCAAGGAACCTGCTTTGTAAGCATCTCTTTTATCACTTGGCTGATCTTGTAAGATATCTTGAAGATATCAAGGCTTCCTGAATCTTTCAGAGGTTATCGTCAGTCACATGATTTCCTTCAAAGAGCTGACGTGAGAATATCAGAATTATCACGATAATATCATCCATGTTTCCAGAGTCAGCTGGATCACAGGGAATTGTTAATGGGTGCTTTCTGGTTAATTTCTGCAGATATTCAGAGATTTTTCAAAACCTGGATAATTTCTGCCGACATCCAGAGATTTTTCAAAATTCCAAAACATTTATTTTTTAAGACGAATTTTATTATTTTTTTTTTCCGGGGAAGAGAGACGGGATTTCTCAAACGTTTTCGGGATTAGGTAATATATTTTTTTTTCTTTATTCATGTGCTTTCCCTTTTGAATATCCTTTTCTTCCTTGTTTCGAATATAATATCGTGAGTGTGATTTGATATCATACCAATATAATATAATATAACGCTGTAAGCAAGAGCAATAATAATAATAATAATAATAATAATAATAATAATAATAATAATAATAATAATAATAATAATAATAATAATAATCGACATCATCATTATTTGACGGAGTAGGCTGTTTCGGCATTACTAAATTGCATCAAATTTATAATTTAACCTTTTTCTCACTTATCATAACACTCTTGGCCTTCTCTTGGTTGCATAAAAAATTGAATTGACCGATAGTCTAAAAAGGAAATGAGTTGGTGTAATGGCCATAACCCTGAAAAGCCTTTTATAAATATTTAGATCCATTTACATATTGGCCATCAGAAGCAAATCTATAATAACCTTTTCAAGTAAATATCGGTAATGATACTGAAAAATTTCTTACATTGAGACTTTTAAAAGACTTTTTAAAAGTTTCCTTCATCACTTTTCGTTGAAGATTTCGCATATCTTTTACATAATTTATATAACTCCAATAAAATACCATTATGTTTCTCTTCCTCTTGTTTTGTTAAAGTTTATATAGTTTATATAGGAAATTTTTATTTGAATGTTGTTATTTTTCTTAAAATATTTTATTCTTCCTCGTTTCCTTTCCTCACTGGGCTATTTTCCCTGTTGGGGCTCCTGGGCTTATAGTATCCTGCTTTTCCAACTAGGGTTGTAGCTTAGCAATTAATAAAAATAGTAATAATAATTATGTGAAAGGGGTGTTACATTTTCAAACAGCAAACAGAATCTATGTGATAAACAATATTCCAAGTGCAGACCTTTTGGTTTTATGGAAAATCAAAAAGAGATTTTTCATATCTAGAAAAAAGTCCTCCATACAGGCGTTTCTATCTTGAGCTTTTAAATCAATACTTCGCCATTCATCATCTCCGACTTCACGCTCCATAGTCCTCGGCCATGTAAGCCTGGGACTTCCAACTCTTCTAGTGCCTTGTAGAGCTCAGTTGAAAGTTTAAATGACATTAAAAAAATTTCACATTGATTTTGCATAGCGTATAAATTTTGATGAACTTTATAGTAGTACAGTTAGAATCAAAAGAACGCCGACACTCTGGGGAAACCTTTCGTCAGATGTCTCTCGTGTTCCTATGACAAAACAAACAAGGTGTTGCTCTTCTTACTACTACGAAATGGGCGGAGCCTTCTCCAACCTTAGCGAACCAAAGACAGTAAAGGGCTGTCTTTGTTAGCAAATGCATACAAAAGTTACAAATCAAGTTGCCATATTTCAATTCTTTATTATCATTTGACGTCCCAAATATCCACAGGAAATACAAAACACACACATTATATATATATATATATATATATATATATATATATATATGTGTGTGTGTGTGTGTGTGTGTGTGTGTGTGTGTAATACCAATTTTCGTACCAGTTTCTCGGACCAGGGTTCGATTCCACGGCCGGCCAGAAGCTATTATCTCTTGGGTTGATTCCCCCTTGGTTCTCTGATCCCGAGGTATAGAGAGAATCCAGATATTAAGGGAGTATAATATAAGGCTTGTAAAAATATGAAAAACACGTCTAAATGTGCAAAATTTATCAATATATATATATATATATATATGTATATATATATATATATATATATATATACCTGTATATATATATATATATATATATATATATATATATATATGTGTGTGTGTGTATGTGTGTGTATGTGTGTGTGCGTGTGTGTAGAAATCACAAACGCTAACACGCGATGAGCATAAAATAATCAAGTATTATAGCCACGAAAGGAAAAATGGAAACACAAACTCAGTTCTCCTTTTGGGACTATAATAAATAAATAAATATATATATATATATATATATATATATAAATATATATATATATATATATATATATATATAGATATATACACACACACATATATATATATATATATAATATATATATATATATATATATATATATATATATATATATATATATATATATATATATATAATTTGATAACTTGAAGAAAATACCAGACAACTTAAGAGCTAAGAAATTAGTGGTCTTTATAAAAAAAAACGAAGGAAAAATAGCATTTGGGTCTACACCTCCTTAAGCATCAACATCCATGAAGGGTGTCTTAATTCCATAGGAAAATAGGAATAAGGAAGACCTAGTTTCTCAATACTCTGCTTACTGTCTGTTATGGTCAGCTATATCTAAACGTAATTATACGAAATCCCCTTTAATGTTTTATTCCCCCATGAATTAATTTATCATAGAAATTAGCAACATGGTAACAGGTAAGAAAATAATACCCAGCAAACACACAGACGCACACACAAACACACACACACACACACACACACACACATATATATATATATATATATATATATATGTATGTATATATATATATATATATATATATATATATATATATATATATATATATATATATATATATACATGTGTATGTGTCTGTGTGTGCGCGCGCGCGTGTGAAGGTACCCCGTTCCTACTCTTCCCGTAAGCTAACAATCGTTTTGACGTCCCGATTGCGTATCAATCTTTTAGGGGTCCTAATGAAGGGCAACAAACTCTTTCCTCAGAGTATTCGTTTGGCCAGTTCCTCTCCTGCCGTTGCGCTTCTTGGCCGAATTTCTTTTGACAAACATCTTGAAGTCGTTTCATAACGACGGAACCCAATTCAACCATTGATCCCTTCACAATTAAAATATCCTTTTTATAATGACCGTAAGAGGTCTCGTGTCTCAAATTGCCTCTCCTGATGATGATGATTTAGATTGAACCGCCTATATACAAGGCGGACCAGGGCCCCTTGTGTTGGCAGCCCGAAAGGAGAACAGAGGGCTGGTTGTATCTTTTAAAAGCTGTTACTTGTGTTGAATGACACAAACACTGATGACAGACAGATGATGATGAGTCTGACACAAAATGACGACCGAATCTGGAGCCCGAAGTTCAAATCCGGGGCGTAGTAAACCAAAAATCTCTGATCCCAAACTCGTTCCTTCGTCGGTCCTCGATAATTATTTTTCTTATAAGCACGTGCTAACAGGAAGACGTCCAATTGGAGTGTCTCTCCTTAGAAGTTCTTCCTCCTTTTAGAGGAAAAAAAATTACTTCAGATTGAAGAATTAGAATTTTAGCTTTCTCTGGTCCTTCAATATTCTCTACTTCTGTGTAGTTTCCGCCTTATTCTGCACAATCTTTATTTTTGGATCTTCAACATTATGGACTTTACTTTCTCATTTCAAATTCGCACAATCGTAAAGTGATCAACAAATAATAACTAGTTCTCCTTTTCGGATTCTTTATTTCTTCTCTCCCGTTCTCCTTCCTGTCTCCCTCTTCTTCCTGTATTTTCTGTCCAAATCCTTCCAAATAAATCCATTATTAGTCTTGAAGATTCTTGTTTAGCTTTTCATAACTGCCTTCCTGATTCCACTTGTCGTTGATTCCTTTTAGACGATGTATTTTGGTTTTCTTCCAAAGTCGCAGAATCAATAATTCTCTTAACTTTCACCAAAGCATTTTCTGCATCACCGAAATCTTGTTTCCATTTTCATGGCCTCAGAGGCAAGTCGGTGATAAAATCTTGCAAATTTGGATTGATCAATAAAGCGATTAAAACCATCTTTTTATCTTTTCTAACAATCCTGCTCAAAACGAATGACAATTTGAATCCGATTTGGAAATGCACCGTATTCCATATTTATCCTAACAGAGAGACCAAGCGTCTTTTGGAGCTCTGATAGGAAAGCATTCAACTTTCCTATTGATGAAGAAAAACAAATTGGAGTCGAACAACGAGTTGGGAGAATTTTAAAGACTTTCGGATTTGGTCCTTCAATATTCTCTACTTCTGTGCAGTTTCCGCCTTATTCTGCACAAACTTTATTTTTGGATCTTCAACATTATGGGGTATACTTACTCATTTCAAATCCGCACAATCGTAAACTGAACAACAAATAATAATTAGTTCTCCTTTTCGGATACTTTATTTCTTCTCTCCCGTTCTCCTTCTTGTCTCCCTCTTCTTCCTGTATTTTCTGTCCGAATCCTTTCAAATAAATCAGTTATTAGTCCTCAAGATTCTTGTTTTGCTTTTCATGACAGCCTTCCTGATTCCACTTGTCGTTGATTCCTTTCGTCTTAGAAGAAAGAAGTCTTCAAAACAAGAATCTTGAAGACTTCTGCTTTCTCTCCATGAGGAAGAAGTCTTCTAAATAAGAATCTTGAAGACTTCTTCTCCCTCATGGAAAGAAGGAAGAAGTCTTCAAGATTCTTGTTTTGCTTTTCATGGCTGCCTTCCTGATTCAACTTGTCGTTGACCCCTTTATTCTTAGAAGAAAGAAGTCTTCAAAACAAGAATCTTGAAGACTTATTCTCTCTCTCCATGAGAAAGAAGAAGACTTCAAAACAAGTATCTTGAAGCCTTCTTCTTCCTCATGGAGAGAAAGAAGTAGTCTTCAAGATTCTCGTTTTGTTTTCATGACTGCCTTCCTGATTCCACTTGTCGTTGATCCCTTTCTTCTTAAATGAAAGAAGTCTTCAAAACAAGAATCTTGAAGACTTCTTCTGCCTCATGGAGAGAAAGCAGAAGTCTTCAAGATTCCTGCTTTGTTTTCACGACTGCCTTCCTGATTCCACTTGTCGTTGATCCCTTTCTTCTTAGAAGAAAGAAGTCTTCAAAACAAGAATCTTGAAGACTTCTTCTTCCTCATGGAGAGAAAGAAGAAGTCTTCAAGATTCTTGTTTTGCTTTTCATGACTACCTTCCTGATTCCACCCTTCATGTTTTTTTTTAAAAATAAGCTAGATACAGGAACTCTCTATTGTTGGCTGGGAGGGGCTGCCCCCCTTCCTGTTAGGCTGGAGGGGCTGCTCCCCTTCCCGCTGGCAGGGCGGGGCTCCCCCCTTCCCGCTGGCAGGCCGGGGCTCCCCCCTTCCCGCTGGCAGGCCAGGGCTCCCCCCTTCCCGCTGGCAGGGCGGGGCTCCCCCCTTCCCGCTGGAAGGGCGGGGCTCCCCCCTTCCCGCTGGCAGGGCGAGGCTCCCCCCTTCCCACTGGCAGGGTGGGTCTCCCCCTTCCTGCTGGCAGGGCGGGCTTCCCCCTTCCTGCTGGGAGGGTGGGGCTCCCCCCTTCCCACTAGCAGGGCAGGGCTCCTCCCTCCCGCTAGCAGGGCGGGGTTCCCCCCTTCCCGCTGGCAGGGTGGGGCTCCCCCTTCCCGCTGGCAGGGCGGGGCTCCCCCCTTCCCGCTGGAAGGGCTGGCCTTCCACCTTCCCCCTGGCAGGGAGGGCTCCTTCCCTTCCCACTGGTAGGGTGGGGCTACCCCCTTCCTGCTGGCAGGGCGGGGCTCCCCCCTTACCGCTGACAAAATTCATCATATATATATATACATATATATATGTGTGTGTGTGTGTATAATATATGTGCATATATATATATATATATATATATATATATATATATATATATATATATATATATATCTATATATATATATATATATATAGCGTCACATTTATATCCCCGCATACATAAAACTCAATTTCAAAATAAATGTCATCTTGAGAAACATTACAAGCTCCATTCTCTAGAGACATGATGTTCGTGAAGTAAATCTTCATCTCACTAAGAGTTGGAATTGTTGAAAGACAAAGAGGCAAGAATGGAAATATTAGGAAGTAATAATGTTGTTTCTGGAAGGGTTGCAAGATTTCTTTAGGTTTGAATAAATGGATAAATTCTAGGAATTTAGAAGGTAAGAAGAACTAATTACGTTTAATAAATCCATAGAAATATCATGCAATTCCAAATTATAAAAGGGCTCAGTGCGCGGGCCAATATTCACCTCGTCAGAACTCTCAAAATTTACGTTTTGGTCCAATTATTATTATTATTATTATTATTATTATTATTATTATTATTATTATTATTATTATTATTATTATTACCTCCGCCAAGGAGGACATGTTTTCACCTCTGTCTATTTGTTTGTCACCAACCTAACTCAAAAAGTTACGGGCGAATTTTGACCAACGTACTACAAATATATTAAAAAAGATGTATTCGGGCCGAATCTCTCTCTCTCTCTCTCTCTCTCTCTCTCTCTCTCTCTCTCTCTGAATGTCATTTAGGCCGGCATAACTCATGTTTGGTGGTTTTTTTTTTTATTATTATTTTACATCGAACCATATCTGAAAGTACTTTTTCTTTCATCGGTGACTTGAACAAGACTAATGTCGAAATAATCTAATGTAGCTGTTAACGGAAGGAATTGTTTAGCTGCGATACTCCAATAATTTCTACATGATTTTGCGGATTCATGATATATATACATACATATATATATATATATATATATATATATATATATATATATATATATATATATATATATATATATATATACATGTGCGTGTATGTGTGTATTCAGTATTTGCAGTGGATATTCGAAACGTCGAATGATAAAACAGAATGAAATATGGCAACTCGATTTGTAAAATTTTAATGCTTTCACTAGCAAAAACACTCCTTTGCTGTCTTTGATTCGTTAAGGTTGGAGAGGGCTCCACCCATTTCATAGTAGTAGTAAGAAGAGCAACACCTTTTCTGTTTTGTCATGGGAACACTAGAGACATCTGACGAAAGATTTCCTCCGGGTGTCTGTGTTCTTTTGATTCTAACTGTACATCTGATATAACTTTTGAAATTTATACTACAGCCAAGGTAGTAGGTTGGCCAGGGCACCAGCCACCCATTGAGATACTACCACTAGAGAGTTATGGGGTGTTTCAACTGGCCAGACAGTAATGCATTGGATCCTTCTCTCTGGTTACGGTTCATTTTCCCATTGCATACACACACACACTGAATAGTCTAGCCTATTCTTTACATATTGTCCTCTGTCTTCATACACTTGGCAACACAGATTACAACAATTCCTCTTCACTCAAGGGGTTACTGCACTGTAATTGTTCAGTTGCCACTTTCCTCTTGGCAAGGGTAGAAGAGACTCTTGAGCTTTGGTAAGCAGCTCTTCTAGGAGAAGGACATTCCAAACTCAAACCATTGTTCTCTAGTCTTAGGTAGTACCATAGCCTCTGTACCATGGTCTTCCACAATCTTGGGTTAGAGTTCTCTTCTTGAGGGTTCACTCGAGCACACTATTCTATCTTATTTCTCTTCCTCTTGTTTTGTTAAAGTTTTTATAGTTAATATAGGATATTCATTTTAATGTTACGCTTCTTAAGATTCTTTTTTTTTTTCCTTTTTTCCTTTCCTCACTGGGCTATTTTCCTTGTTGGAGCCTTTGGGCTTATAAAATCCTACTTTTCCAACTAGGGTTGTAGCTTAGCAATTAATAATAGTAATAATAATGATAATAATAATAATAATAATAATAATAAAATTAAAAATGGAGTTAATCAAATATAAAAGAGTTTTTCGCAAAGAAACGTAGTTTTGCATTTCTATCAATAATGGTTTTGTCTGTTCTTTTGTTTCCGTCGATCTTGAGACCCACCGAAGACGTTCCATTGAAGAGGAGTAGATGATATGTAAATGTATTCCCGTGGTGCGAGGGTCTTTATTCATCACTTCCCCAGCAGGAGAGAGAGAGAGAGAGAGAGAGAGAGAGAGAGAGAGAGAGAGAGAGAGAGAGAGAGAGAGAGAGAGAGAGAGAGAGAGATAGAGAGAGAGAGAACTTTTCCATCTCGTAATGAGTTGAAACGAATAAATAGAAGTGCTTTCGCCAAGCATTTCTCTCCCGTACGGTCTTCAAGAAAAAGATATGCCTTTTTCAGCAACGAAAAAGAGACTGTGACAACTGACTCAATTTGCAGGATGAATATGAATTTCTTTAAATCACTTTAAAAGTGCCTATCCTTACCGAGCAAATCGGCGTATTACTAAGCTTTTTCATATTATCCATGCAATTATGTCTTGTTAATTTCAACACAACCAGGCGGATGAATATATAAGTGACTTGATGAATTTCTGAAAGAAGTATATAAAAAAGAAAAAAAAAAAAAAACTTTCCACTCCGATGAGCTAGGAATAACACTAGGCATGCAGATAATTCTAATAGTCAGACCTTCTCCATCATGAGGTTCAATGCAACGCAGTATTCTAGAAGTTTTTTTTCCAGCTGTCACAAAGTTGTGGAATGATCTTCCTAATTGGGTAGTTGAATCAGTGGAACTTCAAAAGTTTAAACTGGCAGCAAATGTTTTTATGTTGAACTGGATGACACAAGTCTTTTTATAGTTTATATTTGAAATATCTGCTTTAAGCACCGATCGCATTTTGCTTTCTTTTCCTGTATTCCGCAGTTTTCCAGTAAACTATCATCCAATGCCATCTGGATATCTAAACCTGACGCAATTTGGTATTGATGAAGAGCCTACTGCTTCAGCTTATCTGGTACCCCAACTTTGCCCCAGAGAAGAATTGAAACAAGATATTGGCAAAGCTATATTTTGCACAATAAGTGTCATACACTCCTGCACCCGGTATTGTTTACCTATAAGAGCCCACATCTCACCTCACTCAAGACCGTTCCTGAGTTAATTGTTTCTCAAAACGTTGGATCATTTTTTTAGCTGTTAGTTTTAGATTGATGCGTCAGTTTTTGTTTGAAAGAATTTATTTTGAAAATTGAATGACAATCCTATCTTTATTACTTTTATTATCTAAGTTATTAGAATTGCTTACTCAGAAAATTATGATATAGAAATTGATAAAGATTAAAGGTTTCAAGCCGGTATACTGATGGAATAATCATTTACTTTTTCAACATCAGTAAATATCTTGAATATAACCAAACTTTCACCCACATAAAAAAGTATGAAGATATTTGACGTTTGTACATTGTTAAGTAAATCAGTCAATTCGTAATATGAACTATTTACTAAAATATATAACAATAAATTTCTGAATCCATTGCACTTATGAACAATACAAAGTAAATCCATGAATTATGAAATAAGCATATTCAGTAAATCCCTTATTTCGTCATGTGATAATGTCCGATATTTCCTTAAAATAGCCAGATGAAGGTTACATGGAACATCTATCAATTTACCATATGAACAATGCTCAGTTAATTCCTGATCTCTTGCTCTAAAAATGCTCTTTAAATACCTGATCTATCCATATAAACAATAATCAATAAAATCCTTATCACTTCATATTACCAAAGTATATTAAATTTTCGAGCTTTTCATATGTAAAATTATAAAAAAATCTCGATCTCTTTCTATGAATGATGCTCAATAAATCTCTATTAATGAATAGTTATCAGTGAATAGTTTATCTTTCGGTCAGAACAATAATAATTAAATCCTTGACCTTTTCGTATGTATATGTTTAATAAATACTTTATCCCTTCCTATGATATATTATCAAGAAATCCCTGATCTCTTCCTAAGAAATGTTATCATTATAACGCCCCCACCCCCATGTTTTCCTTTGCGATATTATCAGTAAAACCATATCTTTTCCTATGAAACGTTATCAACATACCCTCTTGCCTATGTCTTCCTATGAGATATTATCAGTAAAACCATATCTTTTTCTATGAAATGTTATCAACATACCTCCTGTATATGTCTTCCTATGAAATATTATCAGTAAATCCCTGATTTCTTCATATAAACAATAATCATTAAATCCTTAATCTCTTCATATGAACAGTACCAACCATGTGTCACAAGATCGTATATAGTAACGACATTTCATTTTCTGTATATATTATGCTTGTATCTTCGCTCTCCCCTCGCACTGATAACAGACATGAAATGTTTACACAATCTATCTCTGACAAAACAATATTTATTACCGTATTTCCCAAGCCCCTCGAAGATTAAAATATGTTATGTGGGTGATTAAGTTTAGATTGCATATCTTCCATTAGGAGTTCCAAGACAACTGGATTCCAGGAAAACAAGGATCAGTTCGAATTAAGGAGATGAAAAATATTGAGGGAAGGATTTGCGAG
>NC_090754.1:35993390-35995890 GCF_036898095.1 Palaemon carinicauda | reverse complement strand
TCTTTCTTCATTTTGTTATTGATATTGGTGTTATTGCCTTCATCTCTCTGACTTATATTTGTTGTGTATTTTAAAATTATGAAAAGTAGAATGTCACCTTCACTAAAAAGAAAAGTATTTACTTATATGGTCCTACCAGTATTAACTTAGGCCTCAGAAGCTTGGAGCCTTACTAAATCCTCAAGACATACACCACTTTCAATTCATAGAAATGTGGAAAGAATAATGATGGGAATAACACTAAGAGACAGAGAAAGAACAACATGGATACGCGAGCAAACTAAAGTAGAGGATATTCTAACAACATGTAGGAAAAAGAAATGGACATGGGCAGGACATATAATGAGAATGACAGACAATAGATGGATATAGAGGATAACAGACTGGGTACCTTGAGATTGAAAAAGGAGCAAGGGGAGGAAGAGGAGATGATGGATTGACGAACTAAGAAAGCTAGAGGGTGTAGACTAATACAGAAAGACCAAAAACAATTGCAAGTGGAAGGACATGTCTGGGGCCTTTGTTCAGCAGTGGACTAGTAACGGATGATTATGGTGATGACTGCATATATACATATATATATATATATATATATATATATATATATATATATATATATATATATATATATATAATTTGTATAATGACTACCAGCAAATGGATGATAGTTGAATTATTTAATACTTTAGGAAAACACTTCTGATGATTCTTTATATATTTTAAATTTTTTAATGGGGGGTGGGGGTTCATCAACAACTTCTGTATCACATATATCAGCTGCAGTGGAAGAGCACAGCTCCTGGCTCTGATTTTATTTAACTTTAATCTTATTATCAGATCGATTAGCAAAATTACTATACTATACACAAAGCTCATACCGTCAAGTCTTTGTAATCTGATTGCAAAAGATAAAGTCACCAACGAACGCAGGAAGGTAATTTCATAATTTTTTCGCTTTCAACGGAAGTTTTATAATAATAATAATAAAATTAATAATAATAATAATGATAATAATTACAATAACAATGATAATAATAATAATAATAATAATAATAATAATAATAATGATAATAATAATAATAATTATTATTATTATTATTAATATTGTTATTATTTTATTACTATTATCATTATTATCATTATTATATCAATACTAATAATAAATCTTTTAAAGAAGTACTATGGTGGAACTTAGTAAAGATAAATATATGATAAATATGACTCTTTATTACAACTAAAAAAATTTTTTCCAACTAGTATACAGAGATATTTATCAATCCATGACTATTTATTATTGATCTCTTTTTTTTTTTTTTAATTATTTCCGAGATTTCATAGGATATTCTACAGAATTCCCTTTATGCATGATATGACATGAAAAATATTAGAATTAATAAAGGAGTATTCATAAAATTCTTCAGTTTATGAAAAATTTATTGATCAGGTTATGTAGACATAAAAAAAAAAAACATGTTATTTATATTCTAGTTAGTTCAAAGAATATTGTAAATTATTTCCACAATATGTAATTGTATGATTTCTAAGAAAATACAATTCTAAAAATTATAAACGAAAATATATTGAATTTTATAAAAATATATAAAATCTATCGGTGTCCATATAAACAGACAAAAAAATCATCAACTTATTGTTTCAAGCGATATATATAAACTAGGGGAGAGGAAGTTAATGCGTATTTGATAATAAGATAATAAAGAATATAAGAAATGATTAGAGTTACCAAAGAAAGGTATGAAACAAAAAAAGGTGTAAATATATCAAAATGTTCAGAAATGAGTATTTCCCCTTTTTGAAAAATATTGAGACTATCTTAAGATTATAAAAAATATATGATTGCTCAAATCTTCATTAAGAACTATACTATAAAGAACTTGAATGCAGAAGCTGATCAATATAGGTTCAATATAGAACAAAATATAAAAATGTGAACATGGAAAATTAAAATATGACATGACAGATAGAATTGGAAAGTCCAAAATTAGATAGAAACTTAAGAATGAAACTGGAATATAATGACTAAAAATGCTAATGATATATATATATATATATATATATATAATATATATATATATATATAAATATATATATATATATATATATATATATATATATATATATATATATATATATATATAAAAGATTTGAACAAAAACATTATAAGTACAGATACAGCCTAAATCCGAAGTAGAAGGATTCTTGATTAGAAAGGTGAACACCGTAATGTATATAGGATTGTTCGACGTGCTGCTGATGAGCCATGAGTTGTGTGTGGGCGTTTGTGTAAGTGTGTATATCATTTACATACAGATGTACACGATCAGACAGTATATTGAAGCAATCCTTTACCGCCTATGGAAATCGAACATTCTGGTCTAAATGAGAGAGAGAGAGAGAGAGAGAGAGAGAGAGAGAGAGAGAGAGAGAGAGAGAGAGAGTCTTACTTTAAAGAGACGAATATATTTATTAATATGACAATAAA
>NC_090754.1:35953390-35983390 GCF_036898095.1 Palaemon carinicauda | reverse complement strand
TGTGTGAATGAACGTTTTAAGATATTCCCCCCCCCCCCTCTCTCTCTCTCTCTCTCTCTCTCTCTCTCTCTCTCTCTCTCTTAGTCAGAATAGGCATGTGGTTGAGTGGATTAGATTCACAGCCCAAATCCCACCAATCTCCAGATCTGGTGAAGCAGAGAAGAAGAAGGTGATGGAGCAGGCAACTTTATCCAAGAGTCTTGCTGAGAATCAAAGAGGTTGTATTCGTCTGGTGCCTCTCTCTCCACAGGGGAATATTGACTTTGATATACATATTTATATGGTTATATATATGTGTATTTATATACATATGGCATTTGCCCAAATGCATGAATACTCAAACATGTATACGTATTTATATACACTATACGTGTGTGTATAAACATATATATGGATATACATATATATTTATATAAACTTTTCGTTCTCTCTCTCTCTCTCTCTCTCTCTCTCTCTCTCTCTCTCTCTCTCTCTCTCTCTCTCTCTATATATATATATATATACATATATATATATCCATATATATACCGTATATATATATATATATATATATATATATATATTGTACATATATACAAACATATACTGTACATTGGCCTATACATATATTTTCACACACACACTTATAAATAAATAAATAAAGATATATATATATATATATATATATATATATATACATACATATATATGTATATATCTATACATATATATATATATATATATATATATATATATATATATTTATATATATTACATATATGTATATATACTACATATATGCATACACACACACACGCACACACACACACACACACACACACACACACATATATATATATATATATATATATTCATTGAAGGCAATTGTCTTAGTGGCGTCAATATGTTTTCTATAGGAATCTTCCTATTTTCTTAGATTTAGATTCTGTAAGTTTTCAGGTGTAAGCCTTTAGTTAATTAAAGAAACGATGATTATTCCTTTTCTTCATTTTTGTCAAGAACTGTTTCGATAAAACTGTATTTATAAAGTGATTTCTAATTAACAAAAGTTTAAAATTCCTTTTATATACGAGATCCTACCAAAATTGTGAATGATTATTTTGAAAATATATCCCATATAAAACTAAAAGTAAAAAGTTGAAAATGTTTCAAATTTCAAATTTCAAAGATCTAAAGATTATGAAGAGGATAATGACTTATTATATACTTTTTATACATATACATACATTGACACGTGAGTATACGCGCGGACTTACACTACAACAGAGATTATCAATATCGATTTCTGCTAGAAGGAAGCGTATAATTAGAATCGCGTTTAATGTTGAGTGTTGGCCGTTGGAGGGCGATGCTTACAGCCTCAGCCATTATGAGCCTGTCGTAGTTGCTTTCCCTGTGAACAATTTGGGTTTCGTCAGTCAATTCTGCCCGAGAGGGTTTCCGGTCGTGGATATCAATATAGTGTTGTTTTATTGCTTCCTGATTTCTGTGAGCCAGCATGCGTCTTCGGAGTGTCGTGGATATCAATATAGTGTTGTTTTATTGCTTCCTGATTTCTGTGAGCCAGCATGCGTCTTCGGAGTGTCGTGGATATCAATATAGTGTTGTTTTATTGCTTCCTGATTTCTGTGAGCCAGCATGCGTCTTCGGAGTGTCGTGGATATCAATATAGTGTTGTTTTATTGCTTCCTGATTTCTGTGAGCCAGCATGCGTCTTCGGAGTGTCGTGGTAGTGTGTCCGATGTAGTCTTTTCTGTGAGATTTACACATCTCCTTCGGGCATGAAAACTTATAGACTGCGTTTGTACACTCTTCCTCTGGTCATCCGAGGGCGGTATTGTTCCACATTAGAAGAGGCTCAGTTAGGTTAGAATTGGTATATATTCTAAGTTTTACCGTCTGGTAGGGTGTTTCCAGGGCAACATCTCGACTAAAAAACCCTAGCAAGGCCCGGGTTTCACTTTTGTATGCAGATCCAAAGTCAATGCGGTGGTAGAATATAAGTTTTTTGTTTAAATTTCATAAATGTAGATAACCTACTGATTTCAGTATTTGGGCATATCTATTTTGGCCACAGTAATGAATTAAAGAAATCAGCATTTACATCTTTAGAGCTAAAATACCTAGCTGATGAAACAGTTGTCACTAGAAAAACAGACTAGATATTAAAGTATTTATATGGTATTTCAGGGGAAAAAATCATTACCTAAAGCAAAAACAAATATTCATGATAACAACAGCGAAACATCAAAGAAAAATTAACTGCCTACTGTTTAGTTCTAATTTTAAGGATAGCTTGCGTCACTTTAGTTTTGGTGATATTTAGGAACCAAACAAAGTTCTTATCAAAATCTCCCTTGAAAATAGGAAAGGTTTTGTATTTCCATCCCCAATAATTCAAAGGACAAATTGTATGTCGGCAAACTAGAAAATGATTGAAATAGAAAACTGGACAGCAAAGGAAATATGTATAATAGGAACAATATAATGCAATATTTCTTTTTGGTGAGGAAAATATTCAGAATATCTATTGAAAAAGGTCTAAAACAATTAATTCTAATGTATTAAAACAGATAAAACCTCTTTTATAGATTAAAGTTATGTAAAAAAAAATATGGACATTATACCGAAAAATTAAACCATATATTCTATGAAAATGTAAAGAATTTAAGGAGTAGTATTAGACTAGTAGGCCTTAACGCGGCAATAAAACAATGTTTATATAAATAAGCAAAAAGAGAGATTAGATGTCATTAACGTAAGTTTTCTAGATGACAGGACCCATATTTGTCATCTAGGCGACTACCCGTCCTTTCCTTTTTATTGTTAACAGTTTTTTCAACGCCTGCACGTTTGTTTGTTTGTATTATTCTTCCACACAGGAATACATTATGAAATTTCTGCTTTTTCTATAACCACCTTTATGACGATGTCTAATTAATATGAAACCAATCAGATATAATTTAGTTTTCCTTGCGAGAGTATGCAAATATTTTAGTCAAAATATTTCACATATTTATTGAAAATGTGTATGAAAGCTTGTGGAAGATCTTATCAGAACATCAACTGCATTACATATTTTTTTCATTCATGAGTAAAAAAAAAAGAAAAAAAAAAGAGAAAGAAAAAAAAAAGGATTGATTCGAGATAAAATTGTAATAGGTTGAGTTTTTAAACTGTAGTTAAGGGATCTCTGTAAATATGATGAAAGAATCAAACGAATAAATCAGTTAAATGTCAACGAGATGATGTATCCGGCTATCTTTTAAAATCTTGTCGCTTAATCCTACAACTAAACACAGATAAACCATGACTAATCACTAATGGCATATTTGTTACTTGATGCACAGCTTAGCACTGAAATGCTATAAGATAACAGAGAATGTGATAGAAAATATCTCTACCTAAGTCATCCATTATGATTATGTGATGCTAAGGACGGCACCAAAGGACTTCTGCCGCGTCCCACCAAGCCCATCTACAGGATTTCTTCCTTCTACTGTTCGCATCTCCCTACTTAGCTATCTACTTTCATAATGATACACAAGAAGTACTATCTCAGTGGACCTCTTAACTACGTCATAGAAAGATGTAATTCGATGTCGTAAGATATTGTTATCATAAAATGTTAAGGGATCGTTTCATTCAACGTTATTTCGAAGGTCAAATATACAACAATATATTGGTACCATTAACACTCTGTAGCAAGAACAAAAAAAGCTTAAATCACATGTCATTAGTTATGTGACAATGTTACTTTCGGTTGTTATTGAGGTCTGAAGATGTAATCAATATTGCCATTTTGCCCATAGTGCATGGAAAAGAAAAGAGAAAACTACAAAAAACTACAATAAATATATAATTTCAAAACGGTGTAGTTGGATTGTTTTTTGCTCAATAAACATAATATTGAAAGATGCTATACCAAAGAGTGAAAGTAAAAAAAAAATATAAAAAATAACACGATAAATATCCAAAACTTGATAAAAAGGCGACTATGCAATTGAAACATCATTGCAAAGGAAAAGGAATGATACCAATTATATGCTCTCTCTCTCTCTCTCTCTCTCTCTCTCTCTCTCTCTCTCTCTCTCTCTTTTCGTCACCCTAGTTGTAACCCAAACCAGTAAACATTCAATCATAAGGTATGATTTAACACAACTCTGAAATTTCTTGCATAAAATCTACCCCTCCTACAGTAGTATTTTGTCTGATAATTTCATGCAGGTTGTTTTTTACTTATTCAGATTTTGCTGAACGCACAATAGATGGATTTCACACATTTTACTGTATGGGAGGAATTAAATATGCAATAACACCAGGCTCAATTATCAAACTTGACGTAAATAAAAGAATAAAAAAAGTCAGTTTATGTCAAAAGAGCAACAATATATTTCTAGAAACAAACCCCTCCCTTTCCTTTCCCTAAGCAACACTTAGATCGAACTCTGGTCTGCTGGGTCTTTCATGAGAGAGAGAGAGAGAGAGAGAGAGAGAGAGAGAGAGAGAGAGAGAGATTTTAAAAAATTGAGTAGGAAAAACAAATCAAGTTATATGTGTTTAATATATATGTCAGAAAACCTTGTTAATCTCTCTTTATATTTGAGTTTCAAATATAGTTTTTCGTTGTCAGGTTAATTAATCCGTCCATCTTTATTCACGAAGATATCTTGATGGGATGGGATGAAGGACGTGTCATATCATATGCGTATTTCGGAATTTCTTATGCGAAAATGTATATAATATTCGAGTATATTCATATATATATATATATATATATATATATATTATATACATATATATACATAGATAGATAGATAGATAGATAGATAGATTGATACGCATATATACAAAAACATTTTGCATTTGTGTATATATATGTATATATATATATATATATATATACAGTATATATATACATATATATATATATATATATATATGCCGAAGAAAAGCCGAAATTATTTTAATTTGTATTCAATAACAAAACGGTATCTTATTCATATACATAGAAAACAATAGTTTCTTGTTTCTTTCATTTTCATCAAAACATGGCACTTCTTGAGGTTCTATATAATGTTTTCATATTATCTAAAACATTGAAACAGTTAAGTTATCATATAATATCAGCGTCTTTAAAAAACATTTCAATGTTGCTGAGGAATTCTATTGGTGAGCGTAAATATCCATGATGCCTGGCGGATGATCTTACTGGAATTAGTATGGACCGGCAGAGGTCATTTGCCTTTGTTAGATAGGCACTGCGCATCACAAGAAACTGGATATCCTTTGATGAATTTAGCCAAAGAATCCTCTATATAGTCAGTCTATAAGACGACTGGCAAAATCTAACCGAGGCCCTTTGTTTCAATATGCCTAAGAGGAGATGATTATGATGATGATGAAATATCCATAACTTGGGTAGTGCCATAGCCTCTGTACCATGGTCTTCCACTGTCTTAGGTTAGAGTTCTCTTGCTTGAGGGTACACTCAGGCACACTATTCTATCTTATTTCTCTTTCTCTTGTTGTGTTAAAGTTTTGATAGTTTATATAGGAGATATTTATTGCAATGTTGTTGCCTTTTAAATATTTTATTTTTCTTTGTTTCATTTCCTTACTGAGCTATTTTCCCTGTTGGAGCCCTTGGGCTTACAGCATCCTACTTTTCCAACTAGGGTTGTAGCTTAGCAAGTAATGATAATAATAATAACGGGTTCATATACAGTATATATACACGTACATGTATATATATATATATATATATATATACTGTATGTATATATATATATATATATATATACTGTATATATATATATATATATATATATAAATTTATATACAGTTTACATAGGTGTTTATTTTCCTGATTCTGCATGTGTGAGTAATTATAAGGATGTGAATTATAAAGGATGTGAATACCTACAATCCCATAGCCAACAAAACAATTAACACTGCTCTCCCATTCGACAATCTTACAAATGTATTTGAAAAAAAAAATACGTGAAAGTGTCTTGCCAGACTTATTCATACCTTGTTGACAAAACACACATACCACGTGTCAATTCATCATGCCCAGGACCTTAAATTTTTCCTTCAATAGTCATGAGTCATTATTGCAGAATTGCTCACTTTCGTCTGTACAGGAAATAAAATCTAAAACTGATTCAGCTCTGCAATTATGCCATGCTTAATTAAAGGGCAAGTCCTAATACGTTAATTTAATTGGATTAAACGTAAACAGAATAGGAATGCGTGGCTCTTTTCATCTTATATACTGTTATAATTACTACGATTAATAATATCAACATCATTGTTTCCCATTAACGGTTTAAAGGCTGCACATGAATGGCATGGGCAAGGCACAGTGACATTGCCCTATCAAGCAGGACAATGCCCTAGAGACTGACCCTATATATACATATGATGAGCACCCAAGCCTTCTCTCCACCGAAGCTAGGACCAAGAAGGGCCAGGCAATGGCTGCTGATGACTCAGCAGATGGACCTAAAGGGTCCCCAAACCCACCATCCTTAGTTCACATGGATGGTGATATTAAAGCGACCAAAGAAACTAACGAGTTTGAGCGGGACTCGAACCCCAGTCTGGCGTTCACCAGTCAAGGACGTTACCACATCGACCACCACATTTGTTTTGAGGATATCTTCCTTCACCCTTAAAACACAGAGAGAGAGAGAGAGAGAGAGAGAGAGAGAGAGAGAGAGAGAGAGAATCCTTGAGCTTTTTCCTATTTATGATGACATAAATAGGTCACATACTACTACCTGATATTGGTTAAAAGTTCTTTTGAGGACTAGACATTTGAAATCAGGATTACAAAAGTTTTCATTTCCATTTGATTTCATTTGATTTCATCCCTGTATATTCACTAAGACATTCAACCAACTAATATATATATATATATATATATATATATTGAATAGACATGGGTAAATAGTGAAGTGTAAATGAACGTATACACTGAATAAACATAGAAAAAATATTAAATAGAAATAAACGTATACATCGAATAGTTATGGGTAAAATATCAAATGGAAATGAACGTATGTATTGAATAAATATGGGAAAAATATTAAATAAAAATGAATGTATACATTGAATAAACATGAGTAAAATATCAACTGGAAATGAACGTATACATTGAATAAATATGGGGAAAATATCAAATGGAAATAAAGGATATTTCATCTTGATTGCAAATGTTAAGTCCTTAAGAGAGGTTACAACTAATATCAGCGCAAATACCTGACCTATTTGCAATTAATTTCCTGTCTCCTTGACATTGGCGATCACCTAATCCACTTTTAAAGGAAAGCCATACACGGGGAAAGGACAGGGATTCTCTCTCTCTCTCTCTCTCTCTCTCTCTCTCTTAAAGGAAAGCCATACATGGGAAAGGGACAGGGATTCTCTCTCTCTCTCTCTCTCTCTCTCTCTCTCTCTCTCTCTCTTAAAGGAAAGTCATACATGGGGAAGGGGACAGGGATTCTCTCTCTCTCTCTCTCTCTCTCTCTCTCTCTCTCTCTCTGTTAAGGGTAAGATCTGTGTGTAAAAGACGAATATATAATGAAGAATATAATGATAACGTTAATGATACTATTAATAAAAATAATCATAATTATAAGACGAAAAGAGTTCACAAAGGAAACAGGTAATTTTTTTCTAAAAATGCAACTAAATATGACAGTTCTCATCTTGAATGAAGTCAGGATAAACCCGAATCATTAGTAAATTCGAAAATCACATAGAAAAAGAAAGAGAAAAACAATTTTTGACGAAATACATTTGAGTCAGATAAAAAATAAACACTTGCCAGATCCCTTTTTTTAAATCCTTTCACCGAAACTGTAATAACGATTGGGAAAAGATTCGCCTCTGAGAACTAAATCGAAAAACTTAATATTTTCCCCTTTTTGAGTAAAGTGGGTCTATAAAATCCCATCCCCAAAATCTCATTGATGTTTACGCCTCAAAGAACCTACTTGAACCAATGTGGAGAATTTCTCTCTCTCTCTCTCTCTCTCTCTCTCTCTCTCTCTCTCCGTTCAAAGGTGGGATTTTCTCGCATCTACTACGAAGATTTTTTCATCATGAAGTTCCAGGTATAACAAATTGAGAAAACTTCCAGAGAGAGAGAGAGAGAGAGAGAGAGAGAGAGAGAGAGAGAGAGAGACTCCTGAGGTAAGGTGATATACGTTTGATTCAGGACTTCACTTGTATGATTCTAAAAATAAACTGTGTTCGCTTCGAAATGCGTATGATTTTGCCTTTATGCAATGTCAGCTGCACTGAAATTACCTAAGAATTTAAGAGGAATTTGTTTTTCCAAAGATGAAATAGTTACTAAGGTTTTATACTGAGTGCTTACTCGTAAATACACAAGCATACTTGTGTATACAGTATAATATATATATATATATATATACATATATATATATATATATATATATGTGTATATATATATATATATACATACATATATATACATATAGATATATATATATATATATATATGCATATATATACAGTGTATATATATATATATATATATATCAATTAACACGACCCATTAAATATGACGGTGAAATATTTAGTTAGATATGGGTGCATACGCAGACACAGATTCAACCCCTCCCAGCCCCTCCCCATTTCCTAACTACTACTTGGCAGTTTGCCGCTCAGCGTGGCAGGAAAGAAATATATATATATATATATATATATATAAGTCCATTGACGCAAAGGGCCTTAGTTAGATTACGCCAGTCGTCTCTATCTTGTGCTTTGAAATCAATACTTCTCCATTCATTATCTCCTACTTCACGTATCATAGTCCATATATATACAGTATATATATATATATATATATATATATATTTTTAACTGATATATCAATGTAAATTTGCTTCCATAACTCCTGACTCAAACTATTATGAGTAATATAATAATAATAATAATAATAATAATAATAATAATAATAATAATAATAATAATAATAATATTTAGATGGAGACCAGGAAGTAAAACAATTTTGATTATGATAATAACGAAAGGAACTTAGATGAAAAAAAGTTGTGCGAGGCAAATTTCCCTACTTGTCCCAATCGGCGTTGCTTTTTACGTTCAAGAGTGTATCATACTGTTGAGTTGTCATTAGTATCTGCTATCCAGTACGTTTAAGTATCCCAAGTTAGAAAAGAAAGAAAAGTAAAGTGAAATGTAAATGGCATTTCTCAAATTCGAAGGAAGTCAGGTGGTAGTGGATTCGGGAAAAGATGTCGAAGAGATTCACAGAAAAAACATTTTGGGTAAATCCTATATGAGCATTTGTTATTCTGAAGGCAGGTATGAATGGAAAAGAATCGGCATTTAAAAACAATCGAAAAGTTCGATATTCGTCTTTTGTGAATTGAAGTTTGTCTATACACGCTGGTTTCTGGATCTTATTAATGTTTACGTCTCAAAGGTCATAAATGCCAGAGGCAAGGGACGGTGTCAATGCCCTAGCTATCAGGACAGTGCCCTAGAAACTGACCATATATACATATGATCAGCACCCAAGCTCCCTCTCCATCCAAGCTGGACCAAGTAGGGCCAGGCAAGATCTGCTGATGACTCAACGGGTAGATCTATAGGCTCCCACAAACACCACTTAGCTCAAAAGAATTGGTGAGGTTGAAGACACTGGAAGAAACTATCGAGCTTGAACGGGACTCGAACCCCAGTCCAGCATATCGCCAGGAAGGGGCGTTTATAATAGATTACGAAAATCGTTTATATCATTTGAATCATTTTTACTACCTCTTTCTCTCTTCACGATCTCTGCCTTCAAAGGCGGAACTTCTGGCTTCTGATGCTTATATTTTTCGTTATAAAAGTTAGAGAGAGAGAGAGAGAGAGAGAGAGAGAGAGAGAGAGAGAGAGTCGTAAGCCCCAGCCAGTTTCGAGATAAGGTGCTTATCTTCTGACTTAGGGCATTAGAGATCTGATTTTACGATAAATGTTTTTTTCTCCAAGATAGATATGATTTTGTTTCTATACATTGTACATCAACATGAATTAATTGAGGTTAAATTGAATTTCTGAGCTCAAAATAAATCCTAATATCTTAGGCTGTGTGTTTACACACACACACATTACATATATATATATATATATATATATACATATTTATATAATATATATAATACATATATATATATATATGTATATATATATATATATATTCAGATTTATATAATATATATATATAATACATATGTATATATATATATATATATATATATCTATATATATATATATATATATATATACATATACCAAAGGCACTTCCCCGAGTTCAGCTGGTACTGCTAGGGTGCCACAGCCCAACCTCCCACATTTCCACCACAGATGAAGCTTCATACTGCTGAGTCCCCTACTGCTGCTACCTCCCCGGTCATCTAAGGCACCGGAGGAAGCAGCAGGGCCTACCGGAACTGCGTCACAATCGCTCGCCATTCATTCCTATTTCTAGCACGCTCTCTTGCCTCTCTCACATCTATCCTCCTATCACCCAGAGCTTTCTTCACACCATCCATCCACCCAAACCTTGGCCTTCCTCTTGTACTTCTCCCATCAACTCTTGCATTCATCACCTTCTTTAGCAGACAGCCATTTTCCATTCTCTCAACATGGCCAAACCACCTCAACACATTCATATCCACTCTAGCCGCTAACTCATTTCTTACACCCGTTCTCACCCTCACCACTTCGTTCCTAACCCTATCTACTCGAGATACACCAGCCATACTCCTCAGACACTTCATCTCAAACACATTCAACTTCTGTCTCTCCATCACTTTCATTCCCCACAACTCCGATCCATACATCACAGTTGGTACAATCACTTTCTCATATAGAACTCTCTTTACATTCATGCCCAACCCTCTATTTTTTACAACTCCCTTAACTGCCCCCAACACTTTGCAACCTTCATTCACTCTCTGACGTACATCTGCTTCCACTCCACGATTTGCTGCAACAACAGACCCCAAGTACTTAAACTGATCCACCTCCTCAAGTAACTCTCCATTCAACATGACATTCAACCTTGCACCACCTTCCCTTCCCGTACATCTCATAACCTTACTCTTACCCACATTAACTCTCAACTTCCTTCTCTCACACACCCTTCCAAATTCTGTCACTAGTCGGTCAAGCTTCTCTTCTGTGTCTGCTACCAGTACAGTATCATCCGCAAACAACAACTGATTTACCTCCCATTCATGATCATTCTCGCCTACCAGTTTTAATCCTCGTCCAAGCACTCGAGCATTCACCTCTCTCACCACTCCATCAACATACAAGTTAAACAACCACAGCGACATCACACATCCCTGTCTCAGCCCCACTCTCACTGGAAACCAATCGCTCACTTCATTTCCTATTCTAACACATGCTTTACTACCTTTGTAGAAACTTTTCACTGCTTGCAACAACCTTCCACCAACTCCATATAACCTCATCACATTCCACATTGCTTCCCTATCAACTCTATCATACGCTTTCTCCAGATCCATAAACGCAACATACACCTCCTTACCTTTTGCTAAATATTTCTCGCATATCTGCCTAACTGTAAAAATCTTATTCATACAACCCCTACCTCTTCTAAAACCACCCTGTACTTCCAAGATTGCATTCTCTGTTTTATCCTTAATCCTATTAATCAGTACTCTACCATACACTTTTCCAACTACACTCAACAAACTAATACCTCTTGAATTACAACACTCATGCACATCTCCCTTACCCTTATATAGTGGTACAATACATGCACAGACCCAATCTACTGGTACCATTGACAACACAAAACACACATTAAACAATCTCACCAACCATACAAGTACAGTCACACCCCCTTCCTTCAACATCTCAGCTTCCACACCATCCATACCAGATGCTTTTCCTACTCTCGTTTCATCTAGTGCTCTCCTCACTTCCTCTATTGTAATCTCTCTCTCATTCTCATCTCCCATCACTGGCACCTCAACACCTGGAACAGCAATTATATCTGCCTCCCTATCATCCTCAACATTCAGCAAACTTTCAAAATATTCCGCCCACCTTTTCCTTGCCTCCTCTCCTTTTAACAACCTTCCATTTCCATCTTTTACTGTCTCTTCAATTCTTGTGCCGGCCTTCCTTACTCTCTTCACTTCTTTCCAAAACTTCTTCTTATTCTCTTCATATGACTGACCCAGTCCCTGACCCCACCTCAGGTCAGCTGCCCTCTTTGCCTCACGTACCTTGCGCTTTACTTCCACCTTTTGCTCTCTATATTTTTCATACTTCTCTATACTATTACTCTGCAGCCAATCTTCAAAAGCCCTCTTTTTCTCTTCCACTTTTACCTTCACTCCTTCATTCCACCATTCACTGCCCTTCCTCATGCTGCCTCCAACAACCTTCTTTCCACATACATCACTTGCAATCCCAACAAAATTTTCTTTTGCTAACTTCCACTCCTCCTCTAAATTACCAGTTTCTCTTACTCTCACCTCGTCATATGCCATTTTCAACCTTTCCTGATATTTACTTTTTACCCCCGTTTTTATTAGCTCTTCAACCCTCACTAGCTCCCTTTTACATCCACCTACTCTATTCCCCCACTCTTTTGCTACAACTAATTTTCCTTCCACCAAAAAATGATCAGACATACCGTTACCCATACCCCTAAACACGTGCACGTCTTTCAATCTTCCAAACATTCTTTTAGTTATCAACACATAATCCATTAATGCCCTTTCTACTACTCTTCCATTTGCCACTCTTACCCATGTATACTTATTTTTATCTTTCTTTTTAAAAAAGCTAGCACTTATTACCATCTCTTGTTCAACACACATATCTACCAGTCTCTCACCACTCTCATTTTCACCTGGTACGCCATACTTCCCAATGACACCTTCTACCTCTCCAGCGCCCACTCTAGCATTTAAGTCACCCATAACAACTACATAATTCCTTCTACCCAGTCCTTCTACACACCTAGTTAATTCACTCCAGAACTCATTCCGCTCTTCTTCACTTTTCTCACTACCTGGCCCATACGCACTGACAAACGGCCAACATTCCCTACCCAACCTAACCCTTACCCACATTAACCTAGATGATATCTCCTTCCATTCCACTACTTTACCTGTCATCCATTCACTCAGCAATAAAGCCACACCCTCTCTCGCTCTTCCCCTTTCAATCCCAGACACTCTACCAGACATTTCACCAAACATCACTTCACCCTTTCCTTTCATCTTTGTCTCACACAAGGCCAATACATCCATCCTTCTACTTCTAAACATACTTCCAATCTCACATCTTTTACTCTCTATCGTACTACATCCACGCACATTCAAACACCCCGAAACTAGAGTGTGGGGAGCAGTCACTCTCCCCCCAGCTCCATCTCTTTGTTGCTGTCTCACAGGATTTTTTATACAGGAGAGGGGGTTCCCAGCCCCCTCGTCCCGTCCCTTTTAGTCGCCTCTTACGACACGCAGGGATAACGTTGGCGCTATTCTAATTGTTTTATGCCCCCGCGGCCACAGGGGGCATATATATATATATATATATATATATATATATATATATATATATATATGTGTATATATATATAATGAACAAACTATTTCTTGGTGGCATCCAATAATCAAAGACCGCAAATATTACATTTAAATTTCACATTTATTATCTAATGTCGACAAGTGGCTCAAATCATTTTAATACGTGACTGTTCATCAGGACTACAATACTTAACCTATGGAATTACGCTTCAATGTAAAGGCTAAGGTGGTGAAAATTCTAAGATACATAAATATTTAGAAATTAATTTTATTAGATTAATAAAATAAAACTTTCAAACGTCTTTATCGGTCCTGCCACTTCTAAAGAAAAGTCATTGACGCTCTGGCATGAATGTAGTTAAAAAATCTATCTTTTATTTGATATTATTCTCACTCTCTATTACGCCATTTTACATGGAGATGACGACTTCAGTGAGTATGTGACCCCAGGATGTTTAAAGGCCAGGTTTGCGAAGCCACACTCCCTGGAATAACCTCATCAAGTTATTTTAGGTCTGCTAGGAGAAGGAATTGGTAAATATAGAATTATATATTGAATTATAGTGGAATATATATATATGTATGTATATATATATATATATATATATATATATATATATATATATATATATATATATATATATATATATATATATATATATATATATATATATATATTTATGTATATATATATACATATATATATATGTGTATATATATATATATATATATATATATATATATATATATATATATATATATATATATATATATATATAACTACTTCACTGTAATTGTTCAGTGGCTACTTTCCTCTTGGTAAGGATAGAAGAGACTCTTTAGCTATGGTAAGCAGCTTTTCTAGGACACTCCAAACGAGTTTTCTTGCTTGAGGGTACACTCAGTCACACTGTTCTATCTAGTTTCTCTTCCTCTTGTTTTGTTAAAGTTTTTATAGTTTATATAGGAAATATTTATTTCAATGTTTTTGCTGTTAGTAAAATATTTCATTTTTCCTTGATTTCTTTCCTCACTGGGCTATTTTCCCTGTTGGAGCCCCTGGGCTTATAGCATCCTGCTTTTCCAACTAGGGTTGTAGCTTAGCATTTAATAATAATAATAATGATAATAATAATAATAATAATAATACATATATATGTATATATATATATATATATATATATATATATATATATATACATATATATATATATATATATATATATATATATATATATATATATATATATATATATATATATATATATATATATATATATATATATATATAGAGAGAGAGAGAGAGAGAGAGAGAGAGAGAGAGAGAGAGAGAGAGAGAGAGAGAGAGAGAGAGAGAGAGAGGCTGTGGAGATCGAAACCTCTGTTTACGTCCTCGAACAAGTACTCCTTTCATGTGAAACTCTTGGCTGTGTTTATTAGAAGCTTCTCTGTACATTCTTGGTTATGGAGATTTTATCATTCTTTACTATTCTTCAATAAATTTTACATTGACTAATATCTCTCTCTCTCTCTCTCTCTCTCTCTCTCTCTCTCTCTCTCTCTCTCTCTCTCTCTCTCTCTTCATTTTACAGCAAGATGACCTTTCCAGCGTTTACGTGACTGTATATCTAAAATTATACTTTCTGTAATAGTCTCATCTATTTTTGTCTGCTAAATATAGAATAGACACGTTTTATCTATTTTCTTTGGCGCAGCCATTTGGACATGGAAGCCAAACCTATTTTGGCGCCAGCCCATTTGCAAAAGATTTTCTGGAGCCATTAAGGCCAAGACCAGATACAAATGAGATATAATCATTATGGAAACCATAGTATGACCAAGATATAAGTTGGTGATTGTTCCAAAGTTATGATAGAAATAAATGCTTCATAAAAAAGAAAAGAAAAAAAG
Organism: Palaemon carinicauda; assembly: GCF_036898095.1. Taxonomy (NCBI): domain Eukaryota; kingdom Metazoa; phylum Arthropoda; class Malacostraca; order Decapoda; family Palaemonidae; genus Palaemon; species Palaemon carinicauda. Next base: position 35,967,857 of record NC_090754.1, on the reverse strand, counting down.
AATCAATTTATCAGCAGGTAAACTTGAAGGTATATTAGTGTACCACTGTACAAGTGAAATACGCACCTAATAAAGTTATCAGAAGTGAACAAAACTAATTAAATAAGAAGCAGTTTAAAAATAAGGTTTATGAAAAGAGATAATTCATAAAACATTACCAAAAATATTCTACAACTTAAAAATAATTTTCAAAAGAAACATAAAATACTAGATCGCTACTCAAACATTGTATATTGGAGGCTGCACAAGTATTCCTGCAAGCAAATTATCTCCAGCACTTATAAATTCATTAGTCTTAACACCTCATTTTGATGCACTGTCGACATGACAGTACTTGAAAGTCACTGACGCATGCCATTAACCCATAGATGAACATGCTTTACTGTTATTATTATTATTATTATTATTATTATTATTATTATAAGCTAAGCTATAACCCTAGTTGGAAAAGCAGGACGCTATAAGACAAAGGGCTCCAACAGGGAAAAATAGCCCAGTGAGAAAAGAAAACAGGGAAATAAATAAACTACAAGAAAAGTAATAGAAAATAAAAATGATATATTTCAAGAACCGTATCATCATTAAATAAGATTTTTCATATATATATATATATATATATATATATATATATATATATATATATATATATATATACAAACTATAAAAAACTTCAAAAGAAAACGAGAGGAACAAAAAATAAGATAGAATAGTGTGCCCGAGTATACCCTCAAGCTAGAGAACTCTACTCCAAGACAGTGGAAGATCATGGTGCAGAGGCTATGACACTACCCAAGGCTAGAGAACAATGATTTGATTTTGGAGTGTTCTTCTCCTAGAAGAGCTGCTTATCTTCGATAAAGAGTCTCTTCCTTCCATTTTTTTTATCTTGCTGCTCAAGTTTTCTAACTCGCACTTTATATAGCAACAGCGAATATTTCAATCAGTTACACTTCAACGCTGAACGGCCTCCCCGTCACCAGCTCCATGGTATGTGGCACAAATTTATAAATCCATAAATCCGCTAACCCAACTACAGCATTAAGGAGCTCAGCTGCTGTCCGGAGTTGACTCAAGATCGTCAAAGTTTGCTTCCCAAAAAAGAGTTTCCGGACGTGAAAAAGAATGGAGACGTTTCCTCAGATCGAAACTTAATCAAAGCCGAATCTGAGCAGTTGAGCAAAGTTGCTTGACGTCATTTCCATCAAAGTTTGGAAGATAATGCCCGTTCGAAAGTCCATGAGGAGACGAAGAATAGCAACTTCAGTAAGAATCCAATGAAAAATAAATCTCTTTCATGGAGTGTTTCATGCCGTTGAGCAACTGATGCCTGATTGTTTTTTGGGAGCCTTTGTAGGGTGACGGCCAGATCCTATAGAAAACGGGAATATTCTGAACTGTGGCCGTCGTTCTAAAAACGATTTTGGCGGGAGAAGCTAACTTAAAAAACCCACCTAACCTATGCTATAAGCCGTATCCTTACCCAGCGGGGCTTCGCCCCCCCGGATCCTCCCCCCCCCCTTACACAACAGTTTCCTTACCTACGAGTACGACGGGAGAAGCTAACTTAAAAAACCCACCTAACCTATGCTAAAAGCCATGTCCTTACCCAGGGGGGCTGCGCCCCCCCGGACCCCCCCCCCCTTACACAACATATTTAAGATCCGTAGACCATTTCCAAACGTTTTTATTCTATACAAGATAACAGTCGGAGCGATAATAAGCAAATTAGGACGCTTGGCCGTAGTGCTACAAACTACCCGTTTTTTGTTACTCGTGTCTTTGGCTGTCAGATATCTCTGACTTTCAGCACCCATTTGCACTATACTGTTCTGCTCTTTTCATACTGACAAGGCAAGGGTGCGAGCTCTATATGCAACACTTCCTTTTTATCCAGTGTAATGTGTTTTGAAAGACTGACGTGGTTCTTCGGTGTTTTCTTTTCTTTCATCTACATTAAAGGCGTTTTCTGTATGGTTGTCCTTCCCCTTTCTAGATAGAGTAATGGGGAGTACAGTGGTAACGTATTCGCCTAGCATTCGCATAGCAGCAGATCGATCCCAGCCAGAGACCATCAGTTTAAGCTGTATACTGGGGAAGCTACTGCTATGGTTGGACACTGCAGTGGGAGTATTGGGCTTGCACGGCTGACGTTCTGGTGAGTATCTACTCGGATGAAATTGGAAAAGGAACCAGACACCTTTAACCTTTTAACCTTTAATGTGAAGGAGGAACTGAGCTGCTTGTCCTTTGCACGTCAAAACTAATAAAAAAAAAGATTAATTCAAAATAAATATATAAATCAAAATGGATAAACCTGTGTATTATACATTGATATGTTACGTTTCTTGTATGTTTAAAACAACAGGAAAACAGATTTCTTGATAATAAGAAAAAGCCTATATATATATATATATATATATATATATATATATATATATATATATATATATATATATATGTATATATATATATATATATATATATATATATATATATATATATATATATATATATATATATATATATATGATAAGACACACGCTTATGAAATCAGTAAAAATCTAAAAAGATTAATTCAATAACAGACAAATGAAAAATATGATCAGTTTGATTTCAAAAGGGTCATGAAAAATACTCCGGAACTAAAAGGTGTATCAACTGACCTACTGAGGTCAACCTTCACATTTCTTTACATAATAGATTTGGGTTTTTTTTTTTTTTTTTCATAAAACATTACATAATAAAAGAGGCTCCATTTTCTATATTTTTTTCTTTATCTGAAATGGAGCGTTGGCGGAAAAAATAGGGATCGTCGAGAAATGAGTAAGTGTGGGAGTGGATACGGAGGTTTTTTGTTTACGAGGTCTGTTAACTTAGAAAGCTCAACACTGACACGAATCTTTTTCTTCCTTCTACTATCTATTATTTGAGCTTTGGAGAGACACTGGCGCCAACAAGACATATCGTCACCATAAGTCAGTCTGTTGTCCGGTTGCTAAAATCTTCTTTTTCCGAATTCCTTTAAGTAATTGTTCTCTCTTTCTGAAGAAGTGATTGTATGGAAGTTGTGAATGGTACAGGGAAATTTATATGATGAGGATAGCCATACAAAAAGAGGTAAAGAAAATTATTTAAATGGAGGAATTAGACATTTAGCAAACTATTCATGAAGTAAATGACTGACGATACCAAGTTACAATTCGTAATAAATCTCTATCAAACAACGGATAGTGTTGAAGAATTTACATATACTGTACTTTCTTGATGGCCGTTGATGGTAAAGATTGTGGATGTTGTTTTCTCAGATATATAGTTCATTTTTTTGCTCCCAACTAAATTACAGTTTTGGCTAAACAAATTACGTAATTACAGCTAAAACATTCAATGTGTGAACCGGCCTTTAGTATTATTCAGGCGCTTAATGTTAAACACTGAAATCTTATATCAATTTAAGGTTTTATTGTGGTGGCCGATATGATAACGTCCTCTACTGGTGAACGCCAGACTGGGGTTCGAGTGCCGCTCAAACTCGTTAGTTTTTCTGGTCGCTGCAACCTCACCATCCTTGTGAGCTAAGAATGGGGGGGGGGGGGCGTTTGAGAGAGCCTATAAGTCTATCTGCTGAGTTATCAGCGACTATTGCCTGGTCCTCCTTAGTCCTAGCTTGGGTGGAGAGAAGGCTTGGGAGCTGATCATATGTATATATGGTCAGTCTCTAGGGCATTGTCCCGTTCGATAGGACAATGCCACTGTCCCTTGCCTCTGCCATTCTTGAGAAACCTTTAAACCTTTAAATCTTTAAATTACCAATAAGAATTAATATCTATCCTGGATGCATCTGTGAATTACACATATAACAATGTAAACCAGTGTGAAGTAATTTTTGCTAAAGTTAATTAATTCAAAATGATTGTGATAGACATAAAGCAATACAATGATTATCAAATCACATACATACGGGATGAAATAGTTAATTAATAGCTCGAGATAGTGAAATATTTTCTACGTCTCAAATACATTTGGATATCATATCTTGTGTGTGTGTTTGTGTGTGTGTGGTGTGTACTTTTTCAACATTCAGACATCTCCCCTAACAAAGGATGGTTAGAAATAAAGGAAGTCCTAATCATAATTATTCTTCCTTTGTTTGTCTCAAGCTTTTAAATTCACCATAAACAAAGACTTGTCTTAAAAGTAGGAATCTTTTGACACTTACACGTTTAGAGCCTTTATTAAGCCTCCTTTGTCATATTTTCTTAAACTTAATTTAGCTTTGCTGTTTACAAAGCCTGAGTGTATTACTTAAGAGTTTACGCATATACCGCGTGTAATGTAACCAAAAATAAGGTTCTGCTGGAAATGGAAACTTGAAATATAGGTAATTGAATGTTGATATGTATATTGGAAGGAAGAAATCAGCTGATTTATATGATTATTTCACAGTAAACAAAATGGATCATGTTTATATGGAACAGTTGAATTAGAGGATAGAAAATCATAGGAGATTGTAGGTATGAAACAAAAGATTGGAAAAAGACTTGAGTTGTTTAAATAAAATAAGGTGAGAATTATGAAGGTATGGTTGGATTAACTCTCCTTAAAGGCTTAAAGGTTTAAAGGCCGCTCATGCTCATGAATGGCAGAGGCAAGGGACAGTGACATTGCCCTATCAAGCAGGACAATGCCCTAGAGACTGACAACATCACATATGATCAGCGCCTAAGCCCCATCTCCATCCAAAGTAAGACCAGGGAGGGCCAGACAATGGCTGCTGATGACTCAGCAGATAGACCTATAGGCTCCCCCAATACCTACATCCTTAGCTCACAAGGATGGTAAGGTTGCAGCAACCAGAGGAACTTAACGAGTTTGAGGGAGACTCTAACCCCAGTCTGGCAATCACCAGGCAAGGACGCTACCACCAGGTCGCCACAACCCTTGAATGGAATTGGTGTCTGTATGGGGTATAAGGGTTGAAACTAATTAGATGGATTATTTGCAGAGTATGTCTGTTTTTAAAGGAATCGAGATGGAGAAAAAATCGTGAGATATGTAAGAATAGTGATTAGGTTAGTGTAGTTAGACCAATTAGAGTATTCTGAGAGCGTTTGCTTATCTGGAAATAATGGAACACAACAGTATAAATGCTAGAAGGAACGAGGAAAGTGTTGCATTGATGATGTGAAAGACAGTGGAGTAGAAGAGTCTTAATATCGGAATCAAGGGGATGTCCCGAAAGCAAGAACACATGTTTGGCCACAAGGAATCAAGCAATCTTCACCAACAACAACAACGTCAAAAACTCTGTTCATCATACGATAATTGAATTGTTAGTTAGCTAGTAAGGCAGTTAGTCAGCTGTAAATGTAGTTACTGATTATCAGGATATCATGGTTGCTTTCACTTGTATATTTTGTACAAGTAAATACGACGACTAAATATTTGTGGTTTCCGATTAAACCTCTCAGGGTACTCCTTCTCACCAAGGTATGACTTGCCTTAGGGTGATGATAAAAAAAGATAATACGGAACAAAAACATGTCTGAAGAAATAATGATGTGACAGACCTCCATCTTATAAGGGGAAAGATTACAATAATCAGAAGTAAAATGAGAATTTCGTCGTATGGATGTAGATGACAGAGAAAGTGAGTGTACGGGATACTCAAAGAATTAATTGAATCCACTAAGAGTTGAACTCCACCTGCTTTAAATCCTTAATCGACCACCAGTCACAGATGATAGAGATATATAGCACATTGATGAGACCAGTGTCTGAAATGTGGGAGATAAGACGACATAAGGAAGCAAAGCTTGTGAGATCAGAGATAAAAATACTGAGGTGGATTATGGGAATATCACTCCTGGATTTATTGGAAAATGGAATAAAAAGAATGGCAGGCGTATAAAGATTAAAGAGATGATAAGTGTCACTACTGGGATGGTCTGGTCACGGGTTGAGAATGATTTGTAAGAAGGGAATGAGGAGGGCTTGGCAGGAACCTGCTAGGGGGAGAAGATCGTAAGGGAAGCAGAAAATCAGATGGCGTGATCAATTGAAGGATGATATGGAGAGAAGAGGTTCGTGGAAGTGGATGCCTTTGATGGATGGCATTGGAGAGGGGCATCAGGCAACCTACCCCTTAATGTAGGGATAACGGTGGGAAATAAGAAGAGTTATACGTGTTAGATCTCTTCGTCAAAACCTAAGATTGATATACTTTCATTACAACAGGGACGAATTTTCCCCGACCGGTATAAAACCTGTTTAAAGTATCGTCATTTCCTTTCTCCAGTGACCTTCAAGCTTTATTGAGACCCAATAACTTTCGTACTGGACTCTCTCACATCCTCTGTCTTGCTCAAGACAAAGATCATATTAAACCTTAAATTGCATGGTATGTGGACCCTTCACTGTTACGAGGGTGTCCTTCAATCACACAAGAAAAACATATTTTATCTTATATTACTCAACCTACTTTTCAAAGGTATTTTTAATAGCAAAATCTAGCTCGTCCTACGCACACATTTGATTGATTTCTCTAAATGAATTAAACTAAACTTAATTCTGTAAGAACCACTGTGTTTTTAGATCGTATAATCATCAATGTTATTTCAAGACACACAGTTAATGATCTTTTAGGAAGTATAACGTAACAGTGATCGACAGTATAGTACTGTCACTTCCTTTTTTTATTGAAATGCAATGGACTGCAATAAACGTCATAATAATAATAAAATAAAATTACAAAATAGAATATTCTGATTGAATGACGTCAGCTACAAATAGCCATCTGAAGTTTCAGGAAAGTTTCAATGAAGTCTGATACAGCAGAGTGTCAACGTGTAACAGAATGTAAATTTCAGTAGAGTGTGTGCGACTCCCTTCCTCCGTCCACCTCCGGTTTAATCACCGGATCCCTCTACGCTGGGAACGTTTGGTCAGTTGTTTCCTAACTTCATAAAAATAGCATTACGAAAGTACAGTACTTTTCATTAATTTCCTTTCTTTTTAACGTATATGTATTAGTGTCCAGATTATTAGGCTTGTATACATATATATATATATATATATATATATATATATATATATATATATATATATATATATATATATATAAATATATATATACAAACACACACACACACACACACACATATATATATATATATATATATATATATATATATATATATATATATATATATACAGTATACATATATATGCACACACATATATATACACAGATATAAATATATACATATGTATATATATATACTGTGTGTGTATATATATATATATATATATATATATATATATATATATATATATATATATATATAGTCTACAATAGCATGTATAAAAAGTGAATTGCGTTTCCATTCACCACAATTCTCTTAGAGGATTTTGATTCTTTTTGTGATTAATATGGCAACGTGGCCACAGTTCTAGTCTTCATAAATAAGTGTAATTCCTAATTTTTTATGGTATTCTTAAAGAAAAGATATATATATATATATATATATATATATATATATATGTATATATATATGTATATATATATATATATATATATATATATATATATATATATATATATATATATATATGTATGTACCCCTGCGTATACCTAATACAGAGAATGAAGAAACTTCTGAAGCGTAAAATAACTTCGCAGGTGCGTTGGAGGAACACTAATTTGGGATCCAAGTTTGAGTTGAACATTAGTTGAACACAAACTTGAAGACGAATCATTCGGTTAAGTAATCTGTCGGTGAGCCATTTATAGTTTGATTTATATTCATATCATCACCATTACCATGATCTGAATTCCTATCCTACTTTTAAACACTATAAAATAGTAACCAGGGGCACTATTCGGTGTATGTGTAGGCAAAGGGAAAGTGAACCGTAACCAGAGAGAAGGATCCAATGTAGTACTGTCTGGCTACTCAAAGGACCCCACAAATCGCTAGTGGTAGTATCTCAACGGGTGGCTTGTGCCCTGGCCAACCTACTACCTACGTGAGTGGCATTATTATTATTATTATTATTATTATTATTATTATTATAACAAATATTTAATTACTGTTAGAGAGTTACGGAGTCCTTTGACTGGCCAGACAGTACTACATTGGAAAATTTTCTCTGGTTACGGTTCACTTTTCCTTTGCCTACACATACACCGAATAGTCTCGCATATTTTTTACAGATTCTCCTCTGCCCCCATACACTTGATAAAACTGAGATTACCAAACAACTCTTTTTCACCCAAGGGGTTAACTACTGCACTGTAATTGATCAGTGGCTACTTTCCTCTTGGTAAGGGTAAAAGATACTCTTTAGCTATAGTAAGCAGCTCTTCTAGGAGAAAGACACTCCAAAATCAAACCTTTGTTCTCTAGTCTTGGGTATGCCATAGCATCTGTAGCATGGTCATCCACTGTCTTGGGTTAGAGTTTTCTTGCTTGAGGGTACTCTCGTTCACACTATTCTATTTAATTTATCTTCCTCTATTTTGTTAAGTTTTTATAGTTTATAGAGGAAATATTTATTTCAATGTTGTTACCGTTCTTTAAATATTTTATTTTTCCTTGTTTCTTCTCCTCACTGTTGGGGGCCCTGGGCCTATAGGATCCTGCTTTTCCAACTAGGGTTGTAGCTTAGTAAGTAATAATAATAATAATAATAATAATAATAATAATTAATCCGTGCAGTCAGCAGTACTACATTCTGGAACGTAGCATTCGACAAACACAAAACTAATAAATCTTTCCTCTATTGTGATTTGTCAAACAGAAAATAAAGGACAAAATTCATCAGGTCCATAATTGCAAAAATGATTTACAGGCTGTGGTGTTATACATGGCCTGTAATTAACGTTGATAAAATTGCGTCCTGCGCCATAATATATCAGTGCCAGACCTCTCCGAGTTAAGTGGGGCGTGTTAAGCTGTCACTCCATAATGAATATATTTTATTTTCAGGTTTTATTGGACGGATGATTTTTCTCTTTATCAATCTTTTCATAAACTGCGCTTGTGTTTAAATTCGTTTTTGTTTCTTTGGTTTATTATCTCCCTTTTTCCTCTATACTGTATTGTTTGTTTGTTAGTAGGATTATTTGCTAATATGGCACCAAAGATGTGGATCTCAACAGCCAACAGGTCACCTTAGTATGTCCCTTTTGGAAAAAAAAATATTGGCAGCTGGTTCATCCTTGATTCCAGTGGTATTCTTAACCCAAATGAACTTTGCTTCCTAAGTAATTAAACACAAGAATTAATATAATCCCTAATAAATAGATACATGAATGAAGAAACTCATTTTGTAAACAGTTAAAGGACGACTTTTTATTGAAAAATATTATCGAATTCCCCCAAATTTATTATCGATAAACAAGAAAGATAACCCTTTATTCAATAAACTTAATATGAATATAACATTTTCTCTCATTTCCTAAAGTTATTCATATTTTTCTTTCAGTGACTATATACAAAATAAAAGTATTAAACAGAAGCACAACAAAGACAAAATATAGAAAAAATATATTAATGTTTATTCCATAATGATACCCAGAATTTGTTCAGAAGGTGCGGAAATATCCTCAGTTATTTTTGTGTTTTTAGTTATTAATGCGTTTTTACGGTTTTTTTCGGCGTTTTCGGACGTTTTTCGGCGTTTTCCCGGCGTTTCTCAGCGTTTTCGGACGTATTTCGCCGTTTATTAACCGCTCACTTTATAAATTCATTACAAATAGCAAGAAAACTTCATTGACCAAAGGAGGGCCGATATGAAGACCACCAACAAAGACCTCGTAAAAGGAAGATCAAAGACTACCATTGTCGTTACCAATATCAAGGAATCCGCTTTTCTTACATTGGACCGTAGCGCCCGTTCACCCCCAGCGTGCTATCAACATTATTACAGATCATGCATAACCTTTCTTGTGATTAATAAGAAACGTCGGGATACGACCGCAGTTTCCTTGGTAACGTCCAGCAACAAAGAGCAATTGCTGGCCATAGAATATCCATAAAAGGACAAGTCCTCTGTGGCTAGGAGTACTGAATGTCAGATAAAATCACAAAGGAGAGTGACGTAGCTATAACAACGAGAAGACTGTTTTACTAGGTCGCATTGGTCAGTTCATAGATTCATTGAGTTATATCAATCTGGCGTTATGGCAATAAAGGACACCGATGCTGAGAATATCTATTTGCTGAGTTGATATAATATACAAGAGTAAAAAATATTTGTTCTAATATATTTATAAAAAACTACTCAAAATAGTTTATACATTCACTCATTAGATTTATAAAAAACATAGGATCTAAAATTCCATATATATATATATATATATATATATATATATATATATATATATATATATATATATATATATATGTGTGTGTGTGTGTGTGTGTGTGTATGCGTGTATGTGGGTGTGGGTGTATTTATATACATTATACAAATTAACATATTTATTCTATGAATGATTAAGAGTTGTGCCTTGGACATAAGACAATGTAAAGTCTATCCCCTGTTATATGTCAACTGAATTCTGAGTAGTAAATTCGAAAGATATCTTTTTGCCTTGAATATTTTTCACCTTCTCTTTTCTCGTTTAAAAGTTTATTTATATAGTTTTTTTTATCAAGATTTTTCTTTCGTTCATGTTCATCAGCGTTTGACATTCTTGAGTCAGGAAGTTTGAATAACAACATTCTTTTCTTATAAATTCCCACAATTTTTAAACATAATCGTTATGTTTCTTGATTGCCAGTTAAGACGTTCAACTGAGTACAGTAACTAGCATCGAGGACATAAACTAATTTCTATGGTTTCCAGAAGAAAAAATCAGAAAACAAAACTTTCTTTTGACAACCCCACCAAAAGAAGAGAAATAACAATACTTTCAAATTGCTGCCTTATGGTCACGAAATCCAAGTCACTTCAGGCATCAAGTTCAGTTAGGTCTGACTACATTGGTTGCCTCAGAATCTCTCAAGGGAAGGGCAGGATTGTGGTGGCCTATTGGAGACGTCCCTCCTTGGTAATCGGCCAGACTGGGGTTCGTGTCCCACTCAACTTCGATAGTGTTTTGTAGTGTCTGCAACCTTACCATCCTTGCCAGCTAAGGATGAGGTGTTTGTGATAGCCTATAAATCTAACTACAGTCATTGCATGGTCCTTCCTGATCCTAGCTTGGGTAGAGAGGAGACTTTGGCGCTGATCCTATGTATACTTGCCCTACCTGGTCCTACCATGGGTGGAGAAGGGACTTGGGCTCTGATCATATGTATGTATGGTCAGTTTCTAAGGCATTGTCACTGTCCCTTACCTCTGGCATTCACGACCAGAAAAAAAGAGGAAAAATGGTAAAGATTAAGAAAATTCCCTCATAAAAGACGTTGTGTCACATTTGATTATGATGAACTTCTCTTTCGGAATTACAGCCCCTAAAAATCTAATCAATTCCCGGATATGGGGAAACGCTTCCCCATAAAGGGATTGACTGACATTACCCGAAGAGAATATAAGCCCTTGGGTGTTCCATGATTTTATTGTCATGGATAAAACCCTCTCTCATCTCGTTTATTCTCATCTTAAGTATCAGACCATTCTCATTATCTAGGCGTTTATTTTCCTTTGATGCCGAAAGCGTCGGTTATTACACATCCGAAAATTTTGATTTAAATGTGCAATTCGTTTTAAGGTCATATTTTGTTTACAGAGAGGAAAATCCAAAATCAAAGACTAGTGTTCTCATAGTTTTAGGTTTTTATTTCAGAAACAGGTCTTTTGAGAGCTATTTAACTTTATAAGGACATCGCATTTATGATTTCAAATTGTATTTCCTTTTATCCTTTATTTATAAAAAAAAAATATCACCAGCAATGACCTTCGATGTCAGAATGTCAGAAAACTCAAAATCAATCATAGTTTTGAGTTCGGAGAATGGCTCAAAATAAGACAGCTTGGTCGATCCCATGATGAAACCAATTCTATTAAATTAAGGAAAAGTATTAAGATAAAATTTTATTAGTAATTTTTTCATTCTTAATTTATCATCAAATGCAGATTATACATTACAAAGAAATCCTAATTTTAACCTATTCAATATGTATTTTATTCGACTCAAAAAACCATTTCACTAAATATATAGCAGTCATTTTAGGTGAGCAAAAACTTAAACAGCAACTAATTATAAAAGAAACATAGTCAGGGTTTTTTTTTAGATTTCTAATAATATCCCAAACAACATATCAAAAGCCTAGAAAAATCTAAGGATAGGAAGGTTCCATATCGGCTGCCATCTTGGATGTAACTCAAAATCTATAAAATGTATGTATTATTCTGATTTACTTGATTTAACTATAAAATATTTGTTTTTTTCTTTAATCAGGAATGTTATCATAAGCCATTCAAAATATCTTTACCAATAATAAGCTTCAGAAAGGTATTTGATTTGTTTGTTGAGGTCTTTTTTTTTTATCATAAAAGAAGCTGTTTCTTTATACTTGCTACAGTTTATTCTTTTACTTCACATGTTGATTAGTAAGAGCTGATGTAATGATCATGGCTGAGAATGTAGTTGTGAAATGTATCCTTTGTAACCAGACAGTGACATTAAGAAGGCAGGGAAGTGAGGAAATAAATATAGCAAGTGACATCAAGAGTAAATGTTATACGAATTCAAGGACAGTTCCTTCATTCGAACTATAGGAAAACATGGTGGAATCCAAAACAACGTTGAATCATTTGAAAGGACAAAGCCAGCTGCCTGTGCTTCGATTACAATGGGAACATTTTAATTCATTACGTATTTCCTATTTTGTGGAAAAGAAGTCAAATTCGATGGTAGAATGAATCTATAATACAAAGGTGGCAAGGAAAAAAATGGTTCAAACTGAGTCACGACCACCGACTTTAGCAGTTACTAAATTCCATGCATGTTGCATAAGATTTTTCATAACTCTGACCATCCTTTACATTCAGATCTCCCTGGACAATTCTATCCTGTTCGTAATACTAGGCAGGCAGTTAATTCTAATAGCCAGGCCTTCTCCATCATGAGGCTCAATACTGTACAGTATTCTAGAAGTTTTATTCCAGCTGTGACCAAGTTGTGGAATGATCTTCCTAATCAGGTAGTTGAATCAGTAGAACTTCAAAAGTTCAAAGTTGCAGCAAATATTTCTATTATGACCAGGCTGACATAAGTCTTTATATATGACATATCTGTTTTGACGTTGTTAATAGTTTTGTATAGGACATATCTGTTTTGATGTTGTTACTGTTTTTAGAATGATTTATTGTTAATTTGTTCTCATCATTTATTTATTTCCTTATTTCCTTTCCTCACTGGATTAATTTTCCCTATTGGAGCCCTTGGGCTTATGGCATCTTGCTTTTCCAACTAGGGTTGTAGCTTGGCTAATAATAATAATAATAATAATAATAATAATAATAATAATAATAATAATAATAATAATAATAATAATATAGTTTACATATAAAAAATCTATTTTAATGTTGTTACTGATCATAAAATATTCTAGATTATTTGTTCACTAATTCTTTTGTAGTTTATTCATTTCTTTATTTCCTTTTCTCACCCGGGCTTATAGCATCCTGCTTTTCCAACTAAGGTTGTAGCTTAGTTAATAATAATAATGATAATAATAATAATAATAATAATAATAATAATAATAATAATAATAATAATAATAATAATAATAATAATAATAGCTTCGTCAGTAGAGAATATTTTGTACATCAAATCAAAGAAAGAAGTGTCAAATATCCATGCATTCTTGAAAGATTATTCTCTTAAAATAACTGTACATATTTTTTGTATCCTTGGCATCCTAGCTTCGCCGGAAATGACTACGCTTTGCAAGAACCCTAGAAATCTATGCTATGTAACTAGCTTTTCTTTATTAAAACTAAAGAATTTGCCTCCCTTCATCGTCGACTTTGCTTTTGACATTTTATCTAGTTATTCGATTTCTTGTTAATTGAAATTCTACAATCTTTAAACTCTTCTCATCCTTGCCTTTTCTTTCATTGCTTATACGAAATGTATAGCATTTCGTTTTATTAATTTCTTAGCTTAATTTTTTTTCCATACTTCATGTTTATCAGATCATTAATACATAAAATGCACTAAAGAAACTTCCCTTCATTCCCAATGCCCTGTATTTCTCTAAAAAAATTTTAAACTCCTTTTAATTCTTGTAGATTTCAATTCTAACCACTCTTTTTTCTTTATTTCACTAACTAATTTCATGTTCCTATTCAGAAATTGGAAAGTATTACGAATTTCTTTTGGTCCATTTCTATCAAGAGTAAATCCGGTTCACCATATTCTTTAAGAAAATAAGTTTCGTCCGAGTCATACCATTTTTTATATGACTTTAAACAACTTTATTCACTCATACTAAAGATATAATCTACAAAA
>NC_090754.1:35930890-35950890 GCF_036898095.1 Palaemon carinicauda | reverse complement strand
AACAAAATATTGTAAAATTACGGTCGTCTGTATTTTACTGAAATACGGTCAAATAATTTTTGATTTATGCAACCCATTAACACAGACAGACATATAAACAACTAAAATAACCTTCGTAACAAAGTTGGCGAAGGTAAAAAAGAATCATACGTTCTTTGTATGTTTCCATAAATCACTTAGTTACTATGACATTTCTGTAAAGACTGACAGGACTTGCTTTTTTCTTTTTCTTTGGAGGATTAAGAACCTGATACTAAGGTAAAGAATGAAATGTTATCCGAAAAGGCAACCATTTTGGCTGATGTGTCTGACAGTAAGGAGATTGAGAAACTCGATCTTCTTCATTCCTGTTTTCCTGGGGCTAAACTAATAGTTTAGCTTTTTGATCCGTGAAATTAAATCACTCTGTATGGACCTTGATGCTTATTGAGACGTAGACCCGAATAGGATTTCCCTTTGTTTTTTATAAAGACCGTTGTTTCTTAGCTCCTAAACTGTCTGTTATTTTCCTCGAGTTAGTAAGAAGAGCTTTTTTTTTTTTGCACTTGTTGGAGAATTAGTAATGTTACTCATTAGGTCAATGCGTTTGTAGTAGTACTGGCCGGGCTTACTACCGCCTAATTTCAATAAATACCATATTATCTAAAGTTTTTGAACGTCTTTTGACAAAATATCTAAATAGGTTTTCTGAAGGTAAACATATGTCCCCTAGTTTGCAATTTGGCCTTAGCAAAGGTCTTGAACCATGTGATGCCATTCTTACTATCACCAATGATGTACAAAAAATTCCTTGATTGTGGTCAGGAAGTTCGTATGATTGGCCCTGATTTTAGTACTACTTCTGACCGTGTTAATCATGATGCTCTTGTTTTCAAAATAAAACAGTTGGGAGTAAGTAGGTCTTTTCTCATCATCATTATTGAATTTTTAAGTGATATATAGAACAGAGCTGTTATTAGTGGGTACCATAGTGAACATAGGCATGTGCTATCTGGTGTTCGTCAGGGTATTGTTCTTGATCCCTTATTTTACTTACTATATACAGGTAGACATGATATGTGGTTTGGCATAGAAAACAAACTTGTTGCATATGCAGATGATGCTACTGTCTATGCTTCAATTTAATATCCTGAATGTAGATCTGGTGTTGGTGAATCCTTTAATAGAAACATAGGCAAAATTAGCGCACGGTGCAAATTATAGGACATGAAGTTGAACCCTAACAAAACTCAGAGTATGGTTATATGTTGTTGGTCATGGACAGTGGCTCCTCAACATCCAAATCTCTGCATTGATAATGTTTCTTTAACTCTATACGACTCATTAAAAATTTAAGGTGTGATTCTTGATAGCAAATTCACTCTTAAACTCTTTCAAGATTTTCGATGCTCAAACTATTGCGAAGAAATATTTCAATTCTTTCATTCTGCCATATTTTACGTATTGTTCTCCTGCCTGGTCTTCAGCTGTTGATTTTCATCTTAATTTGTTGGATAGGAACTTACAGTCTATTAAATTTCTTATCCCTGAACTAGATACTATTCTCTGGCACCGACGGTCAGTTAGTTCTTTATGCATGTTGCATAAGATTTTTCAGAATTCTGACCATCCTTTACATTTAGATCTTCTCAGGCAGTACCATCCTGCTCGCAATACTGGGTTCAAAGGTTTAAAGGTTTAAAGGTCGCTCATGAATGGCAGAGGCAAGGGACAGTGGCATTGCCTTATCAAGTAGGACAATGCCCTAGAGACTGATCATATACACATATTATCAGCGCCCAAGGCCCCTCTCTACCCAAGCTAGGACCATGGAGGGCCAGGCAATGGCTACTGATAACTCAGCAGATAGACCTATAGGCTCCCTATCCTTAGCTCACAAGGATGGTGAGGTTGCAGCGGCCAAAGAAACTAATGAGTTTGAGCGGGACTCAAACCCCAGTCTGGCGTTCACCAGCCAGGGCAGTTTAATAATAATGCCTTCTCTATCATAAGGCTCAACACTACACAATATTCGAAGAGTTTTATTCAGCTGTGAACAGATTGTGGAATGATCTTCCTAATCCGGAGGTTGAATCGATGGAATTTCAGAAGTTGAAACTTGTAGTGAACGTTTTTATGTTGAATAGGCCGACATTTGTCGCTCTTCTTAATTTATATATGACATATCTATTTTAATGTTGTTACAGATCTTAAGATATTTCATATTAATTAATTATCATGTAGTTTATTTATTCCCTTATCTCTTTTCCTCACTGTTATTTTTCCATGTTGGGGCCCTAGGCCTTATAGCGTTCTGCTCCTCCAACTAGAGTTGCAACTTAGCTAATAATAATAATAATAATAATAATAATAATAATAATAATAATAATAATAATAATAAAACTCACCCAGCTATCTGACTCGATGTATGATATCAATAAAGCCACAAACAGACAATAGATATTAACTGAAAAGATCATAAAGAGAATAGCAAAGGGGATTTAAAAACAAAGAAAAGTTCCCGTGAATAGAAAGTATTATAAAGCATAATGAAAGGTAAAAAATGATAATCCCTTTTATTTTTCATACCCAAGAACAATGAAGAGTACTCTTAATAATGTAAACCAAAAACAAAAAGAAAACAATTAAGGAGTTTACAAACTACGATGTGGAAATTGTGAAAAGAATTCCGTGAGACAAACTGATGTTCCCTATCATATAGATTATCTAAACACAAGGGTTAGAGAATTCTTTTATTTTCATTCACTATAACGACTTTGTACATCACATTAACAAGAGTGAGTAGTCTTTGCTTTAGACTCCGAGAAGGCTAAAATCTCTGTCAGATCTTTGCTTAGACAGCGTTGTACGAGCGAGCAGTTAGGTTATAACTAAAAGGAGAGATGAATGCAACTAAACTTTATTAAACAGTCATTAGTGTTTGTTCCTAGAGGAGAAACATTAAAGAAACAAACAACTTGCAATTATCTGATGTTATGGGAAAGCAGACTTCGAGGATAATACCATTCTGCATCAGCTCATCAAAAGAATGATCCAGTGAGACCATTCCTCAAATATCTCTCAATTGTTAGATCCTAGGTCAAGATGTTAACCTTTGACCCAGCAACAAAAATAGAGCAAAAACATTGCACCAGCAAGAAACTGGGTCAGGATCGTATTCTTTCCAATCAGACTACATCCTTTTTAGTTCAATATAGGTTAAGGTAAAATAAACTTTTACAAACAGAGACCAGGAATGATGTCTATTTGTCGGAGAATTTTATTGATATCTTTCTTTTGCGGCTTTTTACCAGAAATACAAAAGAACAAGTTGTCTTGAAAAAGTAGTGGTATACTTCTCCGCAGTCCGCTTGAGAGAGAGAGAGAGAGAGAGAGAGAGAGAGAGAGAGAGAGGGGGGGGGGTATACTCGTACTTCTCCGCAGTTAGCTTTTACATTTGAAAAGAAATTGACACGAGAGAGAGAGAGAGAGAGAGAGAGAGAGAGAGAGAGAGAGATTCTTTTCTAAAGGAGCAGTTTGACTTATCTCAGCCTGCGACAGCATCCGGGAAGCATTCATGGGATCCACTAACTCAGTTTCCGATTCAAGCGCAATCCTTTGGTTCTTGACCTTACGATATAAGGTGAGCGTATGATAAAGGACTTTTTTTCTGAGAAAGAATAAGGAAAAAATGGATGCTTTTATTAGAGGAAAATGATTTTAAAAAGTAGTTAAGAAACATTGAAACTTTATTTTCTTCTTTTTTTCTTTTGTTTCAAATAGTTGAAACTTTTAAAACTTCCTAATATCAAGTGTACTGGTCACTTGTAACGAGCTTTGGAAAAACAAAATCTTCATATAAAATTTAACTGGAATTCACTATTTTTTTTTTTTTGCTTGTGTAAAACTTCGACACAATTATTGGCTTATAAACATCATTCCCTTATTATTAGTTTTATTAGTAGTAGTACACATGCTGGTGGGTTCACATTACATGTACATGCAGGTATACAGTCTATTCCTACATTTATAAGTACATTACATATCAACAACTACATTAAGTATACGAAAGCCCATTTCTATAAGAAAGCAATATTACTATGTTCTTGAACCATTTCTTTTTCTTGTTCGCTCATCTTCCATTCTTTTTCCAGACGAAACAGAGGTATTCGCCAAAGAACTCTAGGGGGAACCCCCAACTTGCTTACAACACCGAATGGTCATCTTTCCAGAAATGGTTTTATGGTGATTGTCTCGTGGTGGGAAAGTCCCAGATCTCAGAACTAACTTGCAATTCATTTTCTTTTTAATGTAGATTGAACTGTTCGTGTGTTTGTGTGTGTGTGTGTGTGTGAGAGAGAGAGAGAGAGAGAGAGAGAGAGAGAGAGAGAGAGAGATTGGAAATTATACTAACGAATGAAAAAAAGTTTCAAGCTTAATGAAAAGAACGAAATATTGAGAGAGAGAGAGAGAGAAGAGAGAGAGAGAGAGAGATTAGAAATTATACTAACGACCGAAAAAAGTTTCAAGCTTAATGAAAAAGAACGAAATATTAAGAGAGAGAGAGAGAGAGAGAGAGAGAGAGAGAGAGAGAGAGAATTTTTAGCATCTTTTAGCTAAGAAAAATTTCAAGGGTATTTTACTGTACTAAAATTCTAGGAGAGAGAGAGAGAGAGAGAGAGAGAGAAGAGAGAGAGAGAGAATTTTTAGCATCTTTTAGCTAAGAAAAATTTCAAGGGTATTTTACTGTACTAAAATTCTATGAGAGAGAGAGAGAGAGAGAGAGAGAGAGAGAGAGAGAGAATTTTTAGCATCTTTTAGCTAAGAAAAATTTCAAGCGTATTCTATTGTACTAAAATTCTAGGAGAGAGAGAGAGAGAGAGAGAGAGAGAGAGAGAGAGAGAGATTAGAAATTATACTAACGACCGAAAAAAGTTTCAAGCTTAATGAAAAAGAACGAAATATTGAGAGAGAGAGAGAGAGAGAGAGAGAGAGAGAGAGAGAGAGAGAATTTTTAGCATCTTTTAGCTAAGAAAAATTTCAAGGGTATTTTACTGTACTAAAATTCTAGGACAGAGAGAGAGAGAGAGAGAGAGAGAGAGAGAGAGAATTAGAAATTATACTAACGACCGAAAAAAGTTTCAAGCTTAATGAAAAAGAATGAAATATTGAGAGAGAGAGAGAGAGAGAGAGAGAGAGAGAGAGAGAGAATTTTTAGCATCTTTTAGCTAAGAAAAATTTCAAGCGTATTTTACTGTACTAAATTTTCTACGGACATGAATATATTTTGGTTAAATTTAGGACTTTTTATTCTATTACTGAGTTCCAACTCTGCTTTTAGAAGCTCTATATATTTTTGTAATTTATATCTGTATTTTACATATAATTACCATAACTAGAGCCTAAAAATCATAAGAAAATTAGTATTATTGGAGTTACGAATTTTTATGCATTAATTGAAGAAAAAACTACCATGAAATTATGTTTTAGTAATAAACACTTCTCCAAATTTGAATAGAATCCGATTGTTTCCACTTCTTGTCAAAAGATGGCAGCACGCGTCCCTTGTTCCATTCATGTGGAAGATTCTATCCAATTGGAAAAGGATGATAGATCGATATTTATGTAGAAATATGTGTGACAGGTATAAATTATATTCATCTCCAATTAAGTAGGCTATTTTAAAATCCAAATAGCGTCATGAAAGGTTCCAGAATGCAAGGATTAAAGAGCTCTACACATTGTTTATTTTCATGATCAATAGATGGCCTTAGCAGTAGAGTACAAAATAGCTAATTATACCCGCCATCCACTCAATATAATTTTTATCACCTAATTTCCGTTGCTATTTGGGCACAAGATTACTATAAAACATACGCACGTGAACTTGATGTTCCTTGTCGTCTAGCCATAACTTAATTCTTAGGGAAATTACAAAGTTCACAATATATGTCAAAGCAAATATTTCCTCAGCAAACAATCGTTAGTTCAATTATATTTGGGGGTCAGGGGGCCTGAATATATGCCAAATGTCCTGAAGTCAGTGAGACAATCAAATAATTACACATTTATTTTATCTAATTTTCAATTGCTTTTTTATAGAACCCTAATATGATTAATATGTTTCATGGTATAACGTATTGTTAGTAAAAACTACGTAAAATAACAATATTGTTACATTTGGAAAAGCATAACGCACACTCCTCTGGCTTCCTCCCTTAGATCGTAAAGAGTTTTACTTTGCCCCCAATAGATGGCATTAGAGGTACCATATCCTAACTAATATAGCCTAATATTTGACAACCACGTGAGTCATAAATGGAAGGTAGAGGCTAGAGGATTGGTAGCTGGTAAATTGTCCAACGATCGTTTCCTTATTAGGAATGGATATTCTTATCAGATATTGGTGTGAAATTTCCATATGTTATCGGGAGCAACCTGAATTTACTTGAAAAGTGTTTAGTATTTCCCTTCTTCATCAGAACACCTTGATAGTAAGGATTGTTCTCGTGTAAGTGACAACGGTAACAATCATCAGCATAGTTTGGGACAGTGCTGCCAAATGGAATGCCCTTGAAGGGAGAATATGGTTATTCATTACAGATTCAAATTATTTAAGGAGTAATAGTTATATGCCAGAAAGTGCATGACTATGGTACAATTAGTTGTTTTAATAATCAGCCTAATCAACAGAGACAAATCGAATAATGAAAAGGAAAAGTGTCACATTTTTGTGTTTTCGCCAACGCCTGAGTGGCGTCATCCACCTGGGAGTCTGTGTTTGCTAATAAGGGCGTTCTAAAGTATAAATTAGTTATAAAATAAACCTTATCATAATTTCCTTAGTAAATGTATGTATGTTAGTAAAGCCGTTTCTTAGTTCAATATAGGATGAAAGAATCCATTAAGATATATATATATATATATATATATATATATATTATATAGCGGCTTCTTAAGTCAATTATAGGTCAATCATAAATAAAAAAAACTGATTCTGAAAAATTCTTGAGAGAGAGAGAGAGAGAGAGAGAGAGAGAGAGAGAGAGAGAGAGAAAAACCACCTACAAGAGAACAGGAGAAAAGAGGCCATCTATATGACAGGGATGCTGATGATCTCTGGAAATGAATCAGAAGAGACAGAGTATACTTATAACAAGAGGAGCCAATGTTCATTTATATATGGTAAGTGTGAATGTTGCATTAATCTATTAAAGATATGTGACAAATATTTGTTAACATCTAATTTCATTAGGACGAATATTGATCGTAATGGTTTTAAGGAATTTGGTGCTGGGCATAGAGTTGCAGATGATTATTTGGAGAGACAGAAATGTATGCATACATGATTATAATGTCACTGGGATTAGTGAGAATATAAAAAAGCTTTGCACTATGCAAAAGTTTGTTTCAATAAAGGGTTTCTTCTGTAACGATATCAAAGTAAGTTTAAATCATTGCCAATAAATCACAAGAAAGGTTTCCGTTTTTTTTTTTTACATTTTTGATTCGATGGAAAGGTTAATAAAGGTAATACATTGTTTCGATATTTTTTTTTTAAGTATTTAAAAGGTTTTTCAAATAATTTGCAAATACCCTATGATCGATAGAAATGGGAATAAATGTTAGGATGGTCTAAACAGTCAAATGTTCATCCTTATTTCTATTGGTTTTAGGTTTGAGTCTTTGACCGGGCAGATATATTTAACATTAAAGAAATTTCCCTGAGCGTTTGCGATCCCAAGGCAGAGAGAATTCGATTTAAGTGGTATTTGTAACATATTGGAAAAAAATATGCATATATATATATATACGCATATATATACATATATATATATATATATATATATATATATATCAAATATGCATAACTAACACTCGTGAGTTTAATCAATGTAAATATCGAACTCTACTCTTGGGAATGTATATCCACAGGAAATTCATTTATGATAAATGCTCCCAGATGGACAAAGATTCGAACCTATACACTGAACCGACATAATGCCTGCCCGGACGACTTTATCAATCGAGCTATCAAGAGAGATATAAGTTCATTTCAAGTTCACTGTACATATACCTGTCCAATTCAGGAATCTGTTCTTTGACTTGAAATTAACCCATCAGACCACACAAACTCAGAGCCTTTTTAAACTTTAGCCCCCCCCACCTACCTCAGAAAAACGCTTATACGCCTCTGTAACGCTTTGTTTAGGAAAAAAAGATAACGCTGCCTATAAAACAAAGTCACTGACTTGTAAAAAAGTTATCAAAAGCATTTTTATTAATTTTACGAAATCCTGTGGAACAACTAAAATTATTTTTCTATACAGCACTTCATCAAATTTATGGCAGGGGCTTTGCTTTACAGGCAACGTTGCCAACAGTTTCTCTTTTCTTAAATACAGCATTACCTGCTACTATCTACAGGTAACAGACGTTTTCTTAACTTCCCATGAAATGTACTGAAATTAATGAGACCCGGGAGATGCTTAGTCTAATCCCCAAGTCTTTCTATATCCTTCGTTTGAGGCTTTTTCCTTCCAGTACCTGGATTGGAGGAGATAGACAGGAGGAGGGTGTCGAGGAAGAAATGCGGTTTAAATGATAATAAATGAATAAAAAATGTAGTGGAAAAAATTGCCTAATTCTAAATAAAATTACTGTTATTATTTCTTAACGGTTATTAGATGGTTATTAGGTGTCGAGGAAGAAACACGGTTTAAATGATAATAAATATAAAAAAAAAAAAAAAAAAAAACGTACTAGGAAAAATGCCACATGTTTAGATAAAATTACTGTTATTATTCTTCAACAGTCATTAGATGTGTTTCGTTTGTGTTTGTAAATAATGTTCCTTATTCCTACTGGCGGTTTCGTCCCCTTTAATTTTAATAGTCTTGCCCTCTACATCATAAGGCTCAATACTGCATAGTATTCTGCAAGTTTTATTCCATCTGTGCCCAGATTGTAGAATGATCTTCTTAATAAGACAGTTGTACTCAAGGGAACTTCATATGTTCAAATTTGCAGCGAATGTCTTTATATTGAACAGGATGACATAAGACTCTCTTCTCATTTTATTTGGCAGATATATGTAAACGTGGTTGCCGATCTTAAAATATTTTATATTAATTATTCATTACTTCTCATGTAGTTTATTTATTTTTTACTGCCTTTCCTCGTTGGGCTATTTTTACACGTTGGAGCCCTTGAGCTAAGAGCATAATAATAATAATAATAATAATAATAATAATAATAATAATAATAATAATAATAATAATAATAATGTAGATGATTGCAAAATGTTACTAATTTTAGTGTTGTGTTGATCGTATACGGTGCATATTAACTGTTTTTAACATATTCCTTCTGCAGAAATTATTAACATTCTAATATCGAGATCTTTAACTGTACAGGTTTGGGACTTTCAATAATTCAAGTCTTCTAAGAGTGATTGTTATCCACGACCCTAGTACATAATATATACTTGCATTTTGTTTTTCAGCTCCATCTTTATGTCTGCCTATGTATCTAGGTAAAAGGTAGATACACAATTGATTAATGTAGATTTATCTTTGCTATTTCTTTTTCCAAGCTTCTCTGTTTAGGTAAATCTTAATTTATATTCTGGGGAGGATTCAGGAAATTTATTGACATTTTGTAGTTATTGCTGATAAAAGTGGAAATAACTTTGGCATGTGCTATTTGCTTTCCCATCTTCGTTAATAGAAAAGGCCTAATATAACAAAGAATATTTTAGGAACTATGGCTTCCATTTTCGCGATAAATCAGCGAAATTTGAGTGATGCAAAATATTTCATAATATAAACGTCTATATCATTCAAAGAAATTAAATTTATACAAAATATTACTACCCATAATTCTCCACAAAATATGTTTATCTTACTAAGAGTAGGTATATACCGGCTGTTCAAGGGTCAAGAGGCCACACTGGTTCAAGCTAAGCTTATATCAACAAATAAAATAGGTTTATACAAAATAGGAAATTTTGGTACCACAAATAACAAGTACAGTAGATTATATGGGGACAACATGATATTTCAGTACTTAAGATCCACTATCAGTAAGAGGTTCCATTCTATTCTCAGCTGTCTATATATATATATATATATATATATATATATACATATATATACATATATATATATATATATATATACAATGTACATACATACATACACACATACACACACACACACGCATATATATATATATATATATATATAGTAGGGTAAGGCAATTTTGGACAGAGGTAATTTTGGAGAAGTAAGGCAAATATTGGACAGATACAATATCTCTAAAACTATTTATAATTTTCGAAAACTACAGTATAATGCTATTAGAAATTGCCCAACCTTCTACTTTATAAATATTAATATGTCTGGTTTTTAAAAAGTATTAAGTACCCCTACATAAATTGTTGAATATGGGTGTCCAATAATTGCCTCACCTTCATTTTAGGGTTTCTCGGAAATAATACATGAAATTATTTTTTCTAGAAACAAATTAGTGGATGATGCTAAAGGAAGGTTTAAAACAAAAAATGAATGAAAACATATGGAATATCTAGTGTCCAATTTTGCCTCGCCTTGAAAAATGGTAAGGCAATTTTGGACACTTAATTTAAAAAAAAAAAACATCAATTCATAATGTTAAGTTATTAAGTAATAGATTTTGTAAACTATCTATCTATCTATCTATCTATCTATCTATATATATATATATATATATATATATATATATATATTCTTAATAATTTCAACTAGAAATATAGATAAAGGATAGCTCTTTGAAAATATTTTCTTATCATTTATTTCAATAGAAAATCATATTGTTTTATAAGAAAATAAAAAAGAAAAAGTTTTCTTTTCATAGAAAATAATAATCAAACCTATTACTGATGAGAAAATAGGGACAAGTACAAAATTGGAAATAAAGGTGAACAATTCAATATATACTATAGCCATATACGTGACAATTTAAATGCTTGAATATATGACGGGTCTATTTAATTCAACCGAATGCTCAAAAAACAGCTTCAGTTCTTTTAAATGTGGCACTAAACATTCTCTTTGAGGCATGGGTTCCATAAACAAAGGACTATTAATTCAATCTGTAATTTGAAAAATGTATGTATCCGTTTGGTGCTCTGGATACTCCTCTACTTCTAATATCCGGCAGTTGATCTTACTGGAATTAGTATGGACCGGCAGGGGTCACTTGCCTTATTTAGATAGGCGCTGCGCATCACTAAGAAACTGGCTATTCTTTGATGAATTTAGCCTATGAATCCTCTATGGATTTAGTCAGTCTATGGAAAGCGAAAATGAAAGAATTGCCCCCAGTCCCGGCCGTAGTGGGTTGCTAAGAAACTCCCGGTTTGTAAATACTAAAGAAAAATTGAAAATTGGTAATTGAAATGTTAGAACCATGAATCAAACTGGGAAGTTACAGATAGTAGAGAATAGATTTATGAAATATAGTTTGGATATCTTTGCCCTAAAGAACAAATGGAGTTAGAAGAGAAGGGGTAGGAATAATGATGATGATACCAAGAGCAGAAAAGGCATTAACCAAATGGAGAGCTGTAGGTAGCAGATTGTTACTTACAAAAATTATTATTATTATTATTATTATTATTATTATTATTATTATTATTATTATTATTATTATTATTATTATTATTATTATGAGTTATTAGGGCCTATAGAAATCAGAGAAAAAGAGAATTTTTCGCGAGTTCTAAATGGCTTCGGAAGAAAATCGTGATTCTCCAAATGGATTCAGAAGAAATTACCATAGACTTAGCGACTTAGCATGGAATTCTGAATGATTCCAGATGCGAATCGGAACGACTTTGAAGGAAAACCCTGAATCTCCAAATTTCTTCAGAAGAAATAGCCGTAGACTTAGCATAGAGTTCTGAATGTGTCCAGAACGGAATCTTCACGGAGTTGTAAATCAAAATCAAATCACGTAATTTATCATCATCATCATCATCATCATCATAATTTTTCGCGAGTCCTAAACGGCTTCGGGAGAAAATCTTCGTGCATCTCCAAAAGGATTCAGAAGGAATTTCCATAGACTTAGCATGGAATTCTGAATGATTCCAGAAATCTCTGAACGATTTCGGAAGAGAATCTTCCTGAATCACCTCTCCAAATGACTTCAGAAGAAATAGCCGTAGACTTAGCATAGAGTTCTGAATGACTCCAGAACGGAATCTTCCCGGAGCAGTTCTAAACGGCTACGCCCCGGATTCCAAAACTTCTGAAGACCTGATCTCTCTTTTTTTTTTTCTTTTTTAAACATACCTTGCAACACCTCACGATCTGTATGTACTGTAGCTATGGAAGTTTATGCAGTGAACATTGGGAGGAGGATTTCACTTTACTCACAGAATTTTGTTACAGCTACAGGATGAACTGGAGGCTATTCGGAACACCTTCATCTACAGATAGTTTGGATAGGTGCTGCCGAAGTTGGCGAGCTATCATAATGTAAGCGCCTTGAAGGATAATTTGCTTGCAGTTTAGCGACGATGTCCTATAATTGGATTGCATTGGTGCAAAGCGGTGAGCGACGTGTGTTTCTTCAAAATTCGGCATTGAAGATAGAACATATCAGGACGGCATTGGTAAATATATTGGGTTGCTCATCGTCGACTTTAGTATGATGGCGTATAGTGTATGCCGAAAAATCAATGGCATCCATGTCTTAACCCATCGCCCTTATAGGTAAAGACATGAAAGCCATCGATTTCTCCGAGGAATCTGACGAACCGAGGACAAACAGTACTGAAATGTCTCTTGAAATCTCGAAGGAGACTGGCGAACTAAGCAAAGAAGATCTTGAAAAACTATAAAAGACAGAAGAGAATAGAGAAGGAAGCCTTTATATGAAGAAGTATAAAAAATAGCCTTTAATTATAGTGGTAAGTCAACTAAAAACTGAGGTCAAATAGCCTCTACTATTAGTAGTTAGTCGACTTAAAACAGAGGTCTCAAAGAGCCTCTAGTTCTAGAAATAAAGCATCCAAAAATAAAGGTCAAAGAGCTTTTAATGTTAGAGGTAAGGGGATTATAATAAAGGTAAAAGAAACTAATGCTACAGTATAGCACCTCAAAATACAGGTCAAAGATCCTCTAATGTTAAACGTAAGGAGCCTCAAAATAGAGGTCAAAGACCCTCTAATGCTAAAAGTAAGGAGCCTCAAAATAGAGGTCAAAGAACCTCTAATACTAGAAGTAAGGAGCCTCAAAACAGAGGTCAAAGGCCCACTAATGCTAAACGTAAGAAGCCTCAAAATAGAGGTCAAAGAGCCTCTAATGCTCAAAGTAAGGAGCCTCAAAATAGAGGTCAAAGAGCCTCTAATGCTAAAAGTAAGGAGCCTCAAAATTGAGGTCAAACAGCCTCTAATGCTAAAAGTAAGGAGCCTCAAAATAGAGGTCAAAGACCCTCTAATGCTAAACGTAAGAAGCCTCAAAATAGAGGTCAAAGAGCCTCTAATCCTTAAAGTATGGAGCCTAAAAATAGAGGTGAAAGAGCCTCTAATGCTAAAAGTAAGGAGCCTCAAAATAGAGGCCAAAGAGCTGCTAATGCTAAAAGTAAGGAGCCTCAAAATAGAGGTCAAAGAACCTCTAATGCTAAACATAAGAAGCCTCAAAATAGAGGTCAAAGACCCTCTAATGCTCAAAGTAAGGAGCCTCAAAATAGAGGTCAAACAGCCTCTAATGCTAAAAAATAAGGACCCTCAAAATAGAGGTCAAAGACCCTCTAATGCTAAAAGTGAGGACCCTTAAAATAAGATGTCAACGAGCCTCTAATACTAAAAGTAAGGAGCCTCAAAATAGAGGTCAAAGAGACTCTAATGCTAAAAGTGAGCAGTCTCAAAACAGAGGTCGAAGAGCCTTTAATGCTCAAAGTAAGGAGCCTCAAAATAGAGGTCAAAGACCCTCTAATGCTAAAAGTAAGGAGCCTCAAAATAGAGGCCAAAGACCCTCTAATGCTAAACGTAAGGAGCCTCAAAATAGAGGTCAAAGACCCTCTGATGATAAAAGTGAGCAGTCTCAAAATAGAGGTCAAAGACCCTCTAATGCTAAAAGTAAGGAGACTCAAAATAGAGGTCAAAGAGACTAATGCTAAAAGTAATGAGCCTCAAAATAGAGGTCAAAGGCCCTCTAATGCTAAACGTAAGGAGCCTCAAAATGGAGATCAAAGACCCTCTAATGCTAAAAGTAAGGAGTCTCAAAATAGAGGTCAAAGAGACTCTAATGCTAAAAGTGAGCAGTCTCAAAATAGAAGTCTAAGAGCCTCTAATGCTAAACGTAAGGAGCCTCAAAATTGAGGTCAAGGACCCTCTAATGCTCAAAGTAAGGAGCCTCAAAATAGAGGTCAAACAGCCTCTAATGCTAAAAGTAAAGAGCCTCAAAATAAGAGGTCAAAGACCCTCTAATGCTAAAAGTAAGTAGCCTCAAAATGGAGGTCAAAGAGACTATAATGCCAAAAGTGAGCAGACTCAAAATAGAGGTCAAAAGGCCTCTAATACTAAACGTAAGGAGCCTCAAAATAGAGGTAAAAAACCCTCTAATGCTCAAAGTAAGGAGCCTCAAAATAGAGGTCAAAGAGCCTCTAATGCTAAAAGTAAGGAGCCTCAAAATGGAGGTCAAAGACCCTCTAATGCTAAAAGTAAGGAGCCTCAAAATAGAGGTCAAAGAGCCTCTAATGCTAGAGGTAAAGCACTTCAAATTAGAGATCAAAGAACATATAATGCTAACATTATAGTACCTCAAAATAGAGGTCATATAGCCCTTAATACTAAAGGTATGGCACCTCAAAATAGAGCTTAAATATCCTCTAATGTTGGAAGTATGGCACCTCAAAATAAAAGGTCAAAGAGCCTCTAATGCTAGAGGTAAGGTACCTCAAAATAGAGGCCAAATAGTCTGGCCTATTCTTTGTATATTCACCTTACGCATTGGTTTCCTACGCGCCAGCGCTTTTCTGCGCCTTCACCAAAAACTGTGCTTCAGCAGAAACTGAGCACAAGCAGCATCCGCGTGCCAACGCTCCAGTACTCTCCTTCGCACTCGCGCGAGAGGCAAAAAGAATGAAAACTTTTTGACAGGTTAAAATTGCCACGTTTCCCTCCCCGCAAATGCATGACAGCATTCCCGCAGGGCAAAAAGGGAAGAGGCTTCACAGAAGGGTACAAGATCCCAAAGATTCCATCTTACAAGGCGAATCAAATGATTCCCCAGAAGAAAGGAAAGATGAATACTGAGAAGAACTGCAGAGTATAATAGGTGAGAACCTAGAGAGATATGAAAATTGTGATTAATGACTTCAATGCTAAAGTTGGAATGAATAATCAAGGGATAGAAAATGTGATGGGCGTTGAGGTTCTTGGCGAAGTTGCAAATGAAAATGGGGCACATTTTATAAGTTATTGCTCAACAAACAATCTTCTTACTGGAGGTACTCTTTTCCAGCACAAGGAGATCTACAAATATACAAGGACTTCACCATGTGGCAATTACAAATATTAAATAGATCACATAGCCATTGATAAAGAGAGAAGGAGGACTCTGGGAAATGTAACAAGCTATAGAGGTGCAGTTATTGGTAGTGATCACCAGCTCCCCAATGCCACACAAATATTAAAACTGAAAGAACCCAACAGAAATGTAGATAGAATACCTAAGTTTGATACAACTAAGCTTCTAAAGGGTGAGCACAGAAATCTTTGTAACTGAATGTAGGAATCGATTTACAGTCTTGAGAGACTTTAAGAGACGAAGTTTTGGGACATACAGTTACAAGGAGAAAACCATGGATATCAAATGATACTTGGGATACTATAAAAAGAAGACAAAGACAGAAATTGATTTCTTAAAGTTTTCGAGGAAGTAATGAAAATTACAAGGCAGAGCATGCCAAGTATTTCAGTATTGATAGTGAGGTCAAAAGAAATATCAGGAATGATTGGAGAGAATATTTAGACAGGAAAGAAGATGAGGCTGACAAAGCTATGAATTTAGGGAGTGGCTTTGTTGTAGGAATTGCTCTTGGAATTATTAATGAAATCTCTACGGGGAAAAAAGAAGCATATACCCATCAAAAAGAAAGATGGATCTGTTTTAACAAAAGAACATGAAGAAAAGTAACGTTGTATTGAACACTTTAGTGAGGTCATGAATAGGAAATACGAAGGGAATAATTTGGTTGATATACCTGTAACTGATGAAGACCTTGATGTGCCCAAGAATGAATTAGGTGTGTTTGAAGTCGAAGCTATTCTTAAAAAAAACTCAAAAGATGGAAAGCCCCTGGATACGAAGGAATAACTGCTGAGATGATATTGCCTGAAAATGAAGTGACTCCCAGATTACCTACAAGATTATTTTGTAGAATGTGGCGTGAAGAGGCAAAGCCTTATGTATGGGAGCTAGGAGTGCTGGTGAAAATGACAAAAAATATCTGACTGATTGCAATCATTACAGAGGCATCACACTTACGTCAGCTGTCATGAAAATATATAGAATGCTCATTCTAAAGAGACTAGAAAGATTGATGAAAAGTTGAGAGATGAACAAGCAGGATTTAGAAAAGGTAGAAGTTGTACTGACCAAATTTTCATTTAAGACATGTGGTACAGCAATATGTAGAATATAGAATTCCACTTTTGATGGTATATGTGGGCTATGAAAAAGCTTTTGATTATGTGCTCTGGCAAATTTTGTGGAGAGTCCTGCAACATTATGGAGTTCCTCTCAAATATGTAAATCTAATTGTCTGTTCATAAGCATAGCAAATGCAAAGTTAATGTTAGTGGCGTCTTATCAAACGAATTTCCAGTAAAAAGTGGAGTACTCTAAGGGAATGTGTTGTTACCTATGTTGTTTATCCTCCTCATAGATTTTGTAATGCATAGATCGGTTGGGGATGGTGGAAAAGGATTGGACTGGATTGGTAACAGAAAATTAGGAGACCTAGAGTATGCTGATGACGCTGTCCTAATTAACAGAACACCACAGGGCTTGGAAAGCTTGCTTACCAGAATGCATGAAAAATCACATGAGGTTGGGCTCGAGATAAATAGAAGAAAGACAGATGATGAGAACGGAATATGCAATGGAAGATGAAATATCTTTGGAAGGATAAAGGATTAATGAGGTAAAATTATTTAAATATTCAGGAACTATGATATCTAATATAGGAGCTTTAGAATTTGAGTTTAATGAAAGATTGAAAAAGGCAAATCAGAGGATGGCTAGGTTAAGTCAAATTTGGAAATCAGGTCGCCTAAAATTACATATAATAATCAGGCTATATATCAGTTTAGTGATATCGGTATTACTGTATGGTCGTGAATCTTGGTATATTAATGAAACTCATTTTGTAGATTTGAGAACAAAGCCCTCAGAAGAATATTGGGTGTTAAATGACAGGACAGGATTAGAAATGAAACTAAGAGAGATTACTCGAGCGCCACATGTGGATGAGATCATTGTGAGGGGTAGATGGAGATGGTTTGGGGATGCTCTTTGTTCTCCCTAAGAGACATTAGTTCACCAAACTTTAAACTGGCCTCCATAAGGCACTAGAAGAGTTGGAAGATTCAGGACTATAAAGCATGAAGTAGGATATTGTGATTGAAGAAGTATTGAATTAAAAGCTGAAGATAGAGACGACTAGCGAAATCCAATTGAGGCTCTTTGCGTCAATTGGTGTGGGAGGAGATGATGATGATGATGATATGTGGGCAGTGGCTTCAAGCATCTAGCTCAAGGCGAGTCACTTAGCCTCCTTCTTCCTCTAAAAACCCTTTTGTTGCTCTACCAATGCAAAATAATGGACGATCCTTAATATCTTCCAAAATAATTTGAATTTTTTTTTTATTTATTTTATTTTAGGTATAAATAAATCCTTATCATTCAATATCGGGACTATCCTAGCAGTTTAATTATCACTATTTATTACCCTGGTCAATTCAGATTTTTTTTATTTACATTAGTGTTTGCAGACATTTTTTCTTAAAGAATCGAGAGATATTTGGTTGCGTTGTATTTCCATGATTTGTCATGTTTCTATCTCTCTTTGTGTTTTTCCTTTTATTTTTCTTCATTTCATCTTTTTTTCTTAAATCTTCGATTGTATCCCTTTCTTTGTAGGTAAAAGTATCTCTTTGATGGCTCGTTCATAGTATGAGGTAACAATGATAAGAATAAAATGGATAGATACAACTTAGGACGAATATTGTTTATGGGATCAGCTTTGCCCCTCCTTGATGTATCTATCATGCTGTTCACTCTAATGTTGCTCCATTTAACACCATATCAAAAAGGCAACATGACAGTTATCAACATGGAAATTAGCAGGGACAGTGAAAATATATTCTATTTCAATTCCTGAAATTTTCATTTGGATATGTGAATTATTATAGGAACAGTGTATATAGTAGAGTTTTTTTTTAGATATTTCTAGCATTTGGGTTGACACCCCTCTCGAAGATGTTACCATGTTTTGATCAATCTTTTTGAAGGTTTCACCCCCTGAGTGTGAACAGCTTTAAGAGTGTCCCCAGTATTAAATAACTTTTTGAAAATCATATCATAACCATCGAGCTAGAAAGAAACTTTTTTCTTTTTTAATGTAACTCTCAGGGTGTCACTCACTTTTAGGGTGTCACTCACTTTTAGGGGGTCACCTTGGGCAGACACCCCTTTTACTGCACCCGTTATGTCTTATTTTGAATTTTTATGATTACATATATGCATATTTATACATAAAAGTATATTTGTGTGCTCGAATACAAAGTTTGATTTACATATTATTATAGTACGGCAAAATGGACAGTTTTCAAAACCATGGTCAGGCAAAATTGGACAGGCAAACTTCTCACTTTTTTCTTGGCGAGGCAAAATTGGACAATCTTGGATTACGGACACAAAAATTTATGTAAGTCTATAATTTTTTTCTAGCATATTTATATTGATAGGGACCACAAATTGTCATAGTTTGCCCAACTGAGCGTTGGCGCTTAACGGAGATACAGACGTGTCCAAAATTGCCTCACTGTCCAAAATTGCCTCGCCTCTGAGATATTTTTTTATTACTGTAATACGAGAATTTCTAATTCTTTGATGATTATGAAACAAGCCATTTTTATAGATGAGACCTCCCTCTCTTGAAAACATGTTTGGTATTTGGTCATAAATTATTAATATAGATTTCGTACAAAGGTTACTAAAAAGGTGTCCAAAATTGCCTCACCCTACTATATATATATATATATATATATATATATATATATATATATATATATATATATATATATATATATATATATATATATATACAGAGAGAGAGAGAGAGAGAGAGAGAGAGAGAGAGAGAGAGAGAGAGAGAGAGAGAGAGAGAGAGAGAGAGCCACGTGTATTTCGTTATCAAAGTTATGAATCACATACTAACATCCCAAGCATAAAATCAAGAATTTTTCCCATCCTTTCTGTCAAGGTAAACCATGAGACATCCCGAGCAGATATCAGTTCCCTCGCCATTTTCGTAGGATAGTCATAGGATATTCATAGGATATTCATAGGATATCTTAGTCATCATTGGTCTTAGGAAAATAACCTCATCTTCCTTGTCCCTGTTTCTTAAGGAAAGAGAAACATTGTTCGTTTTGTCTTTTGTCAACCTCAAAATATTCTCAGTATCTTTTCCAGGGGACTTGACGTCTGCCAATTCAGAATATTCTTGCGACGGAATTATTTGGTTTATCTGTGTGAGGAGAAGATCAAGAAGAAATGAAAACGTGCCTTATCTTTGCTCTTTTATTGCACTAGTCAACATTCAAATACGAAGAAGAAGAAGAAGAAGAAGAAGATGAAGAAGAAAAAGAAGAGAGAGAGAGAGAGAGAGAGAGAGAGAGAGAGAGAGAGAGAGAGAAAGAGAGAGAGAGAGAGAGAGCTGAAGAAGAAGAAGAAGAAGAA
>NC_090754.1:35920205-35930390 GCF_036898095.1 Palaemon carinicauda | reverse complement strand
GTAAGAGAGAGAGAGAGAGAGAGAGAGAGAGAGAGAGAGATTTAGACAGGTGGTTACAGATGCGCCAATTAATGGCCGTAGAGAGAGAGAGAGGAGAGAGAGAGAGAGAGAGAGAGAGAGAGAGAGAGAGAGAGAGAGAGATTGATTTAGGCAGAGTGGTTACAGATGCGCCAATTAATGGCCGTAGAGAGAGAGAGAGAGAGAGAGAGAGAGAGAGAGAGAGAGATGAGAGAGAGAGAGAGAGAGAGAGATTGATTTAGGCAGGCGGTTACAGATGCGCCAATTAATGGCCGTAGAGAGAGAGAGAGAGAGAGATTGCGTATGAAATGAAATGTTAATTGATTGCACACTCTTCTATTATCTAAACCTGGTCTGAGATACTGAGAGAATACGGACTATAAGAATTTTCTTCAAAGTTGTGTTAAAAAATAATTTTTTTTTTTAATATAATCCCTGAAAGTCTTTTAAACACGTACCGATGCATAAAATCAAGGCAATTCGAATCACACTGAGGCAAATATTTTCCTTTGCCATTACACCATACATGAGCTTTAACCTCTTTTAACTTTTACTTTTAATGAATCTAAATGCTTCAAAAAATTCTACTTATTTTCTGGGATGGTGTACTTTTTTAGATAAGGAATTACTGTAATAGCATGCTTTATTCTTATTTAGGTGGGGCAATGTATGATTTTTTTTTTTTTTATCTAAAGAATGACTTTTCATCGGCATATTTTAAGATTTTTCAATACTTCGTTCGTGTTTCTCTTAAAATCGTCATTAGTATCTATCCCACGATATATATTTTCCAAGGAACCTGCTTTTGTAAGCATCTCTTTCATCACTTGGCTGATCTTGCAAGATAGCTTGAGGATATCAAGGCTTCCGACGCATTCAAAGGTCATCGTCAGTCACACGGTTTCCTTCAAAGAGCTGAGTGTGAGAAGATCAGAATTATCACGATAATACCATCCACGTTTCCAGAGTCAGCTGGATCACAGGGAATTGCTTATGGTTGCTTTCTGGTTAATTTCTGCAAACATTCTGAGAGTTTTTTTTTTTTTTTAATTTCGAAACATTCATTTTCACAGACCCAAATCTTTTTTTTTTTTCTTTTTTTTTTTGGCTCCAGAGATTTTTTCTTCCTCGTTTCCTTTCCTCACTGGGCTATTTTCCCTGTTGGGGCTCCTGGGCTTATAGCATCCTGCTTTTCCAACTAGGGTTGTTACTTAGCAATTAATAATAATAATAACAATTATGTGAAAGGGGTGTTATATTTTCAAGCAGCAAACAGAATCTATGTGATAAACAATATTCCAAGTACAGACCTTTTAGTTTTATGGAAAATCAAAAAGAGATTTTTCATATCCAGAAAAAGGTCCTCCATACAGGCGTTTCTATCTTGAGCTTTTAAATCAATACTTCGCCATTCATCATCTCCTACTTCACGCTCCATAGTCCTCGGCCATGTAGGCCTGGGTCTTCCAACTTTTCTAGTGCCTTATGGACCCCAGTTGAAAGTTTAAAGGACATTATAAAAATTTTACATTAATTTTGCTTAACGTATAAAATTTAATGAACTTTATAATAGTACATCTGATATAATTTTTGAAACTTATACAACTATAATGGAGTTTATCCAATGTAAAAGGTTTTCGCAAAGAAACGTAGCTTTGCATTTCTATCAATAATTGTTTTGTCTGTTCTTTTGTTTCAGTCGATCTTGAGACCCACCGAAGACATTCCTTTGAGAAGTAAATGCCATTTAGATGTATTCCCGTGGTGAGAGGGTCTTCATTTATCACTTCCCCAGCAGGAGAGAGAGAGAGAGAGAGAGAGAGAGAGAGAGAGAGAGAGAGAGAGAGAGAGAGAGAGAGAGAGAGAGAGAGAAAGAGAACTTTTCCATCTCGTAATGAGTTGAAACGAATAAATAGAAGTGCTTTCGCCAAGCATTTCTCTTCCGCGCGGTCTTCAAGAAAAGGATATGCCTTTTTCAGCAACAAAAAAGAGTCTGTGACAGCTGACTCAATTTGCAGGATAAATATTAATTTTTTAATTCACTTTAAAAGTGCATATTCTTACCGAGCAAATCGGCGTATTACTAAGCTTTTTCATATTATTATCCATATAATTATGTCTTGTTAATTTCAACACAACCAGGCGGATAGATAAGTGACTTGATAAATTTCTGAAAGAAGTACATAAACAGACAAGAAAAAAAAAAAAAAAAAAAAAAAAAAAAACTTTACACTCCGATGAGCTAGGAATAACACTAGGCATGCAGTTAATTCTAATAGTCAGGCTTTCTCCATCACGAAGTTTAATAAAACACAGTATTTTAGAAGCTTCATTCCAGCTGTCACAAAGTTGTGGAATGATCTTCCTAATCGGGTAGTTGAATCAGTGGAACTTCAAAAGTTTAAACTGGCAGCAAATGTTTTTATGTTGAACTGAATGACAAAAGTCATTTTATAATTTGTATTTGAAATATCTGCTTTAAGCACCGATTGCATTTTGCTTTCTTTTCCTGTATTCCGCAGCTCTCCAATGCCATCTGGATATCTAAACCTGACGCAATTTGGTATTGATGAAGAGCCTACTGCTTCAGCTTACCTGATACCCCAACTTTGCCCCACTTTGCCCCAGAGAAGAAATCCTTCTACTTGTATTCATAAACATTTCAAGCAAAAGCTTCTACTTTTAGAGCAAAAGCATATCCTTATAATCACATAAAGGTAAATGGTTATACATAAAGAGGACCCTTTACTTCATATAAAGAGCATATGCTCGACAAAGCTGAGTCTGGTCAGTAGCAGACTGCAGTTCGAAGAGAAAGGTTGTTCTGTCCAATTCTCAGCACGATGGCAGATTTTGTGGATGTGAGACATGTTAAACAATACATGCCCCATTTACCCACACTTAATCGTGATTTCAAGATGTTATTCCGTTTTGAAGGACAAAATGTACAGTTGCTTGCGGACAGATATCTTGTCCACACCTGGAATCTCGATGAAATATCAAGGTTAAGCCATAACTTGGTGACATACATTTTACATTTGCTTTTGCATGTATAAACAGTTGGGAGAATACGAAGGCTGCTGTATTTAGGGATGTATGTATGTACAAACAGTTGGGAGAATACGAAGGCTGCTGTATTTAGGGATGTATGTATGTACAAACAGTATATATGTATGCATGTATGTATGTATGTATATATATATATATATATATTATATATATATATATATATATATATATATATATATATATTATATATGTGTGTGTGTATGTGTGTGTATGTGTGTACAGTACATGCAAATATACTGTATTCATATAATATATAAATATAGTTTATATATATATATATATATATAATATATATATATATATATATATATATATATATATGTATGTATGTATATATATGTCTGTATATATATATGTATATATATACATGGTATAAATATACATATATACACAGAATATTTATATATTGCAAAAACTTATATACATGCATGTATATACACATATATAAACTATATATATATATATATATATATATATATATATATATATATATATATATATATATTACATACATTATATATATATATATATATATATATATATATATATATATATATATATATATATATATATATATATATGTATATATATATATATATATCGATTCGTACCAGAAATAGATTGTTCTAAATCCCAAACCTGAAATAATTTAGCTGAAATCAACTATTTCAATTCAGTTTGCTTTAAACCTCAATTACCCTTCGCCCTTCGCCCGGGTATCTTAGTTTCCTTCAAACTGCAAAGTAGAGCGTTTAGCGTATTCAAAACTTTTCAACTCAAATCAATAAATCAAATCACGTAGTTTATTATTATTATTACCTCCGCCAGGAGGGTATGTTTTCGGTTCGGTTTGTTTGTTTGTCTGTCTGTCTGTGGACAACGTAGAGGCCACATTTCTACACGGAATCACTTCAAACTTGGCCAAGTAGTTCCCCAATGTGTATGGAAGAACTGATTAAATTTTGGTCAAGGTCACCCCAAGGTCAAGGTCACGTGAAGGTCAAGGTCACCTGAAGGTCAAGGTCACGTGAAGGTCAAGGTCACGTGAAGGTCAAGGTCACTTGAAGGTCACGTGAAGGTCAAGGTCATGTGAAGGTCGAAGTCACATCAATTCATGATTCTAGGACATATGGCGCTCTAGGTCACCTTGGCGGAGGTATGTCCTCTACGAGAACCATGTCCGCGTTCAGGACTTGCTCACTTGTTATTATTATTATTATTATTATTATTATTATTATTATTATTATTATTATTATTATTATTATTATTATTATTATTGTTGTTGTTGTTATAAAACAAGAATGGAATTTTTCGCGAGTCCTAAAAGAATTCGGAAGAAAATCTCGGTTTTCCAAATGGCTTAAGAAGAAATAGCCATAGACTTAGCATGGAATTCTGAATACCTCCAGAACGGAATCTCAGAACGGTATCGGAAGAAAACTTTCCCGGATTTCCAAATGGCTTCAGAAAAAATAGCCATAGACTTAGCATGGAATTCTGAATGCCTCCAGAACGGAATCTCAGAACGGTTTCTGAAGAAAACTTTCCCGAATTTCTAGAAGTCTTCAAAGGACATAACCGTATACTTAACATGGATTTCTGAATGACTCTAGAACTGAAATTTCCATGAGCAGTCCTCAACAACTCCTCCCCGAGCTTCAAAGGACTTCTGAAGACCTGATCTTCATTTTTTCAAACATAGCCTACAACACCTCACATGATCTGTATGTAGCTGGCGAAATCTAACCAAGGAATTGCGCGTCAATAGGAGTAAGAGGAAATGAGTTGATGACTGGGAGAAGAATTTCACTTAACTCATAGAGATCGCGTTCTGGCGGAACTTCTAATGCTAGATGTGCAGGAGCTAAAAAAAAGTCAAAGAACTTCTAATGCTAGAAGTGTGGGAGCTAAAAAAAGGTCAAAGAACTTCTAATGCTAGAGGTGTGGGAGCTAAAAAGAGGTCAAAGAAATTCTAATGATAGAGGTGTGGGAGCTAAAAAGAGGTCAAAGAACTTCTAATGCTAGATGTGTGGGAGCTAAAAAGACGTCAAAAAACTTCTAATGCTAGAGGTGTGGAAGCTAAAAAAGAGGTCAAAGAACCTCTAATGCTAGAGGTGTGAGAGCTAAAAAGAGACCAAAGAACTTCTGATGCAAGAGGTGTGGGAGCTAAAAAGAGGTCAAAGATCTTCTAATGCAAGAGATGTGGGAGGTAAAAAGAGGTCAAAGAACTTCTAATGCAAAGGGTATGGGAGCTAAAAAGAGGTCAAAGAACTTCTAATGCAAGGGGTGTGGGAACTAAAAAGAGGTCAAAGAACTTCTAATGCAAGGGGTGGGGGAGCTAAAAAGAGGTCAAAGAACTTCTAATGTGAAGGGTGTAGGAGCTAAAAAGAGGTCAAAGAACTTCTAATGCAAGGGGTGTGGGAGCTTAAAAAGAGGTCAAAGAACTTCTAATGCAAGGGGTGTGGGAGCTAAAAAGAGGTAAAAAAACTTCTAATGCAAGGGGTGTGGGAGCTAAAGAGAGGTCAAAGAACTTCTAATGCAAGGGGTGGGGGAGCTAAAAAGAGGTCAAAGAACTTCTAATGCGTGGGGTGGGGGAGCTAAAAAGAGGTCAAAGAACTTCTAATGCGAGGGGCGTGGGAGCTAAAAAGAGGTCAAAGAACTTCTAATGCTAGAGGTGTGGGACCTAAAACGCGGCCAAAGAACTTCTAATGCTAAAGGTGTGGGAGCTAAAAGGACGTCAAAGAACTTCTAATGCTAGAGGTGTGGGAGCTAAAAAGAGGTCAAAGAACTTCTAATGCAAGGGGTGTGGGAGCTAAAAAGAGGTCAAAGAACTTCTAATGCAAGGGGTGGGGGAGCTAAAAAGAGGTCTAAGAACTTTTAATGTGAGGGGTGTAGGAGCTAAAAAGAGGTCAAAGAACTTCTAATGCAAGGGGTGTGGGAGCTAAAAAGAGGTCAAAAAACTTCTAATGCAAGGGGTGGGGGAGCTAAAGAGAGGTCAAAGAACTTCTAATGCAAGGGGTGGGGGAGCTAAAAAGAGGTCAAAGAACTTCTAATGCGTGGGGTGGGGGAGCTAAAAAGAGGTCAAAGAACTTCTAATGCTAGGGGCGTGGGAGCTAAAAAGATGTCAAAGAACTTCTAATGCTAGAGGTGTGGGAGATAAAACGCGGCCAAAGAACTTCTAATGCTAGAGGTGTGGGAGCTAAAAAGAGGTCAAAAAACTTCTAATGCTAGATGTGTGGGAGCTAAAAAGACGTCAAAAAAATTCTAATGCTAGAGGTGTGGAAGCTAAAAAAGAGGTCAAAGAACCTCTAATGCTAGAGGTGTGAGAGCTAAAAAGAGACCAAAGAACTTCTGATGCAAGAGGTGTGGGAGCTAAAAAGAGGTCAAAGAACTTCTAATGCTAGAGGTGTGGGAGCTAAAACGCGGGCAAAGAACTTCTAATGCTAGAGGTGTGGGAGCTAAAAGGACGTCAAAGAACTTCTAATGCTAGAGGTGTGGGAGCTAAAAAGAGACCAAAGTACTTCTAATGCAAGGGGTGGGGAATCTAGAAAGAGGTCAAAGAAATTCTAATCAAAGGGGTGTGGGAGTTAAAAAGAGGTCAAAGAACTTCTAATGCAAGGGGTGTGGGAGTTAAAAAGAGGTTAAAGAACTTCTAATGCAAGGGGTGGGGGAGCTAAAGAGAGGTCAAAGAACTTCTAATGCGTGGGGTGGGGGATCTAAAAAGAGGTCAAAGAACTTCTAATGCGAGGGGCGTGGGAGCTAAAAAGAGGTCAAAGAACTTCTAATGCTAGAGGTGTGGGAGCTAAAACGTGGCCAAAGAACTTCTAATGCTAGAGGTGTGGGAGCTAAAAGGACGTCAAAGAACTTCTAATGCTAGAGGTGTGGGAGCTAAAAAGAGACCAAAGAACTTCTAATGCAAGGGGTGGGGAATCTAGAAAGAGGTCAAAGAAATTCTAATGCAAGGGGTGTGGGAGCTAAAAAGAGGTCAAAGAACTTCTAATGCGAGGGGTGTAGGAGCTAAAACGAGGTCAAAGAACTTCTAATGCAAGGGGTGTGGGAGCTAAAAAGAGGTTAAAGAACTTCTAATGCAAGGGGTGGGGGAGCTAAAAAGAGGTCAAAGAACTTTTAATGCGAGGGGTGTAGGAGCTAAAAAGAGGTCAAAGAACTTATAATGCAAGGGGTGGGGAGCTAAAAAGAGGTCAAAGAACTTCTAATGCAAGGGGTGTGGGAGCTAAAAAGAGGTCAAAGAACTTCTAATGCAAGGGGTGGGGGAGCTAAAAAGAAGTCAAAAAACTTCTAATGCTAGGGGTGGGGGAGCTAAAAAGAGGTCAAAGAACTTCTAATGCAAGGGGTGTGGGAGCTAAAAAGAGGTCAAAGAACTTCTAATGCAAGGGGTGTAGGAGCTAAAAAGAGGTCAAAGAACTTCTAATGCAAGGGGTGGGGAAGCTAAAAAGAGGTCAAAGAACTTCTAATGCAAGGGGTGTGGGAGCTAAAGAGAGGTCAAAGAACTTCTAATGCAAGGGGTGGGGGAGCTAAAAAGAGGTCAGAGAACTTCTGATGCAAGGGGTGGGAGAGCTAAAAAGAAGTAAAAAAACTTCTAATGCAAGGGGTGTGGGAGCTAAAAAGAGGTCAAAGAACATCTAATGCAAGGGGTGTGGGAGATAAAAAGAGGTCAAAGAACTTCTAATGCAAGGGATGAGGGAAGCTAAAAAGAGGTCAAAGAACTTCTAATGCAAGGGGTGAGGAAGCTAAAAAGAGGTCAAAGAATTTCTAATGCAAGGGGTGTGGGAGCTAAAAAGAGGTCAAAGAACTTCTAATGCAAGGGGTGAGGGAAGCTAAAAAGAGGTCAAAGAACTTCTAATGCAAGGGATGAGGAAGCTAAAAAGAGGTCAAAGAATTTCTAATGCAAGGGGTGTGGGAGCTAAAAAGAGGTCAAAGAACTTCTAATGCAAGGGGTGCTGGAGCTAAAAAGAAGTCAAAGAACTTCTAATGCAAGGGGTGTGGGAGCTAAAAAGAGGTCAAAGAACTTCTAATGAAAGGGGTGTGGGAGCTAAAAAGAAGTCAAAGAACTTCTAATGCAAGGGGTGTGGGAGCTAAAAAGAGGTCAAAGAACTTCTAATGCAAGGGGTGTGGAGCTAAAAAGAGGTAAAAGAATTTCTAATGCAAGGGGTGTGGAGCTAAAAGGAGGTCAAAGAACTTCTAATGCAAGGGGTGTGGGAGCTAAAAAGAGGTCAAAGAACTTCTAATGCAAGGGGTGGGGAAGCTAAAAAGAGGTCAAAGAACTTCTAATGCAAGGGGTGTGGAGCTAAAAAGAGGTCAAAGAACTTCTAATGCAAGGGGTGAGGGAGCTAAAAAGAGGTCAAAGAACTTGTAATGCAAGGGGTGTGGGAGCTAAAAAGAGGTCAAAGAACTTCTAATGCAAGGGATGGGGGAGCTAAAAAGAGGTCAGAGAACTTCTAATGCAAGGGGTGTGGGAGCTAAAAAGAGGTCAAAGAACTTCTAATGCAAGGGGTGTGGGAGCTAAAAAGAGGTCAAAGAACTTCTAATGCAAGGGGTGGGGAAGCTAAAAAGAGGTAAAAGAACTTCTAATGCAAGGGGTGTGGAGATAAAAAGAGGTCAAAGAACTTCTAATGCAAGGGGTGAGGGAGCTAAAAAGAGGTCAAAGAACTTCTAATGCAAGGGGTGTGGGAGCTAAAAAGATGTCAAAGAACTTCTAATGCAAGGGGTGGGAAGCTAAAAAGAGGTCAAAGAACTTCTAATGCAAGGGGTGTGGGAGCTAAAAAGAGGTCAAAGAACTTCTAATGCAAGGGGTGTGGGAGCTAAAAAGAGGTCAAAGTACTTCTAATGCAAGGGATGGGGGAGCTAAAAAGAGGTCAGAGAACATCTAATTCAAGGGGTGTGGGAGCTAAAAAGAGGTCAAAGAACTTCTAATGCAAGGGGTGTGGGAGCTAAAAAGAGGTCAAAGAACTTCTAATGCAAGGGGTGGGGAAGCTAAAAAGAGGTCAAAGAACTTCTAATGCAAGGGGTGTGGAGCTAAAAAGAGGTCAAAGAACTTCTAATGCAAGGGGTGAGGGAGCTAAAAAGAGGTCAAAGAACTTCTAATGCAAGGGGTGTGGGAGCTAAAAAGAGGTCAAAGAACTTCTAATGCAAGGGGTGTGGGAGCTAAAAAGAGGTCAAAGAACTTCTAATGCAAGGGGTGGGGAAGCTAAAAAGAGGTAAAAGAACTTCTAATGCAAGGGGTGTGGAGCTAAAAAGAGGTCAAAGAACTTCTAATGTAAGGGGTGTGGAGCTAAAAAGAGGTCAAAGAACTTCTAATGCAAGGGGTGTGGGAGCTAAAAATAGGTCAAAGAACTTCTAATGCAAGGGGTGGGGAAGCTAAAAAGAGGTCAAAGAACTTCTAATGCAAGGGGTGGGGGAGCTAAAAAGAGGTCAAAGAACTTCTAATGCAAGGGGTGGGGGAGCTAAAAAGAGGTCAAAGAACTTTTAATGCAAGGGGTGGGGGAGCTAAAAAGAGGTCAAAGAACTTCTAATGCAAGAGGTGGGGGAGCTAAAAAGAGGTCAAAGAACTTCTAATGCAAGGGGTGGGGGAGCTAAAAAGAGGTCAAAGAATTTCTAATGCAAGGGGTGTGGAGCTAAAAAGAGGCCAAAGAACTTCTAATGCAAGGGGTGTGGAGCTAAAAAGAGGTAAAAAAACTTCTAATGCAAGGGGTGTGGGAGCTAAAAAGAGGTCAAAGAACTTTTAATGCAAGGGGTGGGGAAGCTAAAAAGAGGTAAAAGAACTTCTAATGCAAGGGGTGGGGGAGCTAAAAAGAGGTCAAAGAACTTCTAATGCAAGGGGTGTGGGAGCTAAAAAGAGGTCAAAGAACTTCTAATGCAAGGGGTGGGGAAGCTAAAAAGAGGTCAAAGAACTTCTAATGCAAGGGGTGTGGAGCTAAAAAGAGGTCAAAGAACTTCTAATGCAAGGGGTGTGGGAGCTAAAAAGAGGTCAAAGAACTTCTAATGCAAGGGGTGGGGGAGCTAAAAAGAGGTCAAAGAACTTCTAATGCAAGGGGTGTGGGAGCTAAA
Organism: Palaemon carinicauda; assembly: GCF_036898095.1. Classification (NCBI taxonomy): domain Eukaryota; kingdom Metazoa; phylum Arthropoda; class Malacostraca; order Decapoda; family Palaemonidae; genus Palaemon; species Palaemon carinicauda. The sequence continues at coordinate 35,920,238 of NC_090754.1, read as the reverse complement.
AAGATGTCAAAGAACTTCTAATGCAAGGGGTGG
>NC_090754.1:35894916-35897416 GCF_036898095.1 Palaemon carinicauda | reverse complement strand
TTTTATCCATATGCTTTCCGTTTTCAATATCCTTTTCTTCCTTGTTTTGAATATAATATCGTGAGCGTGTTTTAATGTCATAACGATATAATAATATATAACGCTGTATGCAAATGCAAATTTACAATTTCATCTTCTTCTGACTTATCAAAACACTCTTGATCTTCTCTTTGTTACATAAAAAAATTGAGTCGATCGACAGTCTAAAACGGGAATATGTATACACAAAGTCTTTTTCCCATTTTCCATGGAGTTGGTGTAATGGTCATAACCCTGAAAAGCTTTTTATGAAAAACTATGATCAATTGACATATTGGCCATCAGAAGCAAATCTATAATGACCTATCTAAGTAAATATTGGTAATGATATTGAAAAATTTCCTTTACCTCCAATATCTTACATTGAGATTACTATTAAAGTTTCCTTCATCACTTTCGTTGAAGATTACATAATATATATAACTCCAATAAAATACCATTATTTTTCTCTTCATTTTTATTTTGTTAAAGATTATATAGGAAATTTTTATTTGAATGTTGTTACTGTTCTTAAAATATTTTATTCTTCCTCGTTTCCTTTCCTCACTGGGCTATTTTCCCTGTTGGGGCTCCTGGGCTTATAGCATCCTGCTTTCCCAACTAGGGTTGTAGCTTAGCAATTAATAATAATAATAATAATAATTATGTGAAAGGGGTGTTACATTTGCAAACCAGTAAACAAAATCTGTGTCGAATAATATTCCAAGTATAGACCTTTTGGTTTCATGTAAAATCAAAAGGAGATTTTTCATATCCAGATAAAGGTCCTCCATACAGATTTCATTATCATTATCATCATCATCATCATCATCATCATTTCCTCCTATGGCAATTGACGCAAAGGGCCTCGGTTAGATTTCACCAGGCGTTTCTATCATGAGCTTTTAAAGTATACTTCGCCATTCATCATCTCCTTCTTCACGCTTCATAGCCCTCAGCCATGTAGGCTTGGTCTTCCAACTCTTTTAGTGCCTTGAGGACCCCAGTTGAAAGTTTAATTGACATTAAAAAAAAATCCCATTGATTTTGCATAGCATATAAGTATTGATGAACTTTATAATAGTACATCTGATATAAATTTTGAAATTTATACTACAGCCTAGGTAATAGGTTGGCCAGGGCACCAGCCACCCATTGAGATACTACCGCTAGAGAATTATGGGGTGTTTCGACTGGCCAGACAGTAATGCATTGGATCCTTCTCTCTGGTTACGGTTCATTTTCCCTTTGCCTATAGACACATACTGAATAGTCTGGCCTATTCTTTATATATTTACCTCTGTCCTCATTACACTTGACAACACAGATTACCAAACAATTCTTCTTCACTCAAGGGGTTACTGCACTGTAATTGTTCAGTTGCCATTTTCCTCATGTTAAGTGTAGAAGAGACTCTTAAGCTTTGGTAAGCAGCTCTTCTAGGAGAAGGTCACTCCAAAATCAAAACCATTGTTCTCTAGTCTTGGGTAGTGCCATAGCCTCTGTACCATGGTCTTCCACGGTCTTGGGTTAGAGCTTTCTTGCTTGAGGATACACTCGAGCGCACAATCCTATCTTATTTCTCTTCCTCTTGTTTTGTTAAAGTTTTTATAGTTTATATAGGATATTTATTTTAATGTTACTGTTCTTAATTTTTTTTTCTTTTTTTCCTTTCATCACCGGGCAATTTTCCCTGTTGGAGCCTTTGGGCTTAGAGCCTCCTACTTTTCCAACTAGGGTTGTAGCTTAGCAATTAATAATAATAATAATAATAATAATAGTAATAATAATAATAATAATAATAATAATAATGGAGTTTACCAAATATAAAAGTTTTTCGCAGAAACGTAGTTTTGCATTTCTATCAATAATTGTTTTGTCTGTTGTTTTGTTTCAGTCGATCTTGAAACCTGCCGAAGACGTTCCATTGAGGAGTAAATGCCTATGTAAATGTATTCCCGTGGTGCAAGGGTCTTCATTTATCACTTTCCCCAGGCGAGGAGAGAGAGAGAGAGAGAGGAGAGAGTGAGAGAGAGAGAAGAGAGAGGGAGAGAGAGAGGAGAGAGAGAGAGAGAACTCTTCCATTTCGCAATGAGTTGTAACGAAGAAATAGCAGTGCTTCCGCCAAGCATTTCTCTTCCGCACGGTCTTCAAGAAAAAGACATGCCTTTTTCAGCAACGAAAAAGAGACTGCGACAACTGACTCAATTTCCAGGGTAAATATTCCTTTTTTAATTCACTTTAAAAGTACCTATTCTTACCGAGCAATCGGTGTATTACTAAGCTTTTTCATATTATTATCCTTGCAATTCTGTCTTGATAATTTCAACACAACCAGACGGATAGATAAGTGACTTGATAAATTTCTGAAAGAAGTACAAAAAAAAAAAAAAAAAAAAAAAAAAAAAAACTTTCCACTCCGATGAGCTAGGAATAACACTAGGCATGCAGATAATTCTAATAGTCAGACCTTCTCCATTAT
>NC_090754.1:35874916-35882416 GCF_036898095.1 Palaemon carinicauda | reverse complement strand
TTGGTGATACAAGGCTCCACATATTCACCTTCATCGCAATCGTCCTGTTCGCTAATCTCATCTTCCTGTTGCCGAAGACATCCCTCCGTGATTTCCACTCGGACTTCGAGTTCTTTGCAGATCTGTTCGGATTGTGAAGTCATTTCATTCTTAAGATATTCTATTTTGATTGTTTACTACTTCTCTTGTAGTTTATTTGATTCCTTATTTACTTTTCTCAATGGGGTATTTTTTCCCTGTTTGAGTCCTTGCTTTTCCAACTAGGGTTGTGGCTAAGCTAGTGAAATAATTATAAAAATAATAATAATAATAATAATAATAATAATAATAATAATAATAATAATAATAATAATAATAATAATAACTGGGTCACCTGCGTCTATATCCCACCCTAAATGAATACAAGCTGTTAAGGTAGACATGTGTGTGGTTCAATTCATATGAGAATAAAAGTTCTTCCTTTTCTTATCATATATAACTTTCCAAGTTATTATATATTCGGGTTTTTCAAGTCGTGGGAAACTATACGTTCCTAGGTAGACTTCCAGAGTTGCCTGAAGCTACCGAGTTCTTAATTACCTCCACAAAGGCGGATATATAATATATTTATTTATTCATTTATATTTTTATCATGTTATTTACTTCTTGATTTTCCTTTTTACGTAAAACCTTTGACATTATTAAATATGTTCGTATGAATAATGTATCAAATATAAGGTGCATGTTTTTATTTACATTTATATAGTCTATCTATTTTTAATCTTTTAGGCTTTCATGATGGAAAAAGGTTTTCCGAAAGCTATTCAGTAAACATGTTTATTCCATCTCTGGCCCTCCTATACATATTCAAAGTCATATTTTTCATAGAATAAATTGATAGCCAATATATATATATATATATATATATATATATATATATATATATATATATATATATATATATATTATACACATATATATATGCATGTGTGTGCATTCTTATGGACACAAACACACACATACATATATATGTATATGTATAGATAACAAAATATATACTTATGCATATATAAAACACACACACACATATATAGGTGCTATTATAGTATGCTATCTACCGCCGATTTTGCTATCTACCACCCCTTTCTGACTATAGTATGATACCTACCATCAGTGAGGCTCGATTTGCTGGTCGTCGTAAGTATAACAACGTGAGTGCCAATTTGGATCTGTAATCCATTCCAATGAATGGCCAGCATACATGTGCTTAAGGAATCTCGGGTATGAGCACAAAACCGTGAACCATTAACAGAATTATGTGGACCCAAATTCAGGAGCACATACTCAGTCTATTGAGCGATCATCAACATTTACAATCCCATATAGATCATTACTGTTGGAAAGTTCTGAGAAAAGGCGACGAGGTATTTCCTATTTTCTTGAATGATGTAAGATATGTTTACAAGCAGTAGTAGAATAAATTTTTGATTGAATTTTTTTCATAGATTATTTTCTTTCAGTTTTGTAATATTCGATTTTTCATTTGAATAACTTGTAACATTGTTGTATGATGATCTTTGAATAATTTGTAATAAAAGTTTCCCTACAAACTGCTTATAATTATGCACCCATGTTGTCCTGTCAATAAATATTATTAAACTATCATTTAAGTCCAATGAGGATAACATGCTGGTGGTAAGTAATCTGTTTGATAATCCTCATCAAACAGGAGGATTACCATTGACGGTAAATAACATACTTTGTAGTAGATACCATACTATAGTAGAAATTCGACGGTAGATAGCATACTATAATAGAAATTCAACGGTAGATAGCATACTATAATAGGACCCATATATATATATAAATATATATATATATATATATATATATATATATATATATATATATATTCACATATATATCGACTGGAACATTATTTGCCTTCGGTATAAAACTATGACTTTTACAATCAAATAAACTAGTACTGACCTGTAGGAGTCTTTCCCCTCTTAGCTCATCTTCTTTCACAAACTTTTGAATGTCTCTCAAACCGGCTGATACCTCGACGTAGGGATCCTCATCGGTTAGCTGAACCGCCTCTTGAAATCTATTCGCTAGATCTAACTTTCCCTTGAAAGCACGAATTTTCTTCGATATCGCTTCAACGGTACAACGACGGCCTTTCAGTCTGCATTTGTCTCTGTCTAGTCTCTGGATTCTCCTTGTATTCATCTCTTGAAGATTTGAGATGTCAGCCTTCAAGGCCTCTAGCTTCTTATTACATTGCAAAAATGTTTTTTTCATCTTCTCTTTGTCTTCCATAGCGGCCGTGATGCTAGTCTCCATGTTTTGACAATTCTGAAGGTTCTCTTGGCAGGCATTTACATGATTCCTCAGGAACATATCCAGGTTGTCCGATCGCTTGAAGCCCTGGCTGGGTTTGTTACACTTCGGAACATGGGGCCTTGATCGTCTATACTGGAAATTGGCGCTTGGTACTTCATCGAATTTTGCAGGACGAGGCCCTGGTCCGGTGCATTTCTTTCCATCGCTGGGCGATGAAGGTTCGCCATATTTACGATAACATTCAGGGCAAGTTTTACACTGACCTCCGACCTTCAAATCTTTGAAGCAACACTCGCAGACAATGCGATGGGAGGCCAACAGACAGGAACTCAATCTGTCAGTAAAATTCTTTCTGAAGATAATACTTCTCTCAGTCTGGCCCTGTTCATGAAATGAAGAATTGGTTAATAGTGTACGCAGGTATGTATTCACCAATGTTACCTGATATATGGTTTAGTCATCAATAGGTCAAACATATTTTGTTGTTAATAGCATTTTTAATAGCTTACCAGGTCAAACTTATCAAGCTTAATTCACAGAATATTTCTAAAATTAGAAGATAAAACAACATCCGAGTATTTGCGTTTTTATCTTCCATGTTAATAGACAATGTATCAAGTAAGTGTAAGCAGCTAGATATTAATTTTCAACTTCACTTTTTGAGACTAATTTTACGTCAGAATGAACATCTCCCCGTATAAAAATAAATAGGAAAAAATGCTTTTAGAACCCTTGGTCACAGCTCAAAACATTGTGTGTATGTGTGTATGAACATATATATATATATATATATACATATATATATATATATATATATATATATATATATATATATATATATATATATATATATATATATATGTATATCTGTATCACCCATAATATACTCACCATTGTGGAACTTATTAGATGTTGTTTATCCGAGGAAATACCCTTCCTTGGAATTAGCAGCTCGCCGTCGTTATTCATTTCACTTAGATCCTCTAATGTATATGTGGTCTCTGGAAAAAAAAAATCAGAATTGTGAACTCTTCCAATTCCTTATTCCCAAACACTCACAACTTTCATTCTAAAATTAATCCCATGTTTTTCCGTCTTTTCGGACTTGTGCTAACTAAGGAAATTGGCTTCTGGTTGTTCTGGAGAATTCCAATTGTTCATCAGAAGGCCTGTTTCTATTTCTTTTCAATGATGAAATTGGATGGTCGGTCAACTTTATTTGCGGCTGGGCAAATTATCTCTAATATGCGGGGAACTCTGTGATTAAGAGAGAGAGAGAGAGAGAGAGAGAGAGAGAGAGAGAGAGAGAGAGAGAGAGAGAGAGAGAGAGAGAGAGAGCCTTACCTTACCTTTCCTTATTTTTTGTTTGGGTTCCCCCAGGTCCCTCAGTGTGAGGCACCTCGTATATCCACCAGAGAGTTGCTAATACATCTTCCGATGTATTTTGCATCTTCCAGTCTTGGATGGTCTGGGATGCATCTTAGGTATTTATCGAGCTGATTTTTAAACGCATCTACGCTCACTCCTGATATGTTTCTTAGATGAGCTGGCAGCACATTAAATAGTCGCTGCATTATCGATGCTGGTGCGTAGTGGATTAATGTCCTGTGCGCCTTTCTCAGTTTACCTGGAATGCTTTTTGGTACTATTAATCTACCTCGGCTTGCTCTTTCTGATACTTTAAGCTCCATGATGTTTTCAGCAATTCCTTCTATTTGCTTCCATGCTTGTATTATCATGTAGCGTTCTCTTCTCCTTTCTAGACTGTATAGTTTTAAAAATTGCAGTCTTTCCCAGTAATCAAGGTCCTTAACTTCTTCTATTCTAGCAGTATAGGACCTTTGTACACTCTCTATTTGCGCAATATCCTTTTGGTAGTGTGGGTACCATATCACATTGCAGTACTCGAGTGTACTACGCACATAAGTTTTGTAAAGCATAATCATGTGTTCAGCTTTTCTTGTTTTAAAGTGTCTGAATAACATTCCCATTTTTGCTTTACATTTAGCCAACAGTGTTGCTATTTGGTCGTTGCATAACATATTCCTATTTAAAATTACACCAAGGTCTTTAATTGCTTCCTTGTTTGTGATTGTCTCATTATTAGGTCCCTTGTATGCATACACCATTCCTTCTCTGTTTCCATAATTTATTGATTCGAATTTATCGGAGTTAAATACCATCCTATTTATCTCCGCCCATTCATATATTTTGTTTAGATCTCTTTGTAGTGAGTTCCTATCTTCATCACAAGTAATTTCTCTACTTATTCTTGTGTCATCGGCGAAACTTCTCACTACGGAGTTTTCAACATCACAGTCTATGTCTGAGATCATAATAACAAATAGCAGTGCAGCTAATACCGTACCTTGGGGCACACCAGATATTACCTGGGCTTCATCTGATTTCTCGTCATTTGCAACCACTATCTGTTTTCTGTTTTGCAGGAATTCTTTTACCCATTTTCCTATCTTTCCCACAATATTATGCTTTCTCATTTTTTTCTCCAATATGTTATGGTCTACCTTGTCAAAGGCTTTTGCAAAATCTAGATAGATCACATCTGTGTCTTTTTCATTTATCATATTATTGTATATGTTTTCATAGTGAGCTATCAGTTGGGTCTGTGTACTTTTTCCAGGTACGAAACCGTGTTGACCCATATTAAACAAATTATTTTTGACCAAATGGTTCATTATTTTCTTTTTTATTACCCTCTCATACACTTTCATAATATGTGATGTTAGACTAACAGGTCTATAATTGCTTGCCTCTAGTCTTGATCCACTTTTGAAGATAGGGGTTATATAAGCTAATTTATGTTTAACATATATCTCGCTCATATCTATACTCTGTCTTAGCAGTATTGCAAGTGGCTTCGCGATAGTGTTTGCAGTTTTTTTTAACAAAATCGCTGGAACTCCATCTGGTCCGGCTGCCGATCCATTTTTAATTTCGTTTATAGCCGTGACAATATCTGCTTCATTAATATCTATATCCGTTAGATATTCAACATTTTCTTCTCTCATTTCTGTTTCATTATTCTCATTCGCAATTCTTGGCGTGAACTCACTCTTATATTTTTCTGCTAATATGTTGCATATTTCCTTTTTTTCATTCGTTAGCCGTCCTTCAATTCTTAGAGGGCCTTTTTCTATTCTCCTTTTATTCATCTTTTTTGCATAGGAGTAAAGTACTTTGGGGTTTCTTTTTATATTTTGAAGTGTCCTTTCTTCTAAGTCCCTTTTTTCATTTTCTTTTGACTGTATAATCTTTTGTTCTGCATTTTCTATCTTACATTTTATTTCCCTCAGAGAGAGAGAGAGAGAGAGAGTTTATGTAAAATCGTTACATATTTTCTCCTTCCCGCTCTTCTAAAGTGTAGCCATTATATTACTTAGGTACCTCTCCCTTGATTTTCATTTCCAGCATGCTGCTGCCCTTGACAATGATATGTAACTACACTGGCTGGAACAGCTCACCTAAATACTCGATTGTGTCAAGTATCTATCTATGTTCATAGGTTTTCAAACTTTGCCCTCCCGTCTTTATCCTGTGAACCAATAAAGAGACAATAGGGCCAGACGAGTTCTGGCAGCACTATTTATTAATAGATCCATGCCTTTGTTTATCTTGCGCTTCTGACATCTCAGCTAATTCCTGCAACCCTTCATAGTCTGGTAACGATGTTTGCATAACCCAGGTCGTGTTGACGCACCCTGAAAACTGTGCAACTGTCCCAAGTCCTCATAGACTATCTGCAATTAGGGACTGCTCCAGTTGGTAACACGTAACTTTCCGTCTATGTCTACACAGGCACGATTCGGCAAATGATAGCAATTGCAGACTGAGGTTTATGTTGGAAGCAATTGAATCCAGTGTCTTCAGCTCACCTTGCGAGTTTTTACATTGTAATAAATTAAATATAAATTCCACCTGACCGTAAATTCAGAATTATCCCTTGTATCTTTAATCTACTTGAAATAAAAAAAAATACAATAACTACCGTATTTCTCGTATCATAAGACGCACCTTTTTTCACGAAAAATGCCCCCCAAAACCACCCTGCGTCTTAACACTAAGAAAAAGTTGTACAGGGGAGTTTGACACACCTCAAACACCAAACTATTGACTTACAAGCACTCAAACTCACTAGAGATAGAATATAAACCTAAATTATCATTCATATAATATAAATTCATTAATTTTTATATTGCATTTCATTTAATGAAGTACAGTAGCAAAATATTTGATTATTTTGGTAATCAGCTGATGACTCGCCAACCCCCCCCCCCCCCCCCACCCACAAGTAAACGTGCCAACTAGTGGTCTCGTAGCAGACGACACTATGACATAGTTGTTTATTCAGTATATATCTATTTGCTCATATTTTGTTGATATTTTGTAACAAAGCAATATATTGATAATGACTTTGTAGCCTGAGTTCCGAAATTAATACAAACAGACAGTTTCTGAATACTGTTAGTTGAGTTCAGTATTACCAAGTTAGCAGAAAAGTAACTAGACCCAGAATCACATAAACAGTAGCGAAAGTATTCCCCCTAAAAGAATTCATAAATTTCTATAATCAATAACTATCAATAACTACATTTTGTGTGAATATTCATAGGGTATATGAGGAATTTTGGGACTATTACTAGAATTTTACATCTTTACCAAAATTTTATAAAGAACCTTTGCAAACGCTGCTTTCATGTAAACAACACTTGAAACACCAAGCACATGAGTAAACGTGTAGTTGTGGTGGAAACTACGACTGGTTAAGTTGTTTCTTATAAGAATACGTAATAGAATTGGGATACTCGGCATATAGCTTATAAATATTAACTTGAACATTTCATAATACACACAAAATAAGAAAAGTTACTGTGCCAGACAATAATCAAGCTAGAGTCGTTGACCATGGATTTCTGCTAAGTTTTTAAAATCCTCATTTCTTTTTTTTTCTAAAACTGCCTTGCTAACTTAAGGGTGCGTCTTACCACTTGTAGCGTCTTATCACAGGGGAATTACGGGCACATGAAAAAATGGCAGATTTCAATAACTGAGCATTATTTCACTGAAAGTTTCGAAATGTTATCCACACTGATGGAGAGATGTGATGGCTTGAAATTGTCACTAAAATAACACATGGTCCTTGAATTACTAGTA
>NC_090754.1:35859916-35864916 GCF_036898095.1 Palaemon carinicauda | reverse complement strand
AGGGCTTTTGAAGAATGGCTGCAGAGTAATAGTATAGAGAAGTATGAAAAATATAGAGAGAAAAATGTGGAAGTAAAGCGCAAGGTACGTGAGGCAAAGAGGGCAGCTGACCTGAGGTGGGGTCAGGGATTGGGTCAGTCATATGAAGAGAATAAGAAGAAGTTTTGGAAAGAAGTGAAGAGAGTAAGGAAGGCTGGCGCAAGAATTGAAGAGACAGTGAAAGATGGAAATGGAAGGTTGTTAAAAGGAGAGGAGGCAAGGAAAAGGTGGGCGGAATATTTTGAAAGTTTGCTGAATGTTGAGGATAATAGGGAGGCAGATATAATTGCTGTTCCAGGTGTTGAGGTGCCAGTGATGGGAGATGAGAATGAGAGAGAGATTACAATAGATGAAGTGAGGAGAGCACTAGATGAAACAAGAGTAGGAAAAGCATCTGGTATGGATGGTGTGAAAGCTGAGATGTTGAAGGAAGGGGGTGTGACTGTAATTGAATGGTTGGTGAGATTGTTTAATATGTGTTTTGTGTTGTCAATGGTACCAGTAGATTGGGTTTGTGCATGTATTGTACCACTATATAAGGGTAAGGGAGATGTGCATGAGTGTTGTAATTCAAGAGGTATTAGTTTGTTGAGTGTAGTTGGAAAAGTGTATGGTAGAGTTTTGATTAATAGGATTAAGGATAAGACAGAGAATGCAATCTTGGAAGTACAGGGTGGTTTTAGAAGAGGTAGGGGTTGTATGAATCAGATTTTTACAGTTAGGCAGATATGCGAGAAATATTTAGCAAAAGGTAAGGAGGTGTATGTTGCGTTTATGGATCTGGAGAAAGCATATGATAGAGTTGATAGGGAAGCAATGTGGAATGTGATGAGGTTATATGGAGTTGGTGGAAGGTTGTTGCAAGCAGTGGAAAGTTTCTACAAAGGTAGTAAAGCATGTGGTAGAATAGGAAATGAAGTGAGTGATTGGTTTCCGGTGAGAGTGGGGGTGAGACAGGGATGTGTGATGTCGCCGTGGTTGTTTAACTTGTATGTTGATGGAGTGGTGAGAGAGGTGAATGCTCGAGTGCTTGGACGAGGATTAAAACTGGTAGACGAGAATGACCATGAATGGGAGGTAAATCAGTTGTTGTTTGCAGATGATACTGTACTGGTTGCAGACACAGAAGAGAAGCTTGACCGACTAGTGACAGAATTTGGAAGGGTGTGTGAGAGAAGGAAGTTAAGAGTTAATGTGGGTAAGAGTAAGGTTATGAGATGTACGAGAAGGGAAGGTGGTGCAAGGTTGAATGTCATGTTGAATGGAGAGTTACTTGAGGATGTGGATCAGTTTAAGTACTTGGGGTCTATTGTTGCAGCAAATGGTGGAGTGGAAGCAGATGTACGTCAGAGAGTAAATGAAGGTTGCAAAGTGTTGGGGGCAGTTAAGGGAGTAGTAAAAAATAGAGGGTTGGGCATGAATGTAAAGAGAGTTCTATATGACAAAGTGATTGTACCAACTGTGATGTATGGATCGGAGTTGTGGGGAATGAAAGTGATGGACAGAAATTGAATGTGTTTGAGATGAAGTGTCTAAGGAGTATGGCTGGTGTATCTCGAGTAGATAGGGTTAGGAACGAAGTGGTGAGGGAGAGAACAGGTGTAAGAAATGAGTTAGCGGCTAGAGTGGATATGAATGTGTTGAGGTGGTTTGGCCATGTTGAGAGAATGGAAAATGGTTGTCTGCTAAAGAAGGTGATGAATGCAAGAGTTGATGGGAGAAGTACAAGAGGAAGGCCAAGGTTTGGGTGGATGGATGGTGTGAAGAAAGCTCTGGGTGATAGGAGGATAGATGTGAGAGAGGCAAGAGAGCGTGCTAGAAATAGGAATGAATGGCGAGCGATTGTGACGCAGTTCTAGTAGGCCCTGCTGCTTCCTCCGGTGCCTTAGATGACCGCGGAGGTAGCAGCAGTAGGGGAGTCAGCATTATGAAGCTTCATCTGTGGTGGAAATGTGGGAGGTTGGGCTGTGGCACCCTAGCAGTACCAGCTGAACTCGGTTGAGTCCCTGATTAGGCTGAAGGAACATAGAGAGTAGAGGTCCCCTTTTTGTTTTGTTTCATTGTTGGTGTCGGCTACCCCCCAAAATTGGGGGAAGTGCCTTGGTATATGGATGGATGGATATATATATATATATATATATATATATATATATATATGTATATATATATATATATATATATATATATATATATATATATATATATATGTATGTATGTATTTATATATATATATAAATATATATATATATATATATATATATATATATATATATATATACATGTATATATATATGTATACATATATTTATGTGTATATATATATATATATATATATATATATATATATATATATATATATATATATATATTGTTATGGTAAGCAGGTCTTCTAGGAGGACGCTCCAAAATCAAACCATTGTTTTCCATTCTTGGGTAGTATTATAGCCTCTGTACCATGGTCTTATACTGTCTTTTATTAGAGGTCTCTTGCTTGAGAGTACACTCGGGAATGCTATGCTATCTTATTTCTCTTCCTCGTGTTTTTTTCAGTTTTTATAGTTTATATATGAAAGATCTAATATAATACTGCTTTATTTTGATTCTTTGTTACTTCTCTTGTAGTAGTTCATTTATTATATTTTACTCCATAGGAGGGAAATATATTGTTTTTCCTGAGTTTCCTTCTCCGCCTGTTGTCAGATTATCAAATCGATTCATCTCAGTCATTTCTGGATTAAATGAGTTGAAATTTGGCACAAAGGTCGAGTGGGCATATACCCAGGTGGGTTTAAAATCGTTTTGATACATACCTTTAAAATCATTTTATTGATTTTTTTTATCATTTTCTGACAAAACATTTATGGTTTGGTCTCCTGAACCCTGGTATTATAACCGAATGACCTGAAATCTGCTACGGAGGTGCCTTAGATAAATACCAATAGGAAGTCATCAATATTTTTGGCATACATTTCTCCAAAATGGTTATTATCTTTATTTTTTTTCTTATTTTAGAACAAAAATGCACTTTGGATTTATGTCCACAGGATGTCATATTTTGCGTAAACATCACCTCAAAATTATTAATTTTGGTATTTTGTGCTATTTTTATTTTCTTTTATAAAAGACTTGCCTTTTTTGCTCCTATGCCCTGGTATTTAAACCATAAACCCCTGAAAATTGGTATGGGAATGCAATTATTACATTGTCCACAGGACGTTATTCACAATTCTTCCATACACCGCTTCAGAATGACCTCTTGTAAATCTATCGGGGATCCATTTCTGGAAAAGATTGATATGGACCAGTCCACGGTTGCATAGGGAGGGGGATGGAGTGAAATATGCTGTATTTGCTTAGTGAATGTTTCCTTTCAGATTTCCTTGCTTCCATTCCTTTTTCCCCTGTTGGAGCCCTTAGGCTTATAGCATCTTGCATTTCCAACTATGGTTATGGCTTACCTTGTAATATATATATATATATATATATAAATATATATATATATATATATATATATATATATATATATATATATTGAATAGACATGGGTAAAATATGAATTGGAAATGAACGTATACATTGAATAAACATGGGAAAAATATTAAAAGGAAATAAACGTATACATTGAATAAATATGGGAAAAATATCAAATGAAAATGAACGTATGCATTGAATATATATGAGTAAAATATAGAATGCAAATGAACGTATACATTGAATAAACAAGGAAAAATATTAAATGGAAATAAAAGTATGCATTGAATAAATATTAATAAAATATCAAATGGAAATGAACGTATACATTGAATAAACATGGGAAAATATCAAATGAAAATGAACGTATACATTGAATAAATATAGGGAAAATATTAAATAGAAATGAACGTATACATTGAATAAATATGGGTAAAATATCAAATGGCAATGAACGCATACATTGAACAAATATTTGCAAAATATCAAATGACAATGAACATATACGATGAATAAATAAGGGTAACATATCAAATGGAAATGAACGTATACATTGAATAAATAAGGGTAAAATATCAAATGAAAATGAACGTATACATTGAATATATATGGGTAAAATATCAAATGGAAATGAACGTATACATTGAATAAATAAGGGTAAAATATCAAAAGGAAATGAACGTATATATTGAATATATATGGGTAAAATATCAAAAGGAAATGAACGTATATATTGAATAAGTATGGGTAAAATATCAAATGGTAATGAACGTATACATTGAATAAGCATGGGAAAATATTAAATGGAAATGAACGCATACATTGAATAAATATGGGGAAAATATCAAATGGCAATGAACGTATACATTGAATAAGCATGAGAAAATATTAAATGGAAATGAACGCATATATTGAATAAATATGGGGAAAATATCAAATGGAAATGAACGTATTCATTGAATAAATATGGGTAAAATATCAAATGGAAATGAACGTATACATTGAATAAATATGGGTAAAATATCAAATGGAAATGAACGTATACATTGAATAAATATGGGTAAAATATTAAATGGAAATGAACATATACATTGAATAAATATGGGTAAAATATCAAATGGCAATGAATGTATACATTGAATAAATATGGGTAAAATATCAAATGGCAATGAACGTATACATTGAATAAATATGGGTAAAATATCAAATGGAAATGAACGTATACATTGAATAAATATGGGTAAAATATCAAATGGCAATGAACGTATACATTGAATAAATATGGGTAAAATATCAAATGGAAATGAACGTATACATCGAATAAATATGGGTAAAATATCAAATGGAAATGAACGTATACATTGAATAAGCATGGGAAAATATTAAATGGAAATGAACGTATACATTGAATAAGCATGGGGAAAATATTAAAAGGAAATGAACGTATACATTGAATAAACATGGGGAAAATATTAAATGGAAATGAACGT
>NC_090754.1:35832416-35849916 GCF_036898095.1 Palaemon carinicauda | reverse complement strand
GCCGTTTATATATGGTCAATCTCTAGGGCATTGTCCGGCTTGAAAGGTCCAATTTCACTGTCCCTGGCCTCTGCCATTCATGAGCAGCCTTTAAACCTTTAAAACTTTTAAACGTGAGAGCGCTAACTTCCGACTGCAATGATGTACCTTGAAAATAACAGAAAAATCATATATTCGTTATATAGACACACTACGAGATTCAAGACAACCATAAGCGAACCAATGATGTATAACTGATTTGTAGAGTGTCAATTCTTTAGCGCTTATAAGTACCATAGTACAAGAAGAGTGTCTGGAGAAGAGTCAAAGTCAGTCTCATAAGAGAGAATCGATGAATGATTTGAAGTTCTCTGGCATCCTGACACATAACAGAGAAAACACAATGAGAACGCAAACACACTTTACCTATCTGATGGTTGTGGTTATGGTTTACAATGAGGCCTAAAATTTTGCTGAACAGGTTTTCATATGATAGAGATTTAAGGAAATGAAAACAAAATTTCTTTAATTATAACCTCATTGAGAAGGTACCATCATTCTCAAATATAAGTTATCTATTCAAATGTAATTCATTTGGTGATGAAAATTGGTCAAACCCCGTACTTGAATTGACATGTCGGAGGCCTTTGTCCTGCAGTGGACTAGAAACGGCTGTATTTGTTGCTGTTGTTGTTTTTGTTGTGGTTGTTATGGTTGTAAAGAAAACATGAACTTTCTTCGTTTCTAAAAAATATAAAAATCTTCTCTTCAAATGAGATATAATCATTATGGAAACAATAGTATAACCAAGATATAAGTTGGTGATTGTTCCAAAGTTATGATAGAAATAAATGCTTCATAAAACAATAACATATATATATATATATATATATATATATATATATATATATATATATATATATATATATATATATATATATATATATATATATATATATATATATATATATATAAAGCAATTTATTAGCAGGCAAACTTGAGGGTATGTTAGTGTACCACTGTACAAATGAAATACGCACCTAATAAGGTTATTAGAAGTGAACAAAATTAATTCGGTAAGAAACATTATAAAAGTAAGGTTTATGGAAAGAGATAATATACAAAACATTGCCAAAATCATTCTACAACTTGAAAATGATTATCAAAAGAAACATAAAATATCAGATCGCTACACAAATATTGTATATTGGAGGCTGAACAAGTATTCCTGCAACCAAATTATCTCCAGCAATTATAAATTCATTAGGCTTAACTCCGCACCTCATTTTGATGCACTGTCGACATGACAGTACCTAAAGGTCACTGACGCAGCCATTAACCCCTAGATGAACTTGCTTTACTATTATTATTATTATAATAGTGTGCGCGAGTATACCCTCAAGCAAGAGAACTCTACTCCAAGACAGTGGAAGATCATGGTGCAGAGGCTATGACACTACCCAAGGCTAGAGAACAATGATTTGATTTTGGAGTGTTCTTCTCATAGAAGAGCTGCTTATCATAGCTAAAGAGTCTCTTACCTACTTTATATAGCAACAGCAAATAATTCTATCAGTTACACTCCAACGCTGAATGGTCTCCCTAATCAATAAATCCGCTAACCCGACTACAGCACTGAGGAACACAGCTGTCCGGAGTTGACTGAAGATCGTCAAAGTTTGCTTCCCAAGAAAGATTTTCCGGACGTGAAGAAGAATGGAGACGTTTCCTCAGATCGAAACTTAATCAAAGCCAAATCTGAGCAGTTGGGCAAAGTTGCTTGACGTCATTTCCATCAAAGCTTGGAAGACAATGTCCGTTCGAAAGTCTATGAGGAGACGAAGAATAGCAACTTCAGTACGAATCCAATAAAAAATAAATCTCTTTCCTGGAGCGTTTCATGGGGTTGAGCAATTGTGCCTGAATGTTTTTTGTTACTCGAGTCTTTGGCTGCCAGAAATATCTGACATTCAGCCCGCCCCCCCCCCCCCCCTTTGCTCTTTTCATACTGACAAGCCAAGGGTGCTAACTCTATGTGCAACACTTCCTTTTTATCCGGCGTGATGCCTGTTTTGAAAGACCCACTTGGGTCCTCAGTGCTTTCCTTTCTTTCATCTACAGGAAAGGCGTTTTCTGTATGGTTGTCCTTCCCCTTTCTAGATAGAGTAATGGGGAGTACAGTGGTAACGTTCGCCTAGCATTCGCATAGCAGCAGATCGATCCCAATCCGAGACCTTAAGTTTAAGCTGTTTACCGGGGAAGCTACTGCTGTGGTTGGACACTACACCGGGGGTAGGGGTGAGGATGGGCTTGCACGGCTGACATTCTGGTGAGCATCTACTCTTATGAAACTGGAACTGAAACCAGACACCTTTAACCTTTTAACCTTTAATGTAAAGGAGGAACTGCTCTGCTTGTCCTTTGCACGTGAAAAATAATAACAGAAGATTAATACAAAATAAGTATATAAATTTAAATGTATAAACTTATGTATTTTACATTGATATGTTACGTGTCTTGTATGTTTAAAAATTTAGGAAATCATTCATTCTTTGATAATCATGACAAAATAAGAAAAGGAATGTATTTGAAAGTGGCTCTCTAACATATGGTCGTGTATCCTAATGTATTTACGATGTTTATATATATATATATATATATATATATATATATATATATATATATATATGTAGTATATATACATATATATATATATATATATATATATATATATATATATATGTATACATATATACATATTTAGACATACATATATATATATATAAATATATATATATATATATATATATATATATATATATATATATATATATATATATATATATACATATTTATACACACAAACATATATGTAATATTTAGAATAGTAATATTACATGTTTAAAACAAATGACGTAATATGTCATGTTGGTTGGAAGAGCTGGCCGTGAGATTTGCTATGGTCAACTCAAATTGTGTACAGGATGTAAGATGCTAAGTTGTCATTCTTTCTTAGTGTCAACACATTAACTCTTCGTGTGAAAGTTTGTGACGTCACCGGATGCAGGTGTCTTCCGATTCCGTCACGTGTCTAAAGTAAACCAAGCATACGATATCTGTGATATCGATAATTTGTTCAGTTCTTATCTAAACTTCACCAGAATTGGTCATGTGGACCAACACAGCTTCCTCCAGTGATGGAGATGTTTAACTCAGTTGTTTATATACAATAAAACTTAAAAACCACTAAGATGTGTTCAATAAACCATCTAAATTACATCTGAAAACAACTCATACTCAAATGTGTGCTTAAGACAGTAGCACACCAATAAATGGTGGCAGCGCTTAAACTCAAAGACAGCGGTTAAACTCTAAGAATTAGAGAAATATCTTCAAGACTTCAAAATAAATAGCTGTAAAACCAGAGATATATCTTCAAGACTTCAACATAAAAGCTGTAATACCTGATAAAGATCTTCAAGAACTCAGAACTATCTACAAGAATCTACAATTTTGACTAAGTCCAACGAAAATGCTAACACCGACATATGTTAGTATACAAATAGAATCTTCAATCAACATCCTAGGAAACCCAAGGACTGGCATTCAACTATTGCAAAACATATCCAGGAAGACCTACATTCTACAAGAAACTAGAACGAGACATCGCTAACAAAACATCAAGAGAGAGAGAGAGAGAGAGACGACTCGACTTCATATATAAGCTAAGTACAGAGATTTTGTATTCATTTCAGTTTGTGCAGTGAAGTGTAGTTATCACAAGTCGTTAGTCAATTATTACTGGGGTGAGTGAATTCCTAAACTTTGTTATAAGAAACTCCGAATTCTCATTTTGAATTTTTCTTTCTTTGTGCTAATTCCTTTTTCTTTCATAAACTCTTGGGGGGAAATGTATTGGGATTAGTAACATTGTTGGGGGAATTTTATTATACATATGCGTTTACGCAGTGGGCGTCTGTACTCATATAGATATTTTGATAGGATTGAAAGGGGTCAAAGAGATAGAAAAAAAAAAGAATACAGCAGTCATGGCTCCTCCTGTCAGCCCTACCCCTGAACCTAGTGGTGTAGGCCAGGCTAATCCTCCTCCAATTGTGACGCTTGTAAATGCCAGGTCAGCAATCCTTCCTTTTCAAGGCCGTGTCAACGGGTTCTTGCCACAAAATGTGGAGTCATGGATTTCATCCGTTGATGCCCATTTAAATGCCAAACAAATAGTAGATCCTTTTGTACAATTACAAGAAGCTAAAAGTTTTATAGATTTTTCTAAGGGGGATGCGAGTGCGTATTTAAGAGGTGTTTCATTTCAGGAAGCAGTTACTTGGGATGATTTCAAAGTTAGGTTACGCGCGATCTATGGGGGTGAAGAAGCTTTGGATGTAGTGTTAACGTTACGAAATACACTTAATCAAGCCACTATGAATCGGCTTAATGTTGTTGAGAGAGCAGCTCTCATAGCTGATAGGCTTAACGAATATCAGGACATTTTAGGTAATTCCACTTGGGTTACTAACGATAATATCTCCGTGAAAGATTTTTTACGATTAATGTATTTAACTTGCATGACACTTATGTTGCCTGAAGCTTTAGTGCGGTGCTTTGATAAGAAGTTAATGCCTGCAAGTACGGAATTGGATGTCTATAAACAGATAAAGAAACACATGTCCAAGTGTCCAGATCTCGATCCCGTGTTAACTCAAGTTTTTGCTAAGAATGAAACAAAACCACAAACAGTGAACGTAATTAATAATCCAGTAGCGGGAGTGACGTGTTACAACTGCAAACGTCAAGGTCACATAAGCGCAGACTGTAGAACGAAATTTTGTTCAGTTCACAACACAGGATCACATTCTTATAGTCAATGTTACGCGCGTAAGACACAACAATATCCTAGAAATACACAGTCAATTCCACAGTCAGTTCCATATGGAAATAAAAAGAAAAATCCTCATTTTAACAATAAGAAGAAACAACAAAATGTCAATGCAGTTCAGAGTCCGAAACAAACAAACACTTCTTCAAATATCGCTGAGCCTGGGCCGTCAAACCAGACCTCGCAAAGTCAGCCTAATTTTCAGAATGTGCAGAGCAAAGCAAATACCACATAGTTAACTCTAGAGGGGAAGAGAGTGATGTTGGGTCAAAGTCATTTATGTCAACATCAATAGTATTGAATAATCAATTTAATGTTTTATCAGATAATTGTGAGACAATAGATTTTCCTATGAAACACACGGCCGAATTAAGTAAAACAGTGCATGCTCCCGTAGATTTGCAACGAATTCATACAATAATAAGCCAAAATGAGTTACGGCCAACCTTATATGCTGTAAATTTAGAACACAAATCCTTTACGTTATTTTTTGACTCTGGTAGTCCACGTAATATTATGGATTTGAAGACGCATCATTTGTTGTTTTCGAACTTTCCGATTGAAAAATCAGGAATCAGACTTTCAGGTATAGGAAATAATGAATTAAACGTCATAGGCATAACTCATATTCAGTTCAGAGTCGGTAATCGCACGTTTGCCGATACATTTGTTGTTGTGAAAAACATTAATATGTATCCAGCTGTAATTATAGGATACCCATCTATGGGAAATCAAAACATTATCTTAGCTCCTGCAAAGCACGGCGTGTATATCAAAGGGAAATTCTATAAGTCTTCTAATACTTTAAAGTCAGTTTTGGATAAAAAGGAGACGACAAATGTAACCGTAACGTACGTTGAAGAACCAATAACTTGTCTCACTAATAAAGAAATAATACACGCGACCCAGCAGAATTCTCGTTCACCCGTAATATCATCTTGCACGCAATATATCGAACCAAACATACCTTCGAATTTAATAGTGCAAATAAAGAAAACACTACCGGGATCTGAAATATTAATCCTTTCCGATACTTTGAAAACCAACGGATTGTCTGTCACACAAGCTATTTATACAGTAGGCTCACATCAGCAATGTAATATCGAAGTCTGTAATCATTTAAATAACACTTTAGTAATTCACAAAAATCAACATATCTTGGATGTAGAAGTTTATAAACATCGTATTCTTACCGTTGCTGAAATCAATCACTCTCAATCAGTTGCGGATGAATCCCTTTTACGATCTATTAAAAATAAAATCAGTAAGGACATTCAAGACGAAGAAATTCAGCAGAAAATTTTTGAACTTTTAAATAAATATACAGATGTCTTTTCCACTACGGATGGATCCTTAGGGAAAACAGATGTGATCGAGCATCAAATAAGGTTAAAAGACAAACAGAAAATTATATATGTACCCTCGTACAGACTCCCTATGAAATTCCAGAATGAAATAAATGATGAAGTAGGTAAAATGTTAGAGGAAGGAGTCATTAGAAAATCAAATAGCCCTTATAATTTTCCTTTAATAGTTGTACCGAAAAAAGATCGAACATGGCGTATCTGCGTCGACTTTCGTCGTCTAAATGAGGAAACGATCCCTGATCGATTCCCAGTGCCATGTACTGACGATATTTTGTCTTTGTTAGGTCAGAATAAATATTTTACCAGTTTGGACTTACTTAAAGGCTTTCACCAGATATCATTAGAAGAAGATAGTATCCCATACACAGCCTTCAGCACAGCCAGGGGACATTATGAATTTTTACGGATGCCTTTTGGTTTACGTTGTGCTCCTATAACATTTACAAGAATGATTAACATAGTGTTTGGAGACTTGTTAGGGGATATATTGCATGCCTATATGGATGATCTTGTAATCTTTTCCAACACCTTAGAGGAACATCTACGTAAGTTAGAACTAGTACTACAGAGATTAAGACAACATAACTTAAGGGTAAAGATTAGTAAGTGGGAATTTTTCAAAACAGAATTAATATATTTGGGTTTCATGGTGTCAAGCCAAGGTCTTAAAGTAGTCCATGATAAGGTGTCGGCTATACGTAATTTTCCCATACCTACTAATGTCAAGGGAATACAGCAATTTCTGGGTTGTAGTGGATATTACAGGCGTTTTATACGCAACTATTCAATAATAGCCGCTCCTTTAACTGATCTTACGAAGAAGGGCGTAGATTTCATATGGTCTGAGCAACATCAACAGGCGTTTAATACTTTGAAAGATGAACTGTGTAGTTCTCCTATCTTAAAATTTCCTGACTTCGGTAAGGAATTCTTCATTGCAACAGACGCCTCAGACTTAGGAGTAGGAGGGGTATTGCTTCAGCAATATGATAAACAGTTTTTCCCGATAGCTTTCTATTCTCGAAAATTGAGAACTTCCGAAAGTAAGTATGCAGTAATAGACAAGGAAGGACTAGCTATTGTTAATTCGCTAGTGCATTTTAAGTTCATAATTTACGGTTATCCCGTTAAGGTTCTTACTGACCATAAACCACTAACAGAGTTCTTTAAAGGCTTCAATCACAGCCCTAAACGAACTCGGTGGCATTTAATCATTCAAGATTTTGGCGCAAGAATCGGGTATTTACCTGGGAAAGCAAATATCATTGCGGATGCATTATCACGCAACCCCGTGTCATCTTGTACGGAGTCTTTAGCTGAATTAATAGATATATCAACATCCATGCCTATTGTAAAAACAATATCTGAACAAGAAGATTTAGGCTGGAGTGCTGAATTGTTACAGACTGAGCAAAGAAAAGATCAGAAAATAGAAACAATTATAAATGCTTTGAAAGGCAATCATAAAGAAAAAGAATATATAAAGTATAAGCAGCAGAATTATGTAATCAAAGATAATATTCTGTGTAGGACTGTGACAAGGAAAACCCGCAATACACCACATGTAACTAACGACCAGGTAGTAGTACCAAACTCACTTGTTTCCACTGTCCTGAATTGGTTGCATTCAAATCCATTACATGGACACCCTGGGTTCTCATTAATGTCACAGAAAGCCAAATCATTGTTTTATTGGCATACAATGCTTACAGATATAAAAAGACACATAGCTAATTGTCGCACATGTCAGGAAAACAAAGGGCATACGAAAACACCTGTTAGCTTAGGAACTTATCCTGTTCCCAATCAACCCTTTGAAAGAATACATTTAGATTTGTTAACAGGATTTTACGAGTCAGACAGAGGGAATAAGCACCTCTTAGTAATTATAGATGCTTTAACTCGATATACAGAACTAATAGCGCTTAAAACTAAAACTGCGATTGAATGCGCTAGGAAGTTTTACGAGTGTTACATTTGTAAACATGGAATTCCACACATGATAATCTCAGACTCGGGTGGTGAATTTAATAATCACTTTCTTATCTCATTGTGTGAATTCCTCAACATAAAGAAGGTTAATACCATGATATATCACCCAGAGTCGAATGGGCTAGTGGAAAGAGCAAATAGGAAGATATTAAATATATTAAGGGTAACACTAGGGGGATCAGACCCCAACTGGGATATTGCAATACCGGCGGCACTGAGTACTCTGAATCATTCATATCATATATCAATTAAAATGTCACCGCATGAAGCATTGTATGGTACCCCAGTTAGAACACCTTTCCATGTATTAACGCCTACAACTAATCTATCAAATCCTTTAAAAGAATGTATAAATGCAAGTATAAGTCGATATGATATCCTTCGAAAGAATTTAGAAGAATCACAAATCATAATGAAAAGGAATCATGATAAAATAGCGAAACCAACTAAAACATATACCGTGGGTGATAACATCTATATTCAAATCAATGTCAGAAAAGGGCTCAACTATAAACTAACACCTAAGTTTGAAGGCCCATTTAACATTTTGGAAATATTAACGGCCAATAGGTTTAGAATTCAAAACGTAGCCCAACCCACGGATGAGAGAATAGTACCATTGTCTCACATAAGAAATTAAAAAGAAGTGAGGAAAAATTTTGATTTTTGTAACTAAAAAGTTTTCTTTTTAATACAGGAGTAATTACATATATTTTTTCTCGTTACAGGTTTCCAAGATGAATTTTTTGTTGTTGGGAGTGATATTGTTCGCTCAGACATTTTTTTCGTATGGGATGAGTTCTAAGACTAAGAATATATATTTTAAATATGGAAATATAGTTGAAAGACAAGAAGACATTTTTATTACATCAACCAACGTAATTGTCGAAGTGCATATGCAAGCAATTTTTCTTCAAGAGAATGATGTCACTAGCTTAAGAACCGCCATTTCAAGGTTTTCTGCATCATTGGATGAGTTGCATAGGAGACATTTTCATTTGACTACTAAGAGTTTGCTTCGATCAACATTAAAAGTTGCAGAGATGCTATCTGATGACTTAAAAAATAAGACTGGAGAGACAGGATCTTTGGCTTATGACCTTTTGATGTGGACTGTAGGACACGAACAAAAAGAAAGACGGAATCCGTTCATTTATGCTGCATTAAGCATCTTTGGGTCTGTTGCAAGTTTAGGTTTAGGACTTTCCAATCGTCTTAAAATTAGTAATCAAAATAAGAAAATTGAGTTCTTGACTCATAAAGATGAATTGATTATGTCAGAACTAAGGGATCAGTTAGCTTCAATCAATAAAATTATGGATTTGTTAAATGAACATTCAGATAATATCGTTCAAATTATGGAAGTACAGGATTTGTTAGCAACATTAACGTATTATGATTCAAAGATAGATCACATACATAACAGAATTGCACATTTCATTGAGAAATCCAAGGATTATGTAGAAGCTATCACGTTAGCAACTAAAGGTGTATTGTCGCCCCATTTGTTGCCTATACGTTACTTAAAATTAGTTCTGGAGAACACTAGGGATAAACTAGGCTATGTTCCTTTGTTAGACGAACATAGGTTAGAATTTTATTACAGCCTAATTACAGTAAACGTAGATAATAACAAGATTAGGATTACAATTCCCTTTGATTCTTCTGATGCCTGGCAATCTTACAGGATATCACCATTTCCGACTTTCATGACGAATCACTCAAATCCAGTAATATCCAGTTTGACAGGACACGTATTGATTTCCCCAGACAAGGAAACATATACGGTCATTAAAGACTTAAATCAATTAACTCACTGTTCAGACGCAATGGATAGAAAAATATGTACAGCTGACTCATTTGAATTCCGTAAAAACTTGATGGATTCATGCGAGTTAGGAATAGTGCTAGACGGTGCTCTCTCCCATACAGGTGAAAATTGTCTGGATAAGCTTTATCCCTTTGACAATAAAGAATTCAATTGCAGACTAAATAATGGCTCGTGGATACGATACGACAAGGACGGCTTCAATGTATCATGCCCTGACGGATCCACATCATTTAACCACATCTTCGTCGCAGCAGATGGCTGTATCGGGACTTCCCCGAATTCCATGGTGACTGGCCTACGGACAATCATCAGAGAACGTGCTTACTTCGCGAACTTCACGTGGACCTCTACAACGCCCGCACTTCCTCTCCCCTATAAAGGAAGTGTGGCGAAACACTTAAAGAAACTTACCGAAAAGGACCACCTGTCGCCGACTTACACAGAGATTCTTCAACCTATATTACTAGCAGGTTTATTTGGAACGGCGTTAATTTTTATCGCCGTGAACATCCTTGTTTGGCGTAGGTTACGGCACAGCAAGCAGCTACAAAGGAACGAGTTGAATAGCCCTGACAATACCCCTTACCTGATACAATTCAAAGCTGTATGAGTGGCCACCTCATTCGCTAAGGGAGTAATTTGTCAGGATGATGTTTGTATGAAAAGCTGACTAGTACGCTAGTAATATGTAATTAAAGAAATTCTCTACATTTGCATTGTTTAAAATACATTTAAAATAACATTTAAAAAAAATAAATAAAATAAAAAAGGATATAAATCATTTTTTTCTCTCGGCATCTAATAAAAATATATAAGCCGGAATGTTAAAAAAGAAAAGAGAAAAAAAAAAAAAAGAAAAAAAATATAAGATATATAACAGAATCTATGGGCATCTAATAAAATGTATCAGCCCTATATATAAATATATATATATATATGTACGAAACCGTGGTACGTGTACGTACCAGGAATTCGTATTTGTGCACTGAATATTGAGTATCTTGTTTCTGACAAAGGTAACAATTATTCTTTATCAAGTTACCGAATCATTTGTAAGTCAGAATTTGTTTTGTTTTTTGGTACCATGTAATCATTTGCTAGCAATGTACCATATATGTGATCTTGGTTTTATCATGCATTTTTCTTTTTGCTTTGGTAATATCTTTTTTGTATGCATTATTGTTATTAGTTTTGATGTGCCTATTTGGACATTCGTCCTCAGTTGGATATAGCTAGTTTTGGACAATGAATGATACGTATGTCCAGTCACACCTAATAACCATGTTTCGGCTTGTTGTTAAATTTTTGTAAAAAAATTGAGATAGCTGGCCGAGCTTATGTAATATTTAGAATAGTAATATTACATGTTTAAAACAAATGACGTAATATGTCATGTTGGTTGGAAGAGCTGGCCGTGAGATTTGCTATGGTCAACTCAAATTGTGTACAGGATGTAAGATGCTAAGTTGTCATTCTTTCTTAGTGTCAACACATTAACTCTTCGTGTGAAAGTTTGTGACGTCACCGGATGCAGGTGTCTTCCGATTCCGTCACGTGTCTAAAGTAAACCAAGCATACGATATCTGTGATATCGATAATTTGTTCAGTTCTTATCTAAACTTCACCAGAATTGGTCATGTGGACCAACACAGCTTCCTCCAGTGATGGAGATGTTTAACTCAGTTGTTTATATACAATAAAACTTAAAAACCACTAAGATGTGTTCAATAAACCATCTAAATTACATCTGAAAACAACTCATACTCAAATGTGTGCTTAAGACAGTAGCACACCAATATATATATATATATATATATATATATATATATATATATATATATATATATATACAGTATTATATATATATATATACATACATATATTTATACACACAAACATATATATATATATATATATATATATATATATATATATATATATATATATATATGATAAGACGCATGTTTGAGGTCAGTGAAAACCTAAAATTATTACCATAATAACCGAAAAATATGATCAGTTTGATCTGAAAAGGGTCCTGAAAAATACTCCGGAACTAAAAGGTGTATTAACTGACCTACTGAGGTCAACCTTCACATTTCGTTACATAATAGGATCGGGTTTATTTTTTTCATAAAACTTAACATGAAAAAAGAGGTTCCATTTTCCAATCTTTTTTTTTTCTTTTTTTTTCTTTATCTGAAATGGAGCGTGGGCGGAAAATAGAGATCGTTGAGAAATGAGTAAGTGTGGGAGTGGATACGAAGGTTTTTTGTTTACGAGGTCTGTCAACTTAGGAAGCTCAACACTGACACGAATCTTTTTCTTCCTTCTACTCTCTATTATTTGAGCTTTGGAGAGACCCTGGCGTAAACAAGACATATCGTCACCATAAGTCAGTCTGTCGTCCGGTTGCTAAAATCTCTTTTTTTCCCAATTTCTTTAAGTAATTGTTTTCTCTTTCTGAAGAAGTGATTGTATGGAAGTTGCCAATGGTACTGAGGAATTTATGTGAGGATTATAGCAATACAAAAAAAAAAAAAAAAAAGGGAGTTAACGAAAATTATTTAAATGAAGGATTTGGACATTTAGATAGTAAAAGTATCTTTTGTGGACCTCGCATTTATTCTAATGTCTCAAAGAAACTCTTCGCATATTGATTGCATTTGATTTAATGTTTTAATAATATAGGTAAAAATTATCAAAACTTTACATGAGAGTGACTGTTTTTTTTTTCAAACTGAATGTTCTTTTCTTTCCTCGGTTGAATAAACTTCTCCAGTAGTTTAAAAAATCTGTAACAAAGAAAAGAATTTTATACTTATAAATTATTCTAATATACTTGTAAAGAGTTATTTAATGAAAACTTTCAGAGTTCCCGGAAATTTACGCAATTATTATTTCATATCGAATCAAGACTTGGCAAACTATTCAAGAAGTAAATGACCGTTGATACCAAGTTACAATTCTTTATAAATCTCTATGAAACAACATATAGTGTTGAAGAATTTACATATACTTTACTTTCTTAATGGCCGTTAATGGTAAAGATTGTGGATGTTGTTTTTTTCAGAGGAAATATAGTTCATTTTTTTGCTCCCAACTAAATTACAGTTTTGGCTAAACAAATTACGTAATTACAGCTAAAACATTCAATGCGGGAACCGACCTTTAGTATTTTTCAGGCGCTAAATGTTAAACACTGAAATCTTATATGAATTTAAGGTTTTGTTGGGGTGGCCGATGTGGTAACGTCCATGACTGGTGAATGCCAGACTGGGGCTCAAGTCCCGCTCAAACTCGTTAGTGTCTTTGGTCGCTGCAACCTCATCATCCTTGTGAGCTAAGGATTGGGGTTTGAAGGAGCCTACAGGTCTATATGCTGACTCATCAGCAGCCATTACCTGGCCCTCCTTGGTCCTAGCTTGCGTGGATAGAAAGCTTGGGAGCCGATCATATGTATATATGGTCAGTCTCTAGGGTATTGTCCCGTTCGATAGAACAATGTCACTGTCTCTTGCTTCTGCCATTCATGAGTGGCCTTTAAACCTTTAAATCTTTAAATTACCACTAAGAATTAATATCTATCCTGGATGCACCAGTGAATTACACATATAACAATGTAAACCATTGTGATGTAATTTTTCCTAAAGTTAATTAATTCTAAATGATTGTGATAGACATAAAGCAATACAATGATTATTAAATCCCATAGAGACAGGATGAAATTGTTAATTAATAGCTTAAGATAGTAAAATATTCTCTACGTATCAAATGCATTTGGATATCATATCTTGTGTGTGTGTTTGGGTGTGTGTGTTGTGTGTACTTTTTCAACATTTAGCCAACTCCCCTAACAAGGGATGGCTAGAAATAAAGGAAGTCCTAATCATAATTATTCTTCCTTTGTTTGTCTCAAGCTTTTAAATCCACCATAACCAAAGACTTGTCTAAAAAGTAGGAATCTTCGACACTTACACGTTTAGAGCCTTTATTAATCCTCCTTTGTCATATTTTCTTAAACTTAATTTAGCTTTGCTGTTTACAAAGCCTGAGTGTATTACCTAAGAGTTTACGCATATACCGCGTGTCATGTGACAAAAAATGTTCTGCTGGAAATGGAAACTTGAAATATAGATAATTGAACGTTGATATGTATATTGGAGGGAAGAAATCAGCTGATTTATATAATTATTTCACAGTAAACAAAATGGATCATGTTTATATGGAACAGTTGAATTAGAGGATAGAAAAGCATAGGAGATTGTAGGAACGGTACAACAGATAGGAAAAAGACTTGAGTTGTTTAAATAAGATAAGGTGGAGTAGAAGTCATAATATCGGAATCAATGGGATGTCCTGAAAGCAAGAACCCATGTTTGGCCACAAGGAATCAAGCAATCTTCACCAACAACAACAACGTCAAAAACTCTGTTCATCATACGATAATTGAATTGTTAGTTAGCTAGTAAGGCAGTTAGTCAATTGTAAATGTAGTTACTGATTATCAGGATATCATGATTGTTTTCACTTGTATATTTTTTTACAAGTAAAAACGACGACTAAATATTTGTGATTTCCGATTACACCTCTCGGGATACCCCTTCTCACCAAGGTATGACTTGCCATAGGGTGATGATAAAAAAGATAATACAGAACAAAAACATGGCTGAAGAAATAATGATGCGACAGACCTCCATGTTATAGGGGGAAAGATTACAATAATCAGAAGAAGTAGAATGAGAATTTCGTCGTATGGATGTAGATGAAAGAGAAAGTGAGTGCACGGGGTACTCAAAGAACTCATATAATCCACTAAGAGTTGAACCTCCACCTGCTTTAAATCCTTAATCAACCACCAGTCACAGATGATAGAGATATATAGCCCATTGATGAGACCAGTGTCTGATATGTGGGAGCTCAGACGACAAGAGGAAGCAAGGCTTGTGAGATCAGAGATAAAAATACTGAGGTGGATTATGGGAATATCACTCGTGGATTTATTGGAAAATGGAATAAAAAGAATGGCAGACGTAGTGAAGATTAAAGGGATAATAAGTGTCACTACTGGGATGGTCTGGTCACGGGTTGAGAATGATTTGTAAGAAGGCAGTGAGGAGGGCTTGGGAGGAACCTGCTAGGGGGAGAAGATCGTAAGGGAAGCAAAGAATCAGATGGCGTAATAAATCAAAAGATGATATGGAGAGAAGAGGTTCGTGGAAGTGGATGCCTTTGATGGATGGCATTGGAGAGGGGCATCGGGCAACCGACCCCTTAATGTAGGGATAACGGTGGGGAATAAGAAGAGTCATACGTGTTAGATCTCTACGTCAAAACTTTTTATTGATATAATTTCATTACATCAAGGACGAATTTTCCCCAACCGGTATAAAACCTGTTCAAAATATCGTCATTTCCTTCCTACAGTGACCTTCAAGCTTTATTGAGACCCAATAACTTTCGTACTGGACTCTCTCACATCCTCTGTCTTGCTCAAATAAAGATCATTTTAGTCCTCAAATTGCATGGTATGTGGACCCTTCACTGTTACGAGGGTGTCCTTTAATCACACAAGAAAAACATATTTTATCTTATATTACTCAACCTACTTTTCAAAAGTATTTTTAATAGCAAAATCTAGCTCGTCCTACGCACACATTTGATTGATTTCTCTAAATGAATTAAACTAAACTCAATTCTGTAAGAACCACTGTATTTTTAGATCGTATAATCATTAATGTTATTTCAAGACACGCAGTTAATGATCTTTTAGGAAATATAACGCAACAGTGATCGACAGTATAGCACTGTCACTTCTTCTTTTTTATTGAAATGCAATGGACTGCAATAAAACGGTCATAATAATAATGAAATAAATTACAAAATAGAATATTCTGATTGAATGACGTCAGGTACAAATAGCCATCTGAAGTTTCAGGAAAGTTGCAATGGAGTCTGATACAGCAGAGTGTCAACATGCGACAGAATGTAAATTTCAGTAGTGTGTGTGTGCGACTCCCTTCCTCCGTCCACCTCCGGTTTAATCACCGTTTGTTTGGCCAGTCGTTTCCTAACTTTACAAAAAAACATTACGAAAGTACAGTACTTTACATAAATTTCCTTTTCATAGTATGTGTATTAGTGTCCATATTACTAGTCATATATATATATATATGTATATATATATATATATATATGTATGTATATACATATATATATATATATATATATATATATATATATATATATATATATATATATATATAGGCGCAGGAAGAGAAGGTAATGATGATACGTTTTATATATATATATATATATATATATATATATATATATATATATATATATAAGCACATACTCTCTCTCTCTCTCTCTCTCTCTCTCTCTCCCTCTCTCTCTCTATATATATACATACATATATATATATATATATATATATATATATATATATATATATATATATGTAAATATCACCCACGAACGGCATTTAATACCGAATTCTATCTCGGGAATATATATCCACTTGGAATTCATTTTATGGTAACAGCTTCTGGCCGGGTGGAGATTCGAACCCCCACCTGTGCGGCTTGAAACTATGCCTACAGTGACTCTACCGAGTGAGCTATCAAGAGAGAATAAAAGTTTATGGCAAATCTCCGTACATATTCCTATCGAATTTAGCAATCTGTTCATAGATTTGAAATAAACCTATCTCGACAATGATAGCTGAATCGTGAGTTTGTAACACGTGGTTATTTTAAATGAACATATATCACAAGCACACGTGATTTAAATCAATGTAAATATCACCCACGAACGGCATTTAATACCGAATTCTATCTCGGGAATATATATCCACTTGGAATTCATTTTATGGTAACAGCTTCTGGCCGGGTGGAGATTCGAACCCCCACCTGTGCGGCTTGAAACTATGCCTACAGTGACTCTACCGAGTGAGCTATCAAGAGAGAATAAAAGTTTATGGCAAATCTCCGTACATATTCCTATCGAATTTAGCAATCTGTTCATAGACTTGAAATAAACCTATCTCGACCATGATAGCTGAATCGTGAGTTTGTAACACGTGGTTATTTTAAATGAACATATATCACAAGCACACGTGATTTAAATCAATGTAAATATCACCCACGAACGGCATTTAATACCGAATTCTATCTCGGGAATATATATCCACTTGGAATTCATTTTATGTTAACAGCTTCTGGCCGGGTGGAGATTCGAACCCCCACCTGTGCGGCTTGAAACTATGCCTACAGTGACTCTACCGAGTGAGCTATCAAGAGAGAATAAAAGTTTATGGCAAATCTCCGTACATATTCCTATCGAATTTAGCAATCTGTTCATAGACTTGAAATAAACCTATCTCGACCATGATAGCTGAATCGTGAGTTTGTAACACGTGGTTATTTTAGATGA
>NC_090754.1:35817416-35829916 GCF_036898095.1 Palaemon carinicauda | reverse complement strand
CATACCATCACCATTACCATTATCTGAATTCCTGTCATACTTTTGAACACTATAAAACATTAACCAGGGGCACTATTCGGTGTATTTGTAGGTCAAAAGGAAAGTGAACCGCAACCAGAGAGAAGGATCCATTGTAGTACAGTCTGGCTAATCAAAGGACCCCCATAACTCGCTATCTAATTTCTCTTCCTCTTGTTTTGTTAAAGTTTATATAGTTTATATAGGAGATATTTATTTTAATGATGTCACTCTTAAGATATTTTATTTTTCCCTTTTTCCTCTCCTCACTGGGCTATTTTCCTTGTTGGAGCCCCTGGGCTTATACCATCCTTCTTTTCCAACTAGGGTTGTAGCTTAACAAGTAATAATAATAATAATGATAATAATAATAATAATAATAGAGAGTTACAGGGTCCTTTGACTGGCCAGACAGTACTACATTGGATCCTTCTCTATGGTTACGGTTCACTTTCCCTTTGCCTACACATACACCGAATAGTCTCGCATATTCTTTGCAGATTCTCCTCTGTCCCCCATGCACCTGGCAACACTGAGATTACCAAACAACTCTTTTTCACCCAAGGGGTTAACTACTGCACTGTAATTGTTCAGTGGCTACTTTCCTCTTGGTAAGGGTAGAAGAGACTCTTTAGCTATGGTAAGCAGCTCTTCTAGGAGAAAGACACTCCAAAATCAAACCATTGTTCTCTAGTCTTGATTAGT
This sequence comes from Palaemon carinicauda, assembly GCF_036898095.1. Taxonomy (NCBI): domain Eukaryota; kingdom Metazoa; phylum Arthropoda; class Malacostraca; order Decapoda; family Palaemonidae; genus Palaemon; species Palaemon carinicauda. The sequence goes on along the minus strand of NC_090754.1, from coordinate 35,829,193 downwards.
GCCATAGTCTCTGTACCAAGGTCTTCCACTGTCTTGGGTTAGAGTTTTCTTGCTTGAAGGTACTCTCGGGCACACTATTCTATTTGATTTATCTTCCTCTTGTTTTGTTAAGTTTTTATAGTTTATAGAGGAAATATCTATTTTAATGTTGTTACCGTTCTTGAAATATTCTATTTCCTCTCCTCCCTGTTGTGGGCCCTGGGCTTATAGGATCCTGTTTTTCCAACAAAGGTTGTAGCTCAGCAAGTAATAATAATAATAATAATAATAATAATAATAATAATAATAATAATAATAATTAATCCGTGTAGTCAGCATTACTACATTATCGAACGAAGCATTTGACAAATAAAACTAATATACAGTATCTTTTGTCTATTGTGATTTGTCAAACAGCAAATAAAGTGTTCATATATATATATATATATATATATATATATATATATATATATATATATATATATATATATATATATATATATGTGTGTGTGCATGTGTGTGTACAGTATATATATAAATATATATATATATATATATATATATATATATATATATATATATATATATATATATACTGTACACACACATGCACACACACACACACATATATATATATATATATATATATATATATATATATATATATATATATATATATATGTATATATATATAATCCACAATTGCAAGCATAAAAAGTGAAATGCGTTTCGATGAACCACAATTTTAGTAGTTTTTTTTTTTTTTTTTTTTTTTTTTGCTTTTGTGATTAATATGACAACGATGCTACAGTTCTAGTCTTCATAAATAACTGTAATTTTCAATTATTCATGGTATTCTCAAAGAAAGTATATATATATATATATATATATATATATATATATATATATATATATATATATATATATATATATTTGCACACCTGCGTATACCTAATACACAGAATGAAGAAACTTCTGAAGCGTAAAATAACTTCGCAGGTGCGTTGGAGGAACACTAATTTGGGATCCAAGTTTGAGTTGAACATTAGTTTAACACAAACTTGAAGACAAATTATTCGGTTAAGTAATCAGTCGATAAGCCATTTATAGATTGATTTATATTCATACCATCACCATTACCATTATCTGAATTCCTGTCATACTTTTGAACACTATAAAACATTAACCAGGGGCACTATTCGGTGTATTTGTAGGTCAAAAGGAAAGTGAACCGCAACCAGAGAGAAGGATCCATTGTAGTACAGTCTGGCTAATCAAAGGACCCCCATAACTCGCTATCTAATTTCTCTTCCTCTTGTTTTGTTAAAGTTTATATAGTTTATATAGGAGATATTTATTTTAATGATGTCACTCTTAAGATATTTTATTTTTCCCTTTTTCCTCTCCTCACTGGGCTATTTTCCTTGTTGGAGCCCCTGGGCTTATACCATCCTTCTTTTCCAACTAGGGTTGTAGCTTAACAAGTAATAATAATAATAATGATAATAATAATAATAATAATAGAGAGTTACAGGGTCCTTTGACTGGCCAGACAGTACTACATTGGATCCTTCTCTATGGTTACGGTTCACTTTCCCTTTGCCTACACATACACCGAATAGTCTCGCATATTCTTTGCAGATTCTCCTCTGTCCCCCATGCACCTGGCAACACTGAGATTACCAAACAACTCTTTTTCACCCAAGGGGTTAACTACTGCACTGTAATTGTTCAGTGGCTACTTTCCTCTTGGTAAGGGTAGAAGAGACTCTTTAGCTATGGTAAGCAGCTCTTCTAGGAGAAAGACACTCCAAAATCAAACCATTGTTCTCTAGTCTTGATTAGTGCCATAGTCTCTGTACCAAGGTCTTCCACTGTCTTGGGTTAGAGTTTTCTTGCTTGAAGGTACTCTCGGGCACACTATTCTATTTGATTTATCTTCCTCTTGTTTTGTTAAGTTTTTATAGTTTATAGAGGAAATATCTATTTTAATGTTGTTACCGTTCTTGAAATATTCTATTTCCTCTCCTCCCTGTTGTGGGCCCTGGGCTTATAGGATCCTGTTTTTCCAACAAAGGTTGTAGCTCAGCAAGTAATAATAATAATAATAATAATAATAATAATAATAATAATAATAATAATTAATCCGTGTAGTCAGCATTACTACATTATCGAACGAAGCATTTGACAAATAAAACTAATATACAGTATCTTTTGTCTATTGTGATTTGTCAAACAGAAAATAAAGGACAAAATTCACCAGGTCCATAATTGCAAAAATGATTTACAGGCTGTGGTGTTACACATGGCCTGTAATTAACGTTTATAAAATTGCGTCCTGCGCCATAATATATCAGTGCCAGACCTCTCCGAGTTAAGTGGGGCGTGTTAAGCTGTCACTCCATAATGAATAGATTTTATTTTCAGGTTTTATTGGACGGATGATTTTTCTCTTTATCAATCTTTTTATAAACTGGGCCTGTGTTTAAATTAGTTTTTGTTTCTTTGGATTATTATCTCCTTTTTCCTCTATACTGTGAAGTTTATCTTTTAGCAGGATTTCGGCGAATATTGTACAGAAGATGTGGTTCTCAACAGCCAACAGGTCACATTAGTGTGTCACTTTTTAAGAAAAAGAAATATTGGCAGCTGGTTCATCCTTGTTTCCCGTAGTATTCTTAACCCTAATGAACTTTGCTTCCTAAGTAATTAGCCACAAGAATCAGTACAACCCCTCATAATTAGATACATGAATGAAGTGACTTATTTTATTAACAGTTAAAGGACGACTTTTTATTGAAAAATATTATCGAATTTCCCAAAATTTATTATCCTTAAACAAGAAAGACAACCCTTTATTCAATAAACCTAATATGAATATAACATTTTCTCTCATTTTCTAAAGAGTTATTCATATTTTTCTTTCAGTGACCATATACACAATAAAAGTATTAAACAGAAGCACAACAAAGACAAAATAAGAAAAAAATATATTAATGTTTATTCCATAATGATACCCAGAATTTGTTCAGAAGGTGCGGAAATATCCTCAGTTATGTTTGTGTTTGTAGTTATTAATGCGTTCTTACGGTGTTTTTCGGCGTTTTAGGAAGTTTTTCGGCGTTTAATTCGGTGTTTTTCGGCGTTTTCGGACGTTTTTAGGCGTTTATTAACCGCTCACTTTATAAATTCATTACAAATGGCAAGAAAACTTCATTGAATAAAGGAGGGCCGATATGAAGACCACCAACAAAGACCTCGTAAAAGGGAGATCAAAGACTACCATTGTCATTACCAATATCAAGTTATCAGCTTTTCGTACATTGGACCGTAGCGCCCGTTCAACCCCCCCCCCCCCCCCCCCCCCGCGTGCTATCAACATTATTACAGATCATGCATAACCTTTCTTGTGCTGAATATGAAACTCCGGGTTACGACCGTAGTTTGGTTGGTAACGTCCAGCAATAAAGAGCAATTGCTGGCCATAGAATATCCATAAAAGGACAAGTCCTCTGTGGATAGGAGTACTGAAAGCCAGATAAAATCACAGAAGAGAGTGACGTAGCTATAACAACGAGGAGACTGTTTTATTAGGTCGTATTGGTCAGTTCATAGTTTGATTGATTTATATCAATCTGGCGTTATGGCAATAAGGGTCACCGACTCTGAGAATATCTATTTGCTGAGTTGATATACCATACAAGAGTTAAAAAATATTTGTTCTAATATATTTATAAAAACTACTCAATGTAATTTATACATTCAGCCATTAGAACTATAAACACCATCGTATCTAAAATACTAATATATATATATATATATATATATATATATATATATATATATATATACATATATATATATATATATATATATATACATATATATATATATGTGTGTGTGTGTGTGTGTGTGTGTGTTTGTATGTGTGTGTACATGTGTGTATATATATATAAATATATATATATATATATATATATATATATATATATATATATATATATATATATATGCGTGGGTGTATTTATATACATTTTATAATGTATCATCTATATTATATGAATGATTAAGATTTGTGCCTTGACCATAATGAAATGTGAAGTGTATCCCCTGATATATGTCGACTGAATGAGGAAAAATAATGAAAATAAAACATAATTCTGAGCAGTAAATTCGAAAGATGAATTTGTACCTTGAATATTTCTCATTTTGTCTTTTCTCGTTTAAATGTTTATCTATACAGTTTTTTTTTTCCTATCAAGATTTTTCTTTCGTTCATGTTCATCAACGTTTGACATTCCTGAGTCAGGAATTTCTTAATTACAATATTATTTTCTTATAAATTCCCACTATCCTTAAATGTAATCGATATGTTTCTTAATTGTCAATTAAGATGTTCTACCGAGTGCAGTTACTGGCATCGAGGAAATAAATTAATATCTATGGTTTCCAAAAGAGAAAAAAACAGCAGACAAAACCCTCTTTTGACACCCCCCCCCGAAAAAAAAATGAAAAATGACAATACTTTGAAATTGCTGTCTTATGGTAACGAAATCCAAGCCAACCCAGGTATCAAGTTCAATTAGGTCTGACAACATTGGCTGCCTCAGAATCTCTTTAGGTAAAGGCAGGATTTTGGTGGCCTATTGGAAACGTCCCTTCTTGGTAATCAGCCAGACTGGGGTTCGAGTCCCACTCAACCTCGATAGTGATTTGTAGTATCTGCAACCTAACCATCCTTGTCAGCTAAGGATGGGGTGTTTGTGCCAATAAGTCTAACTGCTGAGTCATCAGCAGTCATTACCTGGTCCTCCCTGATCCTAGCTTGGGTAGAGGAGGGTTGGGCGCTGATCATATGTATATTGACTCTACAAGTCCTAACTTTTTTGGAGAAAGGGCTTGTTGCTGATCATATGTTTGTATGGTCAGTTTCTAGGGCATTGTCACTGTCCCTCACACTGACAAAAAGGGGTAATCATTAAGAAAATTTCCCCATAAAAGACGTTGTGTCGCATTTCGACCTATTGATTATGATGAACCTCTCTTTCGGATTTACAGCCCCTAAAAATCAAATCAATTCCTGGATATGGGGAAACGCAGCCTCATAAAGGGATTGACTGACATTACCCGAAGAGGATATAAGCCCTTGGGTGTTCCATGATTTTATTGTCATGGATAAAGGCCTCTCTCATCTCGTTTATTCTCATCTCAAGTATCGGACCATTCTCATTATCTGGACGTTTATTTTCCTTTGATGCCGAAAGCGTCAGTTATTACACATCCGAAATTTTGATTTAAATGTGTACTTCGTTTTTATGTCATATTTTGTTTACAGAGAGGAAAATAAAAAATCAAAGACTAGAGTTCTCATAGTTTTAAGTTTTTATTTCAAAAGTAGATTTTTTGAAAGCTACTTAATTTTTATAAGGACATGGCTTTTATGGTTTTAAATTGAATTTCCCTTTATCCTTTATTTATAATAAAAAAAAGAAAATATCACTGGCAATGACCTTAGATGTCAGAATGCCATAAAACTTAAAATCAATCAATTAATCATAGTTTTGAGTCACGAGAACGACTCAAAATAAGACGGCTTGGTCGATTCCATCATGGAACCGATTCTATTGAATTAAGGAAAAGTATTAGGATAAAATTTTATCAGTAATATTTCTATGCTAAATTTATCATCAAATGCAGATTATACATTACAAGGAAATCCTAATTTTAACCTATTCAATATGAATTTTATTCGACTCAAAAAACCATTTCACTAAATATGTAGCAAAGTCATTTTAGGTGAGCAAAAACTTAAACAGCAACTAATTATAAAAGAAATATAGACAGGTTTTTTTTTTTTTGGATTTCTAATAATATCCCCAACAACATATCAAAAGCCTTGAAGAATCTAAGGATAGGAAGGTTCCATATCGGCTGCCATTTTGGATTTACTCTCGAAATCTATAAAATGTTATTCCAATTTACTTAAAATAAATATCGAATAGATATTTTTTTATCAGACATGCTCTTATAAGCCATTGAAAATATTCTTACAAATAATAAGCTTCAGAAAGGTATATAGTATGTTTGTTGGGGTCCTTTTCTTCATCATAAACGAAGCTGATTTTTTTTCATTTGTTACTCTTGTTAATGTTTATTCTTTTACTTCCCATGATTATTGAGGGCTGGTGTAATGATTATGGCTGGGAATGAACTTTGGAAATGTATCCTTTGTGGCCAGACAGTGACATTAAGAAGCCAGGGAAATGAGGAAATCATGAGTAAATGTTATACGAATTCAAGGACAGTACCTTCATTCGATCTATAGGAAAACATGGGAGAATCCAAACAACGTTGAATCATTTGAAACGACAAAACCCGCTGCCTGTGCTTCGATTACAATGGGAACATTTCAATTCAATAAGTATTTCCTATTTTGTGGAAAGGAAGACAAATTCAATGGTAGAATGAAACTAATGATATTTTCCCAGTTCAAACTCCTGCATTGCATGCTACTATTATGAATGTCTGCACCAGTAGGAAACGATGAATGATAAATAAGCATTGGCAAGACTTATATTTACAGAGGGTCTTCCCAGTCGTAGATGCAGTTTACTGCGATTAATGTGGCTTCAAGTACAGAAATGTGTAAGAAAGTACAATAAGCTACGTGCCACTATATTAAACAAATAAAAAGCTGGAAATGAAAGACCGACCACAACAGGTGGAAATAGCAAATAATTTAAATAATGGCGAAGACCAAATAACTATACGTGAATTCGTGAAAAAAAAAATAAAAGCCTGTCTGGAGTCTTCTGGTTCAGAATATGACACTAAGTCACGATGTCGTTAATATCAAAACAAAATTTCTATTCCAAAGACTTGCTTAGATTCTAAACAACTGGGCATTATCATATAAGAAGAATGAACTTTGTAGCTATCCAGCATTTTTGTTTGCCAGGAGATGGAGAGAGAGAGAAAAAAGTAAAGTAATATTCAAAACAGAACCAGCGTGGTGCAATCAACATTCGACAATGGAACATTCAAACTATAAAGTCGTTCTTCGGATTAAATGTCTACAGCGGCTTGCTTTTTGTTTACGCCATTTTGGTGTGTGACACAACGTTACAGTTGTTTGGGATTGACCAAGGCAAAGGTTCAACGAAAATTGTGAAAAATACACAATTTGTGGGCTATGCTGCAGTATTCAATAATGCAAACAGTCTGAAAAAAGACATAATTACTGCCGGAAAAATGCCACTGGTGCCATGTATGGAGGAAGACATTTGATACCTTGGGTGAACTATAATACGAAGGGGGCAAGGAATAATATGGTTCAAACTGTTCAAAACCAGTCAAGTTCACCGACTTCAGCAGCTACTAAATTCCATACTTTGTAGGTCAATTACGAAGTTCAGGATTGGTAAGGTATTATATTCCGTTAACCTGAGGATTAAGGTTAGCAATTACAGGGCGGTCAACACTGACGTTCAACGACCACCACCGGTTCTTCTCGATGCCATAAGATGTAAATGCAAGACAGATTGTAGTACGTCCAGGTTCTCATGCAAAAAAACATGGTTTGGAATATTTATCAGATTTCAGTGAATGCCATGGTATACTCTGCAGTAACCCCAATATAGAAAAAGTATATGACGTTGGTTTTTTTGGTGAAGGGTGAAATATTTTGAAAATGATAATAATTCTTAAATTGCATTAGTAGTTTTTTTTAAGGAGCGTACAGTAATCTAAACGATTTAATAAAGTTTAACGCAGTTTTCAAATGCACATACCGTATCATTAGATTGTTCACAACTGAGCTACCTTTATTTACAATATTTTATATATATATATATATATATATATATATATATATATATATATATACATATATATATATATGTATATATATATATATATATATATATATATATATATATATGAGACATGATAAAAACAAATTTATGAGCGTTTAATGTTTCCTATTTCAGAAAACTTACCATTGGATATTTATATTAGAAGGTAATTCGAACAATATATTATGCACTCCAAGAGTAAATCCAAGATGGCTGCAAATATGATGGGTTTTCCCATACTTAGATTTTCTACACTTTTTATATTTTGCTTGGATATTATTAAAAGTCTAAAAATCTAGCTTCATTTCTTTTACAATGAGTTTGATGTTTTCCATTAAATGGACTAGATTAATAACAAACTACAAAATGGGTTTCATTCCTCTTTTGGAATAATAATAATAATAATAATAATAATAATAATAATAATAATAATAATAATAATAGCTTTGTCAGTAGAGAATCTTTGTACATTAAATCAAAGACAAGTGTAAAATATCCATGCATTCTTGTAAGATTATTCTCTTAAAATGAACGTAATGATTTTTGTATCCTTAGCATACTAGATTCACCAAAAATGTCTACACTTCCTCAGAACCCTTGAAACCCTATGTAACTAGCTTTGCTTTTTCAAAGGTTACAATTTTGTTGTCCTTCATCGTCACTTTGCTTTTAATATCTTATTTTGCTATTCCATTTTTTGATAATTGAAATTTTATAATATTTAAACTCTTCTCATCTATTTCAACAAATTCCTCTTGTTTTTAACCCCCTCCTTGCCTTTTCTTTTATTGCTAAAAAAAAAAATCGATAGCATTTCGCTTTATAAATTTCTTAGTTTATTTTTTTCCATTTTTTATATTTTATGATATTTAATACCTAAGATTCACGATAAAACGTTTTTTTTTCTCTAAACAATTATAAAATCCATTTAATTCTTGTACATTGTAATTCTAACCACTCTTTTTTATCTTTTTTTTCACTAAGTAATTCCAAGCTCCCAATGAGAAATGTGAGAATAGTACTAATTTCTTTAGTTTAATATAAAATTAGAGCCTTTCGTAACCATTTCTGTTAGGAGAAAATTCCGTTGAGAAAATTCTTTAATGAAATAAGTTTCACACGAGTCCTACCATTTTTTAAATGACCTTAACTTTATTTATATGTACATCGTATACCATACATTGTTTAACGCTATAATAAAAATATGATTTACAAAATCTAAGTTTAGCTTATTCTAACATACTCAACTCTCTCTCTCTCTCTCTCTCTCTCTCTCTCTCTCTCTCTCTCTCTCTCTCTCTCTCTCTTGCATTTTTGACATACTTAACAATGGCCATTAACCTCAGTTATCCCCCCCCCTACAGGCACACAGCAAATTGCTTTGCAGAATCCGCTAATGGCCTTTTCCGTCTTAATTAAGATCTTTCTCCTTTCTTTTAATTATCCTCCATCTCATTTTAGTCTCTGGTTTTAGTCGCTCATTATCTCCATGACCTGGTGTCTCTCGGGGAGAAACTTCTGTCATTTGAAATGTTTGTTGCATTCTTTTGTAAAATATTCATCTTAATCAAAATGATGATTTTTTCTTCGCTGTTCGTTAGCTCTCCTCGAAATTATATATATATATATATATATATATATATATATATATATATATATATATTAACGTATATATATTTCCTAAATTATGGATGCATTATTAAGTTGAAGATTCTAACCTCCATATATATATATATATATATATATATATATATATATATATATATATATATATATATACGCACATATATATATATATATATATATATATATATATATATATATACATATATATATATATATGTATGTATATGTATATATATATATATATATATATATATATATATATATATATATGTATATACATTTCCTAAATTATGGATGCATTATTAATTTGAAGATTCTAAGCTCCATTTTTAATTTCTTAAAAGCCTTCATATCCCCGGTCCTTTGAATGTCTTGCGGGAGCTTGTCATACAATCTTGGAGCTGCATATTTAAAAGCTCTAGAACATAATATAGTCCAGGTTCATCTGTGGTCCAATATTTTCAAACTATCATTTAAAAATATTTATTTTTTCATCTCTAAAAATTCCTACATCGCTAACAACCTGATTGTATTTTCTTCTCTCTTCTGTAATTTAGTTGATTATCAATTACCACTATTTCTTGGCTTCTCTCTTAGCAATCGCTATCACTCGGTTCTTTTCCCTCCTTATTCGTTTATATTCCTCACTAGTTTTGCAGTTTTATCTTCTCCCAACTTTCATCTGGCTATACTCATCTCCTTCACAGCTGTTTGAAGCTTTTAATTCTATTAATATTTTTCTTTTTCATGCTAAACATGTCCTTCAAGACACCTCTGTTGTGTGCTCGTATCACAATCTCTTCCATATCATACCAATCAATAATAATAATAATAATAATAATAATAATAATAATAATAGTTATAATAATAATAATAATAATAATAATAATAATAATAATAATAATAATAATAATAATAACACACCATATCTCTTTAGGCGATTCTTATAATCCATTTACATATTTCTTTTCTCTGGCTCTTTCCAATCTACTTCTGACCTCTCTTGCCTTCTTGCCATTCAACTTTTAAGTTTGGATTCAACCATTCCTAGCTGGGGCTCTTCTATTTCTTATTGCTTTCAGCCTAATATCTGCCACTGCCAGATTATGTGGACCAACAACGTATCAATTTGGAATAGTCTACAATCTACTCACACCCAAACACACACACACATATATGATGTACAGTATTTACGTATACATACATACATATATATAGATATATATATATATATAAATATGCATATATATGTATATGTATAAACATATATATATATATATATATATATATATATATATATATATATATATATATATATATATATATATATATATATGAACATATATCACAAGCACACGTGATTTTAATTAATGTAAATATCACCCACGAATGGCATTTAATACCGAATTCTATCTTGGGAATATATATCCACTTGGAATTCAATTTATGGTAACAGCTTCTGGCCGGGTGGGGATTCAAACCACCACCTGTTGGGCTGGAGACTATGCCTGCAGTGACCATGCCGACTCAGCTATCAAGAGAGACTAAAAGTTTATGACAAGTTCCCGTACATATTCCTGTCGAATTCAGGAATCTGTTCACAGACTTGAAATAAACCCATCTCCACCATGATAGCTGAATCGTGAGTTTGCAACACGTGGTTATTTTAATGAACATATATCACAAGCACACGTGATTTTAATTAATGTAAATATCACCCACGAATGGCATTTAATACCGAATTCTATCTTGGGAATATATATCCACTTGGAATTCATTTTATGGTAACAGCTTCTGGCCGGGTGGGGATTCGAACCACCACCTGTTCGGCTGGAGACTATGCCTGCAATGACCATGCCGACTCAGCTATCAAGAGAGACTAAAAGTTTATGACAAGTTCCCGTACATATTCCTGTCGAATTCAGGAATCTGTTCACAGACTTGAAATAAACCCATCTCCACCATGATAGCTGAATCGTGAGTTTGCAACACGTGGTTATTTTAATGAACATATATCACAAGCACACGTGATTTTAATTATTGTAAATATCACCCACGAATGGCATTTAATACCGAATTCTATCTTGGGAATATATATCCACTTGGAATTCATTTTATGGTAACAGCTTCTGGCCGGGTGGGGATTCGAACCACCACCTGTTCGGCTGGAGACTATGCCTGCAGTGACCAAGCCGACTCAGCTATCAAGAGAGACTAAAAGTTTATGACAAGTTCCCGTACATATTCCTGTCGAATTCAGGAATCTGTTCACAGACTTGAAATAAACCCATCTCCACCATGATAGCTGAATCGTGAGTT
>NC_090754.1:35804916-35812416 GCF_036898095.1 Palaemon carinicauda | reverse complement strand
CTCTCTCTCTCTCTCTCTCTCTCTCTCTCTCTCCGGTAAAAGAGATGCTACTCATATATCAGTCTCAGGTGCACCTAAGTGCCTTAGATGTTCTATCCAACAACTGCCAAGTAAAAAAAAGAAACGGGTTTTCAATTTTACAGCAATCAGTTATACAAGACATTTTCACGTCCGGGATCTAGAAAGAGTGAATTACTGGTGGTGTGTAATGAAGACACAATTCCTTAATGTTCCTGTAACGTGTATCAAGGATTGGGAAAATGGTAGACAGAATAGGTCATAAAATTAGGAAATGCCAAAACGGCTTAAAAGATAACAGAATTAGCTTTGGGAACTTATAAGGAACGTCCAGAATAAAGGGCCTCTTATTTAGCATAGGTGATTGATAGAATGACTTTGAGTTTTCTAGCATCCTGACATCGAGGAGCATTGGTGCCGATATCGTTCGTTATTAATAAAGAATAAAAGGAAATTGAATTTTAAACCATTAAAGTTATCTCATTTTAAAAGTTCAATAGCTTACAGAAGACCTACGTGTGTGAGATAAGAATAAAGGAAATTGAGGATTCTGGGAAAAATAAACGGTAAGGAATATAGCAAGACAGATATGGAAAAAGGAAAAGGATCATGGAAAGAATGAAAAGGAACATGAAAGGTTCTCACAATGATGAAATTACATAAAACAACTAAAATCTGATATAATGGGATCCGCCAAGGGGCAACTTCATTGTAAACTAGAACGGCCACTCGGTAGAGCGTTTACCTTCGTCTATATTATTTTATATATCAAAAGATAGGCAATTAAATTGTGCACATTTTTACACTAGTTTCATGCAAATCGAATAAAAATTGACCACGATATGGTAAAAAGCCGTTTTTGACCTATCATTCCCAAATTCTAATCGAATTGTCCTTGGATCATGGCCAACAATCCTACCAAAATTTAATGAGTTTCGGTCAAATAGTTTTTGAGTTATGCGACCCACAAACACACAGGCAGACATAAAAACAATTAAAATAACCTTCGTAACGAAGTTGGCGAAGGTAAAAAAGAATCATGCATTCTTTGTTTGTTTCCATAAATTACTTAGTTACTATGACATTTCTGTAAAGACTGACGGGACCTTCTTTTTTCTTTTTCTTTTGAGGATTAAGAACCTGATACTAAGGTACAGAATGAAATGTTTTCCGAAAAGGCAACCATTTTGGCTGATGTGTTTGACAGTAAGGAGATTAATAAGGAACTCAATCTTCTTCATTCCTGTTTTCCTTGGGCTAAACTAACTAGTTTAGCTTTTTGATCCGTGAAATTAAATCTCTCTTGATGGACCTTGATGCTTATTGAGACGAAGACCCGAATAGTATTTTCAATTGTTTTTTTATAAAGACCGTTGTTTCTTAGCTCCTAAACTGTCTGTTATTTTCCTCAAGTTAGTAAGAAGAGCTTTCTTTTTGCACTTGTTGGAGAATTAGTAATGTTACTCCACTAGGTCAATGCGTTTGTAGTAGTACTGGCCGGGCTGACTACCGCCTAATTTCAATAAATCCCATTTTATCTAAAGTTTTTGAACGTCTTTTGACAAAATGTCTAAATAGATTTTCTGAAGGTAATCATCTGTTCCCTAGTTTCCAATTTGGCTTTAGCAAAGGTTTTGGAGTATGTGATGCCATTCTTATTATCGCCAATGATGTACAAAAAATTACTTGATTGTGGTCAGGAAATTCGTATGATTGGCCCTGATTTTAGTACTACTTCTGACCGTGTTAATCATGATGCACTTGTTTTCAAAATTACACAGTTGGGAGTAAGTGGGTCTTTCCTTATCATCATTATTGAATTTTTAAGTAATATATAGAAAAGGCCTGTTGTTAGTGGGTACCATAGTGAACATAGGCATGTGATATCTGGTGTTTGTCAGTGTATTGTTCTTGATCCCTTATTTTACTTACTATATACAGGTAGACATGATATGTGGTTTGGCAAAGAAAACAAACTCGTTACATATGCAGATGATGCTACTCTCTATGCATCAATTTAATTTCCTGAATGTAGATCTGGTGTTGATGAATCCTTTAATAGAAACATAGCTAAAATTAGCGCATGGTGCAAATTATGGGACATGAAGTTGAACCCTAACAAAACTCAGAGTATGATTATATGTTGGTCATGGACAGTGGCTCCTCAACATCCAAATCTCTGCATTGATAATGTTTCTTTAACTCTATACGACTCAATAAAAATTTAAGTTGTGATTCTTGATAGCCAATTTACTCTTAAAGTCTTTCCAGATTTTCGATGATCAAACTATTGCGAAGAAATGTTTCAATTCTTTCATTCTGCTATATTTTACGTATTGTTCTCCTGTCTGGTCTTCAGCTGCTGATTCTCATCTTAATTTGTTGGATAGGAACTTACGGTCTATTAAATTTCTTATCCCTGAATTAGATACTATTCTCTGGCACCGACGGTCAGTTAGTTCTTTATGCATGTTGCATAAGATTTTTCATAATCCTGACCATCCTTTACATTTAGATCTTCTCAGACAGTACCATCCTGCTCGTAATACTAGGTTCAAAGGTTTAAAGGTCGCTCATGAATGGCAGAGGCAAGGGACAGTGGCATTGCCCTATCAAGTACGACAATGTCTTAGAGACTGACCATGTACACATATGATCAGCACCCAAGGCCCCTCTTTACGCAAGCTAGGACCATGGAGGGCCAGGCAATGGCTACTGATGACTCAGCAGATAGACCTATACGCTCCCTCAAACCCCCTATCCTTAGCTTACAAGGATGGTGAGGTTGCAGCGGCCAAAGAAACTAGTGAATTTGAGCGGGACTCGAACCCCAGTCTGGCGTTCACCAGCCAGGGCAGTTTAATAATCATGCCTTCTCCATCATAAGGCTCAACACTACACAATATTCTAAGAGTTTTCTTCAGCTGTGAACATATTGTGGAATGATCTTCCTAATCCGGAAGTTGAATCGATGGAACTTCAGAAGTTGAAACTTGCAGTGAACGTTTTTATGTTGAACAGGCCGACATTTGTCGCTCTTCTTAATTCATATATGACATATCTATTTTAATGTTGTTACAGATCTTAAGATATTTTATATTAATTAATTATCATGTAGTTTATTTATTTCGTTAATTCTTTTCCTCACTGTTATTTTTCCATGTTGGGGCCCTTGGCTTTATAGCGTTCTGCTCCTCCAACTAGAGTTGTAACTTAGTTAATAATAATAATAATAATAATAATAATAATAATAATAATAATAATAATAATAATAAAACATCCAGCTATCCGACTCGACGTATGATATCAATAAAGCCACAAACAGACAATAGATATTAACTGAAAAGATCATAAAGAGAATAACAAAGGAGATTTAAAAAGAAAATCAAAATTTCCGTGAATAGAAATGATTATAAAACATAATGAAAGGTAAAAAAAGGATAATCCCTTTTATTTTTCTTACCCAGAAACAATGGGCAGTACTCTTAATAATGTAAACAAAAACAAATAAGATGGGGAGTACTCTTAATATTGTAAACAAAAACAAATAAGAAAACAATTAAGGAGTTTACAAACTACGATGTGGAAATTGTGAAAAGAATTAGGTGAGACAAACTGGATGTTCCCTATCATATACATTATCTAAACACATGGGTTATAGAATTCAAGTATTTTCGTTCACAATAACGACTTTGGAAATTACATTAACTGGAGTGTGTGGTCTTTGCTTTAGACTCCGAGAAAGCTAAAATCACAGCCAGATCTTTGCTTAGACAGCGTTGTACGAGAGAGCAGTTAGGTTGTAACCAAAAGGCGAGGTGAATGCAACGAAACTTTATTAAACAATCATAAGTGTTTGTTCATACAGGAGAAATATTAAAAAAATTAAACAATTTGCAATTAACTGAAGTTATTGGAAAGCAGACTTCGAGGATAATGCCATTCTGCATCAGCTCATCAAAAGGATGATCCAGTGAGACCATTCCTCAAATATCCCTCAGTTGATAGCTTCTAGGTCAAGATGTTAACCTTTGACCCAGCAACAAAAATAGAGCAAAAACATTGCACCTACAAGAAACTGGGTCAGGATCGTACTCTTTCCAATCAGACTACATCCTTTTACCTCAATATAGGTTAAGGTAAAATAAACTTTTACAAACAGAGACCAGGAATGATGTCTAGTTGTCGGAGAATTTCATTTATATCTTTCTTTTGGTGTTTTTTACCAGAAATACAAAAGAACAAATTGTCTTGAAAAAGTAGTGGTATACTTCACCGCAGTCAACTTTTACTCTTTTGAAAGAAAATTGACACGAGAGAGAGAGAGAGAGAGAGAGAGAGAGAGAGAGAGAGAGGTTATACTCGTAATTCTCTGCAGTTATCTTTTACATTCAAAAGGAAATTGAGAGAGAGAGAGAGAGAGAGAGAGAGAGAGAGAGAGAGAGAGAGAGATTCTTTTCTAAAGGAGCACTTTGACTTATCCCAGTTAGCGACAGCATCCGGAAAGCCCCCATGAGAGCCACTAACTCAGTTTCCGATTCATGCGCAATCATTTGGTTCTTGACTTTACAATATAAGGTGAGCGTATGATAAAGGACTTTTTTCTGAGAAAGAATAAGGAAAAAATGGATGCAAGAGAGAGAGAGAGAGAGAGAGAGAGAGAGAGAGAGAGAGAGAGAGAATTATTATTATTATTACTATTATTATTATTATTATTATTACTAGTAGCAGTAGTAGTAGTAGTAGTAGTGGTAGCAGTAGTAGTAGTAGTAGTAGTAGTAGTAGTAGTAGTAGTAGTAGTAGTACACATATTAGTGGGATCACATTACATGTATTTGCAGGTATACAGTATATTTCTACATGCATAAGTACATTACATATCAATAAGTACATTAAGTATACGAAAGCCCATTTCTATAAGAAAGCAATATTACTATGTTCTTGAGCCATTTTTTCCTTGTTCGCTCATCTTCCCTTCTTTCTCCAGAATATGCGGAGGTATTCACCAAAGAGCTCTTGGGGGAACCCCCAACTTGCTTACAACACCGAATGGTCATCTTTCCCCAATGGTTTTAGGGTGATTGTCTCGTGGTGGGAAAGTCCCAGATCTCAGAACTAACTTGCAATTCCTTTTCTTTTTAATGACTGTTTGTGGGAGAGAGAGAGAGAGAGAGATAGAGAGAGAGAGAGAGAGAGAGAGAGAGAGAGAGAGAGATTGGAAATTATACTAACGAATGAAAAAAAGTTTCAAGCTTAATGAAAAGAACGAAATATTGAGAGAGAGAGAGAGAGAGAGAGAGAGAGAGAGAGAGAGAGAGAGAGATTAGGAATTATACTAAAAGCCGAAAAATGTTTCAAGCTTAATAGAATAAGAAGAAAAAATTGAGAGAGAGAGAGAGAGAGAGAGAGAGAGAGAGAGAGAGAGATATTAAGAATTATACTAAAATCTGAAACATGTTTCAAGCTTAATAGAATAAGAACAAAATAATTAGAGAGAGAGAGAGAGAGAGAGAGAGAGAGAGAGAGAGAGAGAGAGAATTACTTCAAGTGCTGGACGTGTTGAAAATTATTTCGGATTTCAATACTTTTGAGAGAATCTTTTGAAGAAGTGAGCGTTTGAAGCCAACTAACAATGAAAGCAAACTTTGAAAACAAAGTTTTCTTTCTGTAAGTCAAACGATTTCCAAGTATTCGTCTGTTTGATAATAGTGTTTCCTAAAATGATAAAATTTCTCGGAGTGAAGTTATTACGCCCATAAAGCTGACCTCTTATTGAGATACGTAAGAGACTTGTTCAAAGTTTGAGTTCATTATAGAAAAGACAAATTTTCCAAAATTTAGTTTTTACAGATCTGTAGGAACTCTAATTTCAAATGACAAACGCAGAAAACTATTCATTTCATAGAAAAGGCAAATCTAATTAATCAACGCATTTATTGGGAAAGGAAATACTCTACGGCATAGTTGAAAAGCTAAGACAGCTCTCTCTCTCTCTCTCTCTCTCTCTCTCTCTCTCTCTCTCTCTCTCTCTCTCTCTCTCTTTTCTTTCTTCTTCTTCTATGCTGGGCAATAAGACGTCATGGAAGTTATGAAGTCATCAAAGCGTCACACATCCGAACTTTTATGAAATCACATGACGTCAGGTGGGCCCATTTTAGTTCGTCGTGGTTGGGCCCTGATAGTGATGACGCAACTGACGTAGAAATAGGACAAAATTAACTACTACTTATTCTTGACTTGGACAAATCATGCCAGACCTATCTACACAGGATACCGTTATCCTTTTATTAATTTTTTTTTTTCGAAAAGGGATCGTCTAGAATCTAGATCCTCTAGATTAGGGGAAGGTTCAATTTATCGTTCTTCGTTTCTCAAATAAAAGAATGTCCTGCCTTCGTTTTCTTCAATACTACAACCGTCATTGTAATACCCGTAAAAAGTCGTTGAATGCACAATGTAATTTAAAGTCTATTATCACTCTGTTACTATGTCATTTATTTTTCTATGCCAATTTCAACGTTATTGACAAAAACTATTGATTATAATTGTCATCCTCATGTGACCTCTTGCGGTCCTAAAAATACCTTTGTATATCAGAATAAAGTTATTTGTTCGTGAGCTACCTTTATATTAAACTCTTCCTCCGCTCCTGTCACAAATGTCAGTAATACTTTATCACAAACATGGTTAGATATTTAGGGTATACTTGCAGAAAACGATCTTTCGAACTGATGACCGCACCAAAAATATAAAACAACTTGCATGGAAGCAGGAATATATCTTTATGCTTCGTATAATGACGCATATCCTTATTCATTATCATATATTGCAACGTTTTATTTATTGTATCATTTCCCTCTAGAAGGGCTAGATTTCATAATCATAAAGGTAACCAATTTTCTTCAGAGGAGCTAGAACACTGCCTTCTAGAATTTAATGGAGGTGTTAGTAAGCGTTTTGATATCTTATTGCATAAACTCACAGTAATGTTTTGTTCATTGATAATATAGCAATTGTATACAATCACCTGTGGGCAATTTTCCTTCAACAATAAAATAACCATTTTATCTATTTTACTCCCATTACTAAACTACAGTAAATATCAACCTGAAGAATTTTAGAAGTAAGACTTCTTTCGAAAGAAACAGGAAATTTACCGTTTTGCAAAAAGGTCTCATTTGAATATAAACATATACACGACATTCGTATAGCTCCCTCGCCGATATCTGTGTGGAAATCCGTTGTATATGGATCATAAAAAAAGCGAGATTCTCGTTCCACTGAGGTACACGATGACATTCCATTAGCGCAGGTTCCCACTTTGTTCCCCACGAAGAGGTACAACGTATGCAAATTTTTATTAGGAAGATAAAAGTAAATCGAACGTCTTACGACTTTTTCTTTCTCCTTCTACAGATTCGCTCGCAGTTCATGGAACACAAAGCAGAGGAAAATAGTCTTATTTTATATTTAGATTTTGTA
>NC_090754.1:35797416-35802416 GCF_036898095.1 Palaemon carinicauda | reverse complement strand
CTTGAAAAAGTACCGCCAAATAACTTTACTCTCCATGATATATAAAATATTTACAAAGATCATAATAGACCAAATAGAAAGACAGCTAGACTTTACTCAACCAAGAGATTAGGCAGGCTTTAGAAGGTGGTATTCAACAACTGACATTATCCAAGTAATTAAGCAACTAATGGAAAAATCAACAGAGTATGACAAACCACTATGTATACACAGTCTTCTAGAAGTTTTATTCCAGCTGTGACCAAGTTGTGGAATGTTCTTCCTAATCGGGTAGTTGAATCAGTGAACTTCAAAAGTTAAACTTGCAGCAAATGTTTTTATGTTGAACAGGCTGACATAAATTTTTTTATAGTATATATATGAAATATCGGTTTTAATGTTATTATTGTTTTTTAAATATTTTATTTTGATGGTTAATTACTTCTTACATCGTTTATTTATTTCCTTATTTCCTTTCTTCACTGGGCTATTTTTCCTTGTTGGAGCCCCTGGGCTTATGGCATCTTGCTTTTCCAACTAGGGTTATAGCTTAGCTAATAATAATAATAATAACAATAATAATAATAATAATAATGATAATAATAATAATAATGGAATATCCACCAATAACCCCGTGTGAAGAATCCACTTCCAATATGGGAATACTGAATTCTAAAATGAAAACCAATAAAGATGAGGATGATCTGAATATAAAAGAAATACACAAATCTAATAGTTAGAATAAAATAGCACAGGTCAGAGCAAGGAGATGGGGGGGGGGGTTAACTTCATGTCTGGGTCCTGGTTCTTATGTTCATAGCGTTCCATGTCAATCATTATACCCATAAAGAAAATCAACACAAATACATTGAGTAAACATATAATGCAATATCATAATTATGAGTTAATATTGAGATTTGAATAGGAGAAATAACTTAATCAGAACAGAATTAAACTACTAAGGAATAATAAGTTATAAGCAATTGGAAAGCAAATTAGAAGAAATGGTGGGGGAGGGACAGAGGTAGAGATGCAGTTAAAGGAAAGTACCCGTAAGTAGATGCAACTAGAAGACCAAGGGATGGTGCAGAGACCCTGTCTATAGCCAGCTAGAATGATGAAAGTTCCCACGCAGTTTCAACATAATTTTTGAAATATCATCTCTCAGGAGTAGTGGCCTTCAAAACAGATAACTGATTCACGACATCAGCACATGATACATAACAGGGACCTCTGCGTGGTTACGTAATACATGTTACAAGTGTGCAGGTGATATACAATTACACACATACACACGCATATATATATATATATATATATGCGTGTGTGTGTGTATGTATGTATGTATGTATGTATGTATGTATGTACACACAGACATATATATATATATATATATATATATATATATATATGTATGTATGTATGTATGTGTATACATATATATATATATATATACACATATATATACATATACATACATATATATACATATATATATGTATATATATAGTGTGTATGTATGTACACACATACAAACACACATACATCTATATATATACATATATAAATATATATATATATATATATATATATATATATATATATATATATATATATATAAGTGTTTACTCAAAAATTTACTGAAACATTTATCAACCAACACAATAATTGATTGAATCGATTACATATGGTTACTAAATCTACTCCAAATGAAACTACGTCGTCTATCAAGGTCAAAATCCTCAAGTTCAAAAGACATCTCTTTTATATAAAACATATCGGTAAGGCGAGGGTGTCTATTATCCATGATTTTGTTCACCTTCCACCAGGAACCTTTTTACAATATGATGAAAAGGAAGCTTGTAGACATATTATTGAGTTTGCCTAATAATTTAAAAGTTTCTCTTCTAGGATATGTTGATGATTCTGTTATCATAGTTGCTGGTGATAATGGAATATTAGAATGTTTTAATATAATCTCAGATCATGAAAAGGCAAGTGGTGACAATCTGAATAGAAATAAAACTTGAATTTTAGGCATTGAGAAATGGAGAAGTAAATCAGCATGGCCAATAAATGGATGTCATTATCTTCATAATTCCTGTAAAATACTAGGTGTTTATCGTAGAAATGATTATCAAGATAGTGCTAATCTAAATTGGAGTAATCTAGAGGGAAAGATAAACAGAGTGATAGGTATATTTAGGAATAGGAGGTTGACAGTGCTTCAAAAATGTATTAAAATCAATTGTAAAATTTTGGAAAAAACGTTATATGTGTCATATGTATATAGAGTCACACAAGGTTGTGCAAAACGAATTCAGGGGAGTTTCTTTAGATACCCATGGAATGGAAGCTGTGAAACAATTGCAAGAAATACCGCATTCTTACCAAGGGTAGAAGGAGGGCTAGGAATGATGAATATTCTACATAAATCGAAAGCAATTATGTTCAGAACTTTCCTATCATTGAGTGTTATGGTTTTGAAATTATGTATTTCTATTGTAAAATAAAAGCCATTGTGTTAATGGAAGCTGAAAAAGTTATAAACATTGTACTATTTTTATCACATCATGTTATAGTGAAATGATTGATGCTTTAAGGAGAGTATATCGCTTAAAGAATTATCCTAAGGTGTCTGTTGAAGAAATATACTGCTTACTTATGAACTGTAAAGACTATTAACAAAATATAGAGTAATTGTACTGACTTGTAAACAAGCTATCGAAAGCATTTTTACTCATTTTACAAAGCTCTGTTAATCAATTAAAATTTTTATTTCTATACAGCACTTCATCAAATTAGCAGGGGCTTTGTTTTACAGGCAACGTTGCCAACAGTTTCTCTTTTGCTAAATACAGCATTACCTGCTACAATCTACAGGTAACAGACGTCTTCTTAACTTCCCATGAAATGTACTGAAATTAATGAGACCAACTGTACTATACACCTCCTACAATTCAGAATGAAGACAACCAGATGACAGCTAAAGAACGAAACAATGACGACCCTACAACGTAAGATCAGCGAGACGAGTGCCTTTCTGAAAGAAATATATATATTTATATATACATGTAAATATATATATATATATAAATATATATATATATATAAATAAATATATATATATATATATATATATACACTGTATATATATACATACATACATACATAAATACGTACATATATATATATATATATATATATATATATATATATATATATATATATGAATATATATATACAGAGAGAGAGAGAGAGAGAGAGAGAGAGAGAGAGAGAGAGAGAGAGAGAGAGAGAGAGAGAAAGAGGCAAGTAGCTATATATTATATAGGGGAGATAATTACTGGCCACCAACCCCAGCTGTTATGAGGTTAATTTGGATATACAAACCACCCTAACCTCCCTGGAATTGTTGGCTTCACGTTTTTTTTTTTTTTTTTTTTTTTTTTAGTCACTTTGGATTCCATAATATGAAATAGTTTCGTGTTTTACGGACAAAAAGAACTGGACATCAAATCGCAGTACTTTTTTTACTATAACGAAAAAAAAAGGAAAAAAAAAATTGCTGAATGTTTAGCATTTACTATTCATTTGAAGTTGATTTGATAAATGAACAAAAGCTACACTGCAAAAAAAAAAAAAAAAGAAAGAAAAAGAAAAACATTGCGTTGTATCAACTAACTCAACGAAATCATTCAACAATTGCATGTATACTCTTTATCAAGTTAAGTCAGAATCTATATTTTGATTGCAATAATAATTCCTCGACCGCATAAATGCTATCTCATACGTTTCATAAGATTATGATGAATTTATCTCCATAGTTTTATAGATTTCATGAAAGAATCAGTCCGAAATTTTCTTGATAAAACATCCCCTGTAATTGCAAATGTCAATAAAAGTAAATATATTTGAATTTTATCCTCTCCCACTTTCTCGGTCATAAACTGTCCCTTTCTTCCTCTGGAGAGGAAAGAAAAGCTGTAAAAATTTCTCCACCGGGTCAATACATTTCATCTAAAGAAAGAAAATGGAAGTTTTTTCGGATTTTGATTCTAGAGGATGCGTAATAAACTTTTTCCTGTGGGACACCTCTTTTCTCTTAAAGCTCAGCAGGGAGCCGGAATTGAGAGAGAGAGAGAGAGAGAGAGAGAGAGAGAGAGAGAGAGAGGAGAGAGAGATTTCTGCTGTCGTATATACTTGTAAATGACTAGAAAAGTTTTATAAGAACGTTGAAAGTCATGATTAAAGAAATGTAGGGTAGCAGGAAAAGAAAAATAAGAATAAAAAGAACAGAGAGAGAGAGAGAGAGAGAGAGAGAGAGAGAGAGGGAGAGAGAGAGAGAGAGAGAGAGAGAGAGAGAGAGAGTTGTAATGGATTTAAAAAGTTTTGTAAGGAGGGCAAAAAGCCGCAAGTAAATCAGTGAACATATGTGGAAGTAAAATAAGAGAGAGAGAGAGAGAGAGAGAGAGAGAGAGAGAGAGAGAGAGAGAGAGATTTCTGCTGTCGTATATACTTGTAAATGACTAGAAAAGTTTTATAAGATTGAAAGTCATGATTAAAGAAATGTAGGGTACCAGGAAAAGAAGAATAAGAATAAAAAGAACAGAGAGAGAGGGAGAGAGAGAGAGAGAGAGAGAGGAGAGAGAGAGAGAGAGAGAGAGAGAGAGAGAGAGATAGTTGTAATGGATTGGAAAAGTTTTGTAAGGAGGGCAAAAAGCCGCAAGAACATCAGTGAATATATGTTGAAGTAAGAGAGAGAGAGAGAGAGAGAGAGAGAGAGAGAGAGAGAGAGAGAGAGATTGCAGACTTTGTATTCAATTGCAATTGATGGGAAAAGTTTGAGGATAGAATGCCGCAAGAAAATAAGTGAATATAGGCTGAAGTAAAATAAAGAGAGAGAGAGAGAGAGAGAGAGAGAGAGAGAGAGAGAGAGAGAGAGAGAGAGAGAGAGAGAGAGAGAGAGAGAGAGAGAGAGAGAACGGAAATAAACTTGTGAAGTTAACCACTTCATCCCA
>NC_090754.1:35784916-35794916 GCF_036898095.1 Palaemon carinicauda | reverse complement strand
TAGATTTTGTAAACTATCTATCTATCTATCTATCTATCTATATATATATATATATATATATATATATATATATATATATATATATATATATATATATATATATCCTTAATAATTTCAACTAGAAATATAGATAAAGGATAGCTCTTTGAAAATATTTTCTATCATTTATTTCAATAGAAAATCATATTGATTTATAAGAAAATATAAAAAAGAAAAAGTTTTCTTTTCATAGAAAATAATAATCAAACCTATTAATAATGAGAAAATAGGGAAGTACAAAATTGGAAATAAAGGTAAACAATTCAATATATACTATAGCCATATACGTGACAATTTAAATGCTTGAATATATGACGGGTCTATTTAATTCAACCGAATGCTCAAAAAACAGCTTCAGTTCTTTTAAATATGGCACTAAACATTCTCTTTGAGGCATGGGTTCCATAAATAAAGGACTATTAATTCCATCTGTAATTTGAAAAAGGTATGTATCCGTTTGGTGCTCTGGATACTCCTCTACTTCTAATGCCCGGCAGTTGATCTTACTGGAATTAGTATGGACCGTTAGGGGTCACTTGCCTTATTTAGATAGGCGCTGCGCATCACTAAGAAACTGGCTATTCTTTGATGAATTTAGCCTATGAATCCTCTATGGATTTAGTCAGTCTATGGAAAGCGAAAATGAAAGAATTGCCCCCAGTCCCGGCCGTAGTGGGTTGCTAAGAAACTCCCGGTTTGTAAATACTAAAGAAAAATTGAAAATTGGTAATTGAAATGTTAGAATCATGAATCAAACTGGGAAGTTACAGCTAGTAGAGAATGAATTTATGAAATATAGTTTGGATATCTTTGCCCCAACGAACAGATGGAGTTAGAAGAGAAGGGGTAGGAATAATGATGATGATACCAAGAGCAGAAAAGGCATTAACCAAATGGAGAGCTGTAGGTAGCAGATTGTCACTTACAAAAATTATTATTATTATTATTATTATTATTATTATTATTATTATTATTATTATTATTATTATTATTATTATTATTATTATTACGAGTTATTAGGGCCTATAGAAAACAGAGAAAAAGTGAATTTTTCGCGAGTTCTAAATGGCTTCGGAAGAAAATCGTGATTCTCCAAATGGATTCAGATAAAATTACCATAGACTTAGCGACTTAGCATGGAATTCTGAATGATTCCAGATGCAAATCTGAATGACTTCGAAAGAAAACCCGGATTCTCCAAATGTCTTCAGAAGAAATAGCCGTAGACTTAGCATAGAGTTCCGAATGTGTCCAGAACGGAATCATCATGGAGCTGTAAATCAAAATCAAATCACGTAATTTATCATCATCATCATCATAATTTTTCGCGAGTCCTAAACGGCTTCGGGAGAAAATCTTCGTGCATCTCCAAAAGGATTCAGAAGGAATTTCCATAGACTTAGCATGGAATTCTGAATGATTCCAGAAATCTCTGAACGATTTCGGAAGAAAATCTTCCTGAATCTCCTCTCCAAATGACTTCAGAAGAAATAGCCGTAGACTTAGCATTGAGTTCTGAATGACTCCAGAACGGAATTTTCCCGGAGCAGTTCTGAACGGCTCCGCCCCGGATTCCAAAAGACTTCTGAAGACCTGATCTCTCTTTTTTTTTCTTTTTTAAACATACCTTGCAACACCTCACGATCTGTATGTACTGTAGCTATGGAAGGTTACGCAGTGAACATTGGGAGGAGGATTTCACTTTACTCACAGAGATCGCGTTCTGGCGGAACAGGTAACTGACTGTGAGAATTTTGTTACAGCTACAGGATGAACTGGAGGCTATTCAGAACACCTTCATCTACAGATAGTTTGGATAGGTTCTGCCGAAGTTAGCGAGCTAAGATCATAATGTAAGCGCCTTGAAGGATAATTTGCTTGCAGTTTAGCGACGATGTCCTATAATTGGATTGCATTGGTGCCAAGCGGTGAGTGACGTGTGTTTCTTCAAAATTCGGCTTTGAAGATAGAACATATCAGGACGGCATTGGTAAATATATTGTGTTGCTCATCGTCGACTTTAGTATGATGGCGTATAGTGTATGCCGAGAAATCAATGGCATCCATGTCTTAATCCATCGCCCTTATAGGTAAAGACATGAAAGTCATCGATTTCTCCGAGGAATCTGACGAACCGAGGACAAACAGCACTGAAATGTCTCTTGAAATCTCGAAGGAAACTGGCGAACTAAGCAAAGAAGATCTTGAAAGACTATAAAAGACAGAAGGGAATAGAGAAGGAAAGCCTTTATATGAAGAAGTATAAAAAATAGCCTTTAATTATAGAGGAAAGTCAACTAAAAACCGAGGTCAAATAGCCTCTACTATTAGCGGTTAGTCGCCTTAAAACAGAGGTCTCAAAGAGCCTCTAGTTCTAGAAATAAAGCACCCAAAAACAAAGGTCAAAGAGCTTTTAATGTTAGAGGTAAGGGGATTAGAATAAAGGTAAAAGAAACTCTAATGCTAGAGTATAGCCCCTCAAAATAGAGGTCAAAGAGCCTCTAATGTTAAAAGTAAGGAGCCTCAAAACAGAGGTCAAAGACCCTCTAATGCTAAAAGTAAGGAGCCTCAAAATAGAGGTCAAAGAACCTCTAATACTAAAAGTAAGGAGCCTCAAAACAGAGGTCAAAGACCCTCTAATGCTAAACGTAAGAAGCCTCAAAATAGAGGTCAAAGAGCCTCTAATGCTAGAAGTAAGGAGCCTCAAAATAGAGGTAAAAAAGCCTCTAATGCTAAAAGTAAGGAGCCTCAAAATTGAGGTCAAACAGCCTCTAATGCTAAAAGTAAGGAGCCTCAAAACAGAGGTCAAAGAGCCTCTAATGCTAAACGTAAGAAGCCTCAAAATAGAGGTCAAAGAGCCTCTAATGCTTAAAGTATGGAGCCTAAAAATAGAGGTCAAAGAGCCTCTAATGCTAAACGTAAGAAGCCTCAAAATAGATGTCAAAGAGCCTCTAATGCTTAAAGTATGGAGCCTAAAAATAGAGGTGAAAGATCCTCTAATGCTAAAAGTAAAAAACCTCTAAATAGAGTCAAAGAGCCGCTAATGCTAAAAGTAAGGAGCCTAAAAATAGAGGTCAAAGAACCTCTAATGCTAAACATAAGAAGCCTCAAAATAGAGGTTAAAGACCCTCTAATGCTCAAAGTAAGGAGCCTCAAAATAGAGGTCAAAGAGCATCTAATGCTAAACATAAGGACCCTCAAAATAGAGGTCAAACACCCTCTAATGCTAAAAGTAAGGACCCTCAAAATAGAGGTCAAATACCCTCTAATGCTAAAAGGAGTATCAAAATAGAGGTCAAAGAGCCTCTAATTCTAAATGTAAGGACCCTTAAAATAAGATGTCAAAGAGCCTCTAATACTAAAAGTAAGGAGCCTCAAAATAGAGGTCAAAGACCCTCTAATGCTAAATGTTAGCAGTCTCAAAACAGAGGTCAAAGAGCCTTTAATGCTCAAAGTAAGGAGCCTCAAAATAGAGATCAAAGACCCTCTAATGCTAAACTAAGGAGCCTCAAAATAGAGGTCAAAGAGCCTCTAATGCTAAAAGTGAGGAGCCTCAAAATAGAGGTCAAACACCCTCTAATGCTAAACGCAAGGAGCCTCAAAATAGAGATCAAAGACCCTCTAATGCTAAAAGTAAGGAGCCTCAAAACAGAGGTCAAAGAGACTCTAAAGCTACAAGTAAGGAGCCCCAAAATAGAGGTCAAAGAGCCTCTAATGCTAAAAGTAAGGAGCCTCAAAATAAAGGTCAAAGACCCTCTAATGCTAAACGTAAGGAGCATCAAAATAGAGGTCAAACACCCTCTAATGCTAAAAGTGAGCAGTCTCAAAATAGAGGTCAAAGACCCTCTAATGCTAAAAGTAAGGAGCCTCAAAATAGAGGTCAAAGAGACTCTAATGCTAAAAGTAATGAGCCTCAAAATAGAGGTCAAAGGCCCTCTAATGCTAAACGTAAGGAGCCTCAAAATAGAGGTCAAAGACCCTCTAATGCTAAACGTAAGGAGCCTCAAAATGGAGATCAAAGACCCTCTAATGCTAAAAGTAAGGAACCTCAAAATAGAGGTCAAAGAGACTCTAATGCTAAAAGTGAGCAGTCTCAAAATAGAGGTCAAAGAGCCTCTAATGCTAAACGTAAGGAGCCTCAAAATTGAGGTCAAAGACCCTCTAATGCTCAAAGTAAGGAGCCTCAAAATAGAGGTCAAAGAGCCTCTAATGCTAAAAGTGAGGAGCCTCAAAATAGAGGTCAAACACCCTCTAATGCTAAACGCAAGGAGCCTCAAAATAGAGATCAAAGACCCTCTAATGCTAAAAGTAAGGAGCCTCAAAACAGAGGTCAAAGAGACTCTAAAGCTACAAGTAAGGAGCCCCAAAATAGAGGTCAAAGAGCCTCTAATGCTAAAAGTAAGGAGCCTCAAAATAAAGGTCAAAGACCCTCTAATGCTAAACGTAAGGAGCATCAAAATAGAGGTAAAACACCCTCTAATGCTAAAAGTGAGCAGTCTCAAAATAGAGGTCAAAGACCCTCTAATGCTAAAAGTAAGGAGCCTCAAAATAGAGGTCAAAGAGACTCTAATGCTAAAAGTAATGAGCCTCAAAATAGAGGTCAAAGGCCCTCTAATGCTAAACGTAAGGAGCCTCAAAATAGAGGTCAAAGACCCTCTAATGCTAAACGTAAGGAGCCTCAAAATGGAGATCAAAGACCCTCTAATGCTAAAAGTAAGGAGCCTCAAAATAGAGGTCAAAGAGACTCTAATGCTAAAAGTGAGCAGTCTCAAAATAGAGGTCAAAGAGCCTCTAATGCTAAACGTAAGGAGCCTCAAAATTGAGGTCAAAGACCCTCTAATGCTCAAAGTAAGGAGCCTCAAAATAGAGGTCAAAGAGCCTCTAATGCTAAAAGTAATGAGCCTCAAAATAAGAGGTGCAAGACCCTCTAATGCTAAACGTAAGGAGCCTCAAAATAGAGGTAAAAACCCTCTAATGCTCAAAGTAAGGAGCCTCAAAATAGAGGTAAAAGAGCCTCTATTGCTAAAAGTAAGGAGCCTCAAAATGGAGGTCAAAGAGCCTCTAATGCTAAAAGTAAGGAGCCTCAAAATAAAGGTCAAAGAGCCTCTAATGCTAGAGGTAAAGCACTCCAAATTAGAGATAAAAGAACATATAATGCTAAGATTATAGTACCTCAAAATAGAGGTCATAGAGCCCTTAATACTAAAGGTATGGCACCTCAAAATAGAGCTTAAATATCCTCTAATGTTGGAAGTATGGCACCTCAAAATAAAAGGTCAAAGAGCCTCTAATGCTAGAGGTAAGGTACTTCAAAATAGAGGCCATATAGTCTGGCCTATTCTTTGTATTTTCACCTTACGCATTGGTTTCCTACGCGCCAGCGCTATTCTGCGCCTTCACCAAAAACTGTGCTTCAGCAGAAACTGAGTACAAGCAGCATCCTGTGTGCCAAAGCTCCAGTACTCTCCTTCGCACTCGCGCGAGAGGCAAAACGAATAAAAACTTTTTGACAGGTTAAAATTGCCACGTTCCCCTCCCCGCAAACGCATGACAGCATGCCTGCAGGGCAAAAAGGGAAGAGGCTTCACAGAAGGGTTCAAGATCCCAAAGATTCCATCTTACAAGGTGAATCATATGATTCCCCAGAAGAAAGGAAAGATGAATACTGTGAAGAACTGCAGAGTATAATAGGTGAGAGCCTAGAGAGATATGAAAATTGTGATTAATGACTTCAATGCTAAAATTGGAAGGAATAATCAAGGGATAGAAAATGTGATGGGCGCTGAGGTTTTTGGCGAAGTTGCAAATGAAAATGGGGCACATTTTATAAGTTATTGCTCAACAAACAATCTTGTTACTGGAGGTACTCTTTTCCAGCACAAGGAGATCTACAAATATACAAGGACTTCACCATGTGGCAATTACGAATATCAAATAGATCACATAGCCATTGATAAAGAGAGAAGGAGGACTCTGGGAAATGTAACAAGCTATAGAGGTGCAGTTATTGGTAGTGATCACCAGCTCCTCATTGCCACACAAATATTAAAACTGAAAGAACCCAACAGAAATGTAGATAGAATACCTAAGTTTGATACAACTAAGCTTCTAGAGGATGAGCACAGAAATCTTTGTAACTGAATGTAGGAATCGATTTACAGTCTTAAGAGACTTTAAGAGACGAAGTTTTGGGACTTGCAGTTACAAGGAGAAAACCATGGATATCACATGATACTTGGGATACTATAAAAAGAAGACAAAGACAGAAATTGATTTCTTAAAATTTTCGAGGGAGTAATGAAATTACAAGGCAGAGCATGCCAAGTATTTCAGTATTGATAGTGAGGTCAAAAGAAATATCAGGAATGATTGGAGAGAATATTTAGACAGGAAAGCAGATGAGGCTGACAAAGCTATGAATTTAGGGAGTGGCTTTGTTGTAGGAATTGCTCTTGGAATTATTAATGAAATCTCTACGGGGAAAAAAGAAGCATATACCCATCAAAAAGAAAGATGGATCTGTTATAACAAAAGAACATGAAGAAAAGTAACGTTGGATTTACCACTTTAGTGAGGTCATGAATAGGAAATACGAAGGGAATAATTTGGTTGATATACCTGAAACTGATGAAGACCTTGATGTGCCCAAGAATTAATTAGGTGTGTTTGAAGTCGAAGCTATTCTTAAAAAAATACTCAAAAGATGGAGAGCCCCTGGATACGAAGGAATAACTGCTGAGATGATATTGCCTGAAAATGAAGTGACTCCCAGATTACCTACAAGATTATTTTGTAGAATGTGGCGTGAAGAGGCAAAGCCTTATGTATGGGAGCTAGGAGTGCTGGTGAAAATGACAAAAAAATATCTGACTGATTGCAATCATTACAGAGGCATCACACTTACGTCAGCTGTCATGAAAATATATAGAATGCTCATTCTAAAGAGACTAGAGAGAAAGGTTGATGAAAAGTTGAGAGATGAACAAGCAGGATTTAGAAAAGGTAGAAGTTGTACTGACAAAATTTTCATTTAAGAC
Organism: Palaemon carinicauda; assembly: GCF_036898095.1. Classification (NCBI taxonomy): domain Eukaryota; kingdom Metazoa; phylum Arthropoda; class Malacostraca; order Decapoda; family Palaemonidae; genus Palaemon; species Palaemon carinicauda. Next base: position 35,787,840 of record NC_090754.1, on the reverse strand, counting down.
ATGTGGTACAGCAATATGTAGAATATAGAATTCCACTTTTGATGGTATATGTGGGCTATGAAAAAGCTTTTGATTATGTGCTCTGGCAAATTTTGTGGAGAGTCCTGCGACATTATGGAGTTCCTCTCAAATATGTAAATTTAATTGTCTGTTCATAAGCATAGCAAATGCAAAGTTAATGTTAGTGGCGTCTTATCAAAAGAATTTCCAGTAAAAAGTGGAGTACTCTAAGGGAATGTGTTGTTACCTATGTTGTTTATCCTCCTCATAGATTTTGTAATGCATAGATCGGTTGGGGGTGGTGGAGAAGGATTGGACTGGATTGGTAACAGAAAATTAGGAGACCTAGAGTATGCTGATGGCGCTGTCCTAATTAGCAGAACACCACAGGGCTTGGAAAGCTTGCTTACCAGAATGCATGAAAAATCACATGAGGTTGGGCTCGAGATAAATTGAAGAAAGACAGATGATGAGAACGGAATATGCAATGGAAGATGAAATATCTTTGGAAGGATAAAGGATTAATGAGGCAGAATTATTTAAATATTTAGGAACTATGATATCTAATATAGGAGCTTTAGAATTTGAGTTTAATGAAAGATTGAAAAAAGCAAATTAGAGGATGGCTAGGTTAAGTCAAATTTGGAAATCAGGTCGCCTAAAATTACATATAATAATCAGGCTATATATCAGTTTAGTGATATCGGTGTTACTGTATGGTCGTGAATCTTGGTATATTAATGAAATTCATTTTGTAGATTTGAGAACAAAGCTCTCAGAAGAATATTGGGTGTTAAATGACAGGACAGGATTATAAAGGAAACTAAGAAAGATTACTCGAGCGCCACATGTGGATGAGATCATGGTGAGGGGTAGATGGAGATGGTTTGGGGATGCTCTTTGTTCTCCCTAAGAGACATTAGTTCACCAAACTTTAAACTGGCCTCCACAAGGTACTTGGAGAGTTGGAAGACTCAGGACTATAAAGCATGAAGTAGGATATTGTGATTGGAGAAGTATTGAATTAAAAGCTGAAGATAGAGACGACTAGCGAAATCTAATTGAGGCTCTTTGCGTCAATTGGCGCGGGAGGAGATGATGATGATGATATGTGGGCAGTGGCTTCAAGCATCTAGCTCAAGGCGAGTCACTTAGCCTCCTTCTTCCTCTAAAAACTCTTTTGTTGCTCTACCAATGCAAAATAATGGACGATCCTTAATATCTTCCAATATAATTTGAATTTCTTTTTTATTTACTTTATTTTAGGTATAAATAAATCCTTATCATTCACTATCTGGACTATCCTAGCAGTTTAATTATCACTATTTATTACCCTGGTCAATTCAGATTTTTTTGTATTTACGTTAGTGTTTGCAGACATTTTTTCTTAAAGAATCGAGAGATATTTGGTTGCTTTGTATTTCCATGATTTGTCATGGTTCCCATATCTCTTTGTGTTTTTCCTTTTATTTTTCTTCATTTCATCTTTTTTTCTTAAATCTTCGATTGTATCCCTTTCTTTGTAGGTAAAAGTATCTCTTTGATGGCTCGTTCATAGTATGAGGTAACAATGATAAGAATAAAATGGATAGGTACAACTTAGGACGAATATTGTTTATGGGATCAGCTTTGCCCCTCCTTGATGTATCTATCATGCTGTTCACTCTAATGTTGCTCCATTTAACACCATATCAAAAAGGCAACATGACAGTTATCAACATGGAAATTAGCAGGAACAGTGAAAATATATTCTATTTCAATTCCTGAAATTTTCATTTGGATATGTGAATTATTACAGGAACAATGTATATAGTAGAGTTTTTTTTTTTTTAGATATTTCTAGCATTTGGGTTGACACCCCTCTCGAAGATGTTACCATGTTTTGGTCAATCTTTTTGAAGGTTTCACCCCCTGAATGTGAACAGCTTTAAGAGTGTCCCCAGTATTAAATAACTTTTTGAAAATCATATCATAACCATCGAGCTAGAAAGAAACTTTTTTCTTTTTTAATGTGACTCTCAGGGTGTCACTCACTTTTAGGGTGTCACCTTGAGCAGACACCCCCTTTTACTGCACCCCTTATGTCTTATTTTGAATTTTTATGATTACATATATGCATATTTATACATAAAAGTATATTTGTGTGATCGAATACAAAGTTTGATTTACATATTCATATAGTAAGGCAAAATTGGACAGTTTTCAAAACCATGGTCAGGCAAAATTGACAGGCAAACTTCTCACTTTTTCTCGGCGAGGCAAAATTGGACAATCTTGGATTACGGACACAAAAAATTTATGTAAGGCTATAATTTTTTTTATAGCATATTTATATTGATAGGGACCACAAATTGTCATAGTTTGCCCAACTGAGCGTTGGCGCTTAGCGGAGATACAGACGTGTCCAAAATTGCCTCACTGTCCAAAATTGTCTCACCTCTGAGATATTTTTTTTATTACTGTAATACGAGAATTTCTAATTCTTTGATGATTATGAAACAAGTAATTTTTATAGGTGAGACCTCCCTCTCTTGAAAAAATGTTTGGTATTTGGTCATAAATTGTTAATATAGATTTTGTACAAAGGTTACTAAAAAGGTGTCCAAAATTGCCTCACCCTAATATATATATATATATATATATATATATATATATATATATATATATTATATATATATATATATATATATATATATATATATACACAAATATATATATATATATATATATATATATATATATATATATTATATATATATATATACAGAGAGAGAGAGAGAGAGAGAGAGAGAGAGAGAGAGAGAGAGAGAGAGAGAGAGAGAGAGAGAGAGAGCCACGTGTATTTCGTTATCAAAGTTATGAATCACATACTAACATCCCAACCATAAAATCAAGAATTTTTCCCATCCTTTCTGTCAAGGCAA